>NW_028120819.1:600000-1007292 GCF_965178545.1 Coloeus monedula | reverse complement strand
AAATATGGACAGGAGGGGTTGGAATCTGCCTATCAGGGAATCTTCCCCTTGCCCACAGGAGAGTGTGCAGAACTCTTCTGTGTGATGATAATGTTTTCATACTTTAGGTGTGAAAATAAAAAATGGGAGAAATCTCGTTTTTCTGGCAGCACGCAAAGAACTTTCTTCTGTGTCACCTCTAAAACTCTGTGAGGGGATGAATACCTGGGAATCTGAAAGAGACATAGCTGGAAAGCATCAATATGAATGGATTTTTCTGCTTCTTTTTGCACTTGAAAGAAAGGTGAAAGTTACAGGCTGAGTCAAGCTTTTACCCTTTATTTCAATCAATTCAGTTATTGCTAAATATGGCTACACACAGGTAGCCCAGGTGACAGAGCTGCCTCCAGCTGCTCCTTGGCCCCAGTGTCCCACGCGGGATGCTTGAGTTATCCACTGAGAGCCCCCTTGAGACTGGAGCACAGGTAAATCTGCCTGTCTGAAGGGCAGGATTGTGTCCTAAGTCCCTCCTCATTCCTTCCTTTCCTCAGGCCCCACCATTGTGGCTTGGGTGGCAGTGGCACATTGGAAAGGCCTGGGGGTGCCAGCTGGGGTGAGAGCTCGGGGTGCCAGCCCAGGCTCCACCAGCACTTGGCCCACACTGGGGCACAAATTGAGAGATGAACTCTTGGAAGCTTGTCCTGAGGAGGATGAGTGGTACCTGCTGGCGAAATTCGGTGCTTTCATGGAGCTGTGATAAACCCCAAAGTCTTAGACTGCCAACCTACAGCCTCTGCACCGTCACATTCCCCAGTTGCATTTTGTATTGGAATTTTACCTGCTCCCACCTGCGTCCTCCTGCTGGCAGTGCCAGCAGCCCACGTGCTGCCTCTCCTGAGAGCAAGTTCCTGCCTGTTTCCTCTCCCAGCCCCAGCTCTTGCTTCCCTCTGGCAGAGGCAGCTTTAGGTGCAATATCCTGATGTTTCTGCAAGTGGGTTTTGGAATAAACCTACACACGGGATGTTCACGGGTTGCTGCTATGGATTCTGTGAAAGGTGATCAGGAAAAGCAAGTTCAGAGTTACTATGGGGATTCTCTGATTCCTGCCCATCTCACGGAGCTGCTCAGGGTGAAACTACTACTCCCATGCTTTTTATTTTGCTCCTCTTAGTGCTGGTTTTTCCCCAGGTAAGTCAGTGCTGGAGCAGCCCTTGTGGGTTTATCTGTGATGAGCAGTGGTTGTGTCTGCACACGGAGATAGCAGATTCCAGCTGTAGTGTGCAAACGTCGGTGCTTTGTGCCTTAGTGCACAGCCACATTTGTCAGCTGACAGGGCTGATGCGATGAGAAAACCTCGCACTCTCCAATAACCTGAGCACAGGAACTTCCTGCGTTGTTACATTTAACCAAAGCTCTGATAAAAAATACTACATTAATTTTTCTAATGGAGACCAGATTCCGCATTATCATAATTTACGTTTTTGGATAGTCTTTGATTGACTCTGGTGGGAAGGGAGGTGAATCAGTATCTTGTACTTTAGGGAAAGATCTAGGGGAGAATTGAATTGTACTTCCTTGGAATTCACATCACCCGCCCTTAGTCGGAGATGTTGATCTTGAGAACAACAAGCAGAGAACAGCCCAGGAAGGGCTGAACGTGACAAAACAGTGCAGAGCATACAGAAATCCTCTTTGCTGTGTTCATCATTCTGTCTTCATCTTGGATTGTTTCCACCCTTCTCCTCCACCTGGAAGTCACAAGCATCCTGCAGTGGCAGGTACTCTGGGTTCTTCTGCCAGGAGTAGTCTAAGAACAGCTTTTGCTGGGAGCAGCTCTGACCTTGCTGAAATCACTGCTGAAACCTCCCCTGACTCTTGCAGTGCCAGAATTTCAGGGTGCCAGTGGTGAGGCAGGGACTGAGCCTGGTTCATTGTCCCCAGAGCTCGGGTAGTACAGGACAGTCAGGCCAGTAAAGCCCCTGCTCAGGGCTGGGAATGAGATCCTGGCCGGCTTTCCCTCTCTGCCCCTCTCTGCAGTCCTGCTGGCCTATGTCATGCTACTATGTTACAGCATTGTTCCATGTCTTTTTTTTTTTTTTTGGAAGTAATGCCGGATATTGGCAGTCAGGGGCGATGGAGCGAGGTGAGCAGTGACCGGTGGACAGAATGAGTTGTTACGGCCTCAGTCTCAATTTTTGGAGCAGCTCTAAGCATCCGTTGTTGTTTGTGTGTTTTAGGTGGTCCACTTGCAGGATGTCCTGGCCCTGGATGCTGGAGCGTGCAAGCCTAAGGTATAGGTGTGGTGTACTTCAGTCGGAGCAGGGAGGCTGTGGTTTCACAGTCTCTCAGCATGTTTTGTGTGTTTTTGCTTTGCTTCTCTGCAGGTGCTGCTGCTGCCCTGGGCATGCCAAGGGACAGAGGCGAGCAGGTGAGTTGGCATTTAGGTGGGGTGGCTGATAGGCCAGCGGTCTATGGCAGCGTGCTGAGCGTGTCCCTTTTCATTGTGCAGGTTTGTCCTGGCCACCTCCAGAGTCAGATCAGGATTTGAGGTGAGCCGGGGCAGTGGTGTGGAGTAGCCAGGGGATGCTCTTCTGGAGGGCAACAGTGACGTTTTCTGTTTTGTTGTCTTAGGTACCGTGAGCAGGTGTGGAGCTGAAGTTTGGAGAGAGCAGGTAAGCGCTGAGCCTCGGCAGTTTCGAGGGAGGGGGCCTTGCGGAAGGGGTCTCTTTTGGCGTGTGTTGTCAGAGGCTGAATTTTCTCCTTGTTCTCCATCTTTCGCAGCTGCCAAAGCGGACCGTGGGGAACGTGTTGACATCTGAGGTGCTGATGCATTTTTTCTGCCAAGGATGGATTTTGTCCGTTTGTCTTCAGAAAGCTAAGTGTTGGGAGCGGTGGTTGGGAGAAGGGAAAGGCCTTTGGAGTTCCAGGAGGCAATTGGAAGTTAGCTTAGAGGAGAGGGCTGTTGTGGGAGGGCGCCTTGGAAGTAAAGGGAGAGGGTTTCTCCTCAGCATCACCTGAGCCTTTGCTGGGCAGGGCAGTTCCCACCCATCTCTGTCATCGGCCTTTGAGTCTCGACATCATCGTGGATCTTTTTGCCCGAGGAGCTCGCCTTCGGGTCTGGCACGATCGCCACGGTCTCCATTTCACCTACTCGCTGGCGTAGCCACCCGCGGGCATCTTGGCCACTTGCTGGATGGTCAAAGGTAAGGGATCAAAGGTCGGGTTGTCAAGGAATGGGTCAAGGGGTCAAAGGTCAGGGGATAAAAGGTCAAGGCTCGGGCTCAGGATTAGAGGTTCCAGCATGATTTTCCGTGGTGGTTCCCAGTGTGGGGACACGGGGTGTGGGGTCAGTGGCGCCGGGGGCGGGCAGGAGCCCCGTGGGCAGTGGCCGGCAGCGGCGGGGACGCCTCCGTACGGTCGCGCCCCTCCAGTGCCAGCAGAAGCCCCCCTGCGCCGTGCGGTGCCCGGCCCCACTCCTTGCCCTCCCCGCCGCTGCCTTCCCGCACTCCCACCGCACCCCCTGCTCCCCTCCAGCCCAGGGAAATGCAGGAAAACACAAAATCATTGAGGTGGAACAGTCACCAGAGCTGCCCGAGCCATCCCCCCGCCTGAAGGCGGCAGCTGCCCAGAGCCAGGGGCACCCAGCAGGATGCAGCTCCCCTTTCCCAGGAGCTGGAGGCAGGGTTTCCCAGGCAGGGGGAGCAGGGAGAATTTCAGCTCCCAGCAGCTCTCTGTGAGTGCTGGATGGACTCTGGGCTGAGCCAGGTGGGAGGTGTGGGTGGTGTTCATGTCCCCAGGAGCTGCTCAAATCCACCTTAAACTCCTGGAATGGTCTGTGCTGGCAAGAACCTTACAGACCATCCTGTTCAGCCCCTTGCCATGGTCAGGGACACCTTCCTGGGGTGTCTGTGCCAGAGTGGTGGAATGGGCAGGACTTTCTCCCTGAGCCCAGTCCCGGGCAAGATTGGGGTTCCCATGGGAAGAAGCCTGTGAGCTGCATTTCCGGAGCTGGGAGCCTCCATGCCCGGGAGTGTTTCCAGTACTGTTCTTTGGCTTTTTCCATAACTGGGCATGATGTTTCTCCCCAGAGTAAGGTGGTTTTCCCTGGATTGTTGGGGTAAGACACTGGCTGTTTGACAGCTCTGTTGTCTCTTTGTCCTGAATGGAAGAGTGAGGAACGGGGGATGCTCCCGACTGTCCCAGGGATGTGGGAACAGCCCAGTTCCAGTGAGGAATGTGACGCCCAACTCGTGGCGTGTGCCCTGAGATGGTCTTTGCTGTTGTTTTGTCCTTAGAGCCTGTTGGAGTGCTGGCCTGGATTTGGGAGGAGCCAAGTAGCCTGGAGCAGTGAGGTTTTTCCTGTCAGAAATCCATGCTGGGGATGTTTTCTCTGGCTGTCCCAAGGGGAAGGAACAGCTCTGGAGTTTTTGCAGCCACAGGCTGGGGATGCATCCCCTGAAAACCAGTTCAGGATCGTTCATCTGACTCTGTCCCTGACCTGTGACTTCCAGGGAGCCTTCTGGTCTTCTGGATATTCCCAGGAGAGGATATTCCACCACCTGACTTTTAAGCCAGGAATTCCAAACCCAGTAAGTCGGTCACATTCTATGGGAGCTGCCCCAATGGTGGGATGGCAGAGGGCACACCCCACGCTGCTGTTTGGGACATTCCTGACTGGAACGGGAGCCAGATGGGCATTTTGGAGCACTGAGGCCACCAGGGCAGCCTTGAGTGGCATTCCCAGGCAATGCTGAGGCATCCCATGCCTGTGGCAACACATGCCTGATGTGGAGCAGAGAGAGGAAGGGAGAAATTCTGAGTTGATGGGAGGAATGGAATTGGGCTTTCCAGAATGGAATTGGTATAGGTGCTGATGGTATCATGGAATCATGGGGTGGCTTGGAAGGGACACAAAGACCCTCTGGGCTCTGTTATCCCATCCCGTGGCAAAGAACACGTCCAAAACTGCCTCCTCACCCCCATGGAATGGCAGTGGGTGTTGGGAGCTCTGGCTGGAGCACCTGGAGACCAGGTAAGAATAGCAGTGGCATTGTTTTGGCTGCTGCTGGATGTGGTTTTCTCTTGTCAAGATGTTCCTCTGATTGATGTTTTCACAGTAGCTTGCTAGGCCTCATTTGAGGATAATTCCAAGAATTTGGAAGTCGTTGGAAAAGAATGAGGAAAAAAGGTGAACCTGATCCATTTCTAGTAATTCTGAACTTCTCTTGCAGCACCGTTCCAGGGGAAAGCTGGTGAAAGGATAAAGATGCAGAGGAACAAGTGTTGTAAACCCCCTTGCCTCCCTGACAAAGCAAACCTTTCTGCAATCCCAGTAAATCTCTTGGAGAAACTGTGGGATCATAAGGTTTCCTAGGAAAGGAAAACTAAGGACAGAGATGAGGAAATAGGCTTCCAATTAACAATGATTTGATGGAGGTAGGAATGATTCTTGTATGTTTGATGCACCCCTTTTTATTCCTGGGATAATTTTAAATGATTTCTTTAAAAAATCATTTCGATTTGGGAATTCAGATTAGAGAGGAAACGATGCAAAATAAATGCAGGGAGAGATCACAGAATCATCCTGGAATGGCGGAATAATTTGGGTGGGAAGGGACCTTAAGGATCACCTCATTCCATCCACAGGGTGCTCCAAGCTGCGGCCAGCCTGGCCTTGAACACTTCCAGGGATGGGGCAGCCACGATTTCCCTGGATTTACGGGCACAAGAGGAAATTTCCAGCAGGAACTGAGGGGTTTCCCTTGCTCTGCCTGGCCCTAGCAGGGCTTTGGGAGGCAGAGGCTGTGGGAACAGGAGCTTTGTCCACTGCCTTGGAGGAGTCTCTGATGTCCCAAAACCCAGCAGAGCAAGTGGTTGTGGTTTAACATCCCATTCAAAGGAGATGCCAGGCCAGGAACGGGAATGGACTGCAGAGCAGGGATGGTGGCCAGCAGAGGGGTGACTGTCCAGGGGGTCCCAGCAGTCCATCCCTGCTGCCCAGGTTTGGGATGAGCAGGCTGGTGAGTGTCCCTGTGCTTGCTCTGCAGGATGAGGAAGCCAGGCCTGCTGAGGAGGAAGATGAGGAGGTGTGGGAGGATGGAGACAACGGCCACCAAAGGCTGGGGAAGGCACAGATCCAGGTAGGAGACGTTGCCTTGCGAGGAGAGGGACTTGTCTGTCCCGTTGGAATTTGGGGCGTGAGGCCAGTGGAACAAAGGCTTTGATTCCATTTTCTTGCTCGGGTTTTCACGTGCCTTAAGAGAGCTTTGTGAAAATGTCATTATCCCTGATTGAGTCTCTGAAAAACAGGGATTGAACCTTTCAGAAGGGGCCCAACCCTGCCTGCATGTATCCAAGTGCAGCCCCCACTCCCTGTTTTTGTGTACAGCTGGGATGAGACCTCAGCTGCTGTTACTTGCCAGCTCACAAGTTGTGTAGCTCAGAGCCTCAGCCATGAAGGGCCAGGCTGTGTTTAAAACAGCCCAAGGTGCCAGAGAGCTGAAGTAATTTCCTAGCAGGTAACTTGACTTGGAAGCTGCATTCTAAAATTTGTCCGCATTTAATTGATGTCCCACATGGAGACACCTAAAGAAGCAGAGGTGGGGTGTTCCTAAGAAAAGAGCATCTAAATTCTTTGGTGGTAGAGGGCTTAAAGTCTGAGTGAGGTGCCTTTAGGACACTTCCATTCCAGTATCTGAATAGAATTTAAATGAAGTAGCCAAATCCTGACAAGCTTGTATGAACTCCAAAGCCTCTGCAAGTGGTTTACAGCCAGGGAAGGAGATAAGAGTCTGGAGTCTCTTCCCCAAAACCTGGCTGCTGGTTTCTTTGGCCAGGCATAGGAATAATTGCGTATTCCCTGGGGCTCTCCTTATGGGGAGAGGTTTACTTATGTGCCCTGGGTTTATTCAGTGCATCTTCAAAGTGATGGAAACTGATTGCATTGAAATGCCAGGGGTGCCAAATGTTTTCCCCAGCCAGAGCTCGGAGCCAGCCCAGTGGGAAGGGGTTTAGTGGCCATTTTCCCACTCCCTCGGGGCAGCAGCACTGGAGCACTCACACCCACCCGTGCCTGAGGTGCCGAGTACTGGCAGGAGGCAAAGCCAGGGACTGGGCAGGAGGAGCTTGCAGTGCTCCTGGAATCGCAGAGCTGGAGCTGTGGGTTAGAACTGCCAGGAGCTGCTGCCTCACTCAAACCTTGTTTAAAGCTCAGCATCCCTCCTGCTCCCTTGGAATGATTGTTGCTTCTGTTGTTGCTCTTTCCCGATCCATTATGATTATTATTGTAAATTCCCACTCCATTTCTTCCATAGCCCTTTGCTTCCCAGAGGTGGTGCTTTAGGCAAGCCCCTCCAGCCTGGGAAGGGGCTTTTGGCTCCAGACTCAGTCCCAGTCCCCATGAGCAGCTGGAGCTGTGCTGTCCCCAGCAGGTGCCTTTCCTTCCTTCCCTGCTGCACTTTGGCTTTTTGAGGGCTCTCTAGGGGGCTGAGGGAGAAGTTCTTTGTCATTCCAGGGCAGCATAAGCCCTGATCCCACTCAAAGCAGGAGGAATCATTCCATCCTTGGTTTTGGATACACCTTTGGTGTTCTCTCTCTTTTGCTGACACTGTGTGGTGAAGCAGCAGCTCCCTGGAATAACTTTTATTTGTAAAACAGTGAATTCCCTGCTGGAATCCCAGTCCCAGCCCCCCAGATCAAGGTGCAGTTTAAGGCCTTACACCCTGACCAGGACAAGTTCCTGTCCTTAGACATGGAAAACAGGGGAAAACTCAGACTGGATTGGAGCCAGCATCCAGAATGGGGAGAGTGAGGCAGCGTGCTTGGCCCAGGCTGGGGCTGGTACAGGGGGTGTTCCCCATAGGATGACACCCGTTTGGAGCAGATGCTTCTCTTCCTTTGTCCAAAGTCCAATGGCAAAGGAGTGAAGAACCCACAAGTGGGGCCTGGAAGGAAAACAGTTCTGTTAAAATTAGGCAAAGAATACACTAAGAAAAAATGGACATCCTTTTTAGGTATGAAAGTAAGTAGGGGAAAAATGTTGAAAAAGAGCTCTTTTATTTGGTGCCACCTCTCATTTTTTTATGGATAAAACCTTCTAGTGAGCAATCAGAACAGGAGTGGGAAAGCCAGGAGCCTTTGACTTCCACAGTGGACTTAATTGCCATGCTTAATTTCAACAATTTCTTCTCTCTCTCAGGCCAGGAAAACCCACTTAACTTGTCCCATCTTTGCCAAAAGCTTTGGTGTTTGAGCAGCCAAACCCAATGGGCTCTGGCCCCACCAGCCTGTACTGGAGGGCCCCTGGTCCTGCCCATGGTGTGGGATGAATCCCCAATTGTCCCCAGAGGGGGCTGCCCTGGTCCCTGCAGTGCCCAGCACCTGAGACACACAGAGAGCCCTGTCCAAAGGGGCTCCTTGTCAGGAATGTGGCAGCAGCCCCAGGAGCAGGCTGGAGGTGAGAACTGGGGCTGTGTTTGAGACTGACCAGGTCAGCTCAGTGTTTACCTGTGGGGGGAGTTTGGCCCCCCACACTGAGTTGAAGCTGGATCAGGGTGACAGATGCTGCATTTTGGGCACCCTGAGAGTTTCTCTCCCCCTTGGAGATTTCCTGCAGGGATGGGGCAGGGCAGGGAGCAGAATTAACCCTGCACCTCCCGTGGGCACTGCTGGCCTTTGTCTCTCTGCTGTGCCATCAGCCTGTGGGAATTTGCTGCTGCGGCTCCCACCCCACCTGGGGGCTGCGTGCTCCTGGCAGCCCTTCCCAGCCCCACACCCGAGCTCCAGCGCTGCCTCCAGGCTGTGTTGGGAGAGTTTGCTGGGAATGTGCCTCATCCCTGGGAGTATCCTTTCCTTCCAGAGTGGCTGGATGGAGCTTCTGGGCTTGTCAGCTTCAGTGTTTGCTTGCAAAAGTCACTGCAGGGAAGAATGACAAGGAGGTTTGTCAGAGTGCTGCTGTCAGACCGCACCTGCCAGTCTGTGCTTTGGCTTGGAGGTTGTTGTGTATTGGCCCTGCAGGGAATGAATGTCCCCTTCCCACCTCAGCCCAGCAGATCCCAAGGGCTCTTCCTGGAGTACTTACTCTTTGCTTCCCTTTGGGATAACTTAATCTGCACCCTTCCAGGAGCAATTCCTTGGCTTCTCCTGGAGAAAACCCCATGGCAGAGGCAGTCTGCAAAGGAGCCCAGAGCTGTGCTTGGAGCAGGGAGTGCTGAGAGCTGCGTGTGCCTCTGCTGCCCCAGGCTGGCAATATCCCCATGGAACAGACTGGGCAAATGGGATTAGAGGGAGCACAATCCCTTCCTGGAAGAGGTTTTCTCCTCTGCAGATCAGGCACAGGGCAGGAAGGGAACTTTGGAGATCAGCTGATTTCCCCCAGAAAGCATCACTCACACCAGCATGGATGACATGACCTGTGCCCAGCGCTCACCATGCACCCGGCCAGAATCAAGAGCAAAGGTGGGTTTGGGTGTGAGCACTTGAAATAACTTTGAAAGAGAAGCAATCACCTTTTGCTGCTTCTTTCTTTCTTTCAGATGCTGCGATTGCCTCTGGGCACATGGGCTGAGCTCTCCCTGCAGGGAACTGTCAGGCCTTAACAGCTGTGAGGTTGTGTTCTTCTCAGTGGGGAACTGGAAATAATTATTAATTAATTGCAGAAATGTTTTCTGAACCTTTCCCCTTTCCTGGTAGATCTTCTCTCTCTGCCTCTGAATTTACAGCTGTTCCCTGGTGTCATTGGCCCTGCCTGAATTCCTTGCAGCTCCTCACTGGGAAAACCTGGGATGACTTTGAGGGGACAGAGGAGACATTTTCAGCTGAAAACCTGGGGTGACTGAGAGGGGACACAAGAATTGTTTGTGTAGGAAAATGGGAGGTGATGTCAAGCAGAGCAAGGTGGCATTTTTGAGGGAAAAGCTGAGGTGATGTTTAGGGGAAAGAATGCACATTTTTGGGGCAGAAAAGAGTTAATATTGTACAGGAAGGAAAAACTGGGGGGTAAAACTTGATGTAATCTGTAGGGGACAGAATGAATATTTTGGAGCAAAAATGAGGTACTCAGTAATAGACAAAGAAGGAAAATTTTGGAGGCCAAACTTGACAAAGTCTCAAGAGCAGAGAATGAACACTTGGAGGGAAAAAGGAGGTGATGAATACTGAGCATGTGGGGAAAATTTGGGGGCTAAATCTGAGCTAATCTCTAGGGGAGAGCATGAACACACTGAGGTAACATGAGGGAATCAGTTGTGGGCAGATAGGGAAACTTGTGTAAAAATAATATTAAATAAGCTGTAGAAAGAACATTTTGAGGTAAAAATGAGGTAAGCAGTAGTAGACAGATGGAAAACTTTGGGGGTAAATCTTGATAGAAGCTACATGGTAGAAAGGAAATAAATATTGAAGGAAGAATGAGGGAATCAGTAGTGGACAGGTAGGGGAATTTTGGGGGGTCAAACTTGAAATGATCTAAAGGTTGAGAATGAATCTTTTTTGGTAAAAATGAGGTAATAAGTTGTGGACAGTTCAGGAAAATTTTGGGGGTTAAACTTGAGGTAATCTCTAGGGAGAGTGTGACCACTGACATGAACTGAGGCAATCACTGGGGCTAGGCAAGGAAATTTGGGGTGTAAAACTTGGGAAGATCTGTAGGGCAAAGAATGAACATATTGAGGAAGCAATGAGGTGATCAGTAGTCAAGATGAGGTAGAATGTGGGGGGCAAACCCTGAGGTAATTATGTAGGAACCATAAGTGGTTTTGAGAAAAAATCTGACCTAATTTGTAGGGGACAGAATGAACATTTTGGGGGTAAGACAGACATAACCTGCGTGGTTTGGGTTTTAAAATCTAGTCAGTGCACAGGGGACAAAATAGACATTTTGGTAATAAAATCCGAGTTCATCAGTAGAAGAAAGAACTCATGTTTTGAGGTAAAAAGGAGGTGATCAGAACTGGGCAGGTAGGGAAAACTGAGGGGGTAAAATGTGAGGTCATCTCTAGGAGAGAGCAGGAGCATCCTGAGGTAAACGGAGGGAATTGCTGTGGACAGGTGGGTAAATCTGGCAGGTAAAACTTGAGGGAATCTCCATGGTAGAAAATGAGTATTTGGAGGTAAAAATAAAGTACTCAGTCAGTGGTGGAGATGTACGGAAAATGTTGGAGGTAAAATCTGAGGTGATCTGTAGCAGAGAGAATGCACTTGATGGGGTAAACTGAGGTAATCACTTATGGACAGGTAGGGAAGTTCAGAGGGGTAAAAATTGAAAGCATCTGTAGGGCAAAGAATGAAAAGATTGAGGTGGAAATGAGGAAAGAGGTAGTGGACAGGTGGGGAAAGTTTTGGGGGCAAATCTTGTGGTAATCTCCAGAGCAGAGAAAGAATGCTTCCTTGTAAAAAATGAGGAACTCAGAAGGAGGCAGATGGGGACATTTTGGGGGTAAAATCTCAGGTCATCTCAAGGTGAGGGAAGGACTATTTGGAGGTCAACTCAGCACTCACTGTGTCTTCCTTCCTTGGCATCAGCTGGCAGGGAAGGGAGAAGAGGCCTCAGGCTGGAGAGGGGCAGGAGAAAGGCACTGTGGGCAAAGGCACCTCCCTGGCATCCCCAGGGTACCTGTGGGGAACACAGCGGACACTTTGGGAGCAAAGGGAGGTGATGGCATTGTCCCTTTGGGGGATGCTGGCATTTAGATCATTCCATCCATTTGCCTGCTGACATTTCCCAGCCCAGGGGCTTTGGCTGCCAGGGCAGCACAAAGATTGTTCCCTGGGTGGTGCGCAGATTTGGGGGTTGGCTTTGCTAGTTCAGATGAATTCTACCCAAAGCCCTGAATTCCCTGCTGAATTGCCACTGGCATAGCCTCCCAGCGCCTCCTGGAGCATGGATATTCCCATGCAGAGCTGCCTATTTAACACCAGCTGTGTCAGGACCCAGCAGAGCTTCCAGGGAAGCTCAGCAGGGTCAGGGCAAGGACAGCTTCATGTTCCATAGAATTTGCTGTTTGTAACCCTCATCCCCCAGCCCCCCCCCCAATGTCCCTGGGGGCACCTGACAGAGTTCCCTGGAATTCAGCTGCCTGCACCCCCCGAGCTGGGGCTCCAGGTGATATTTGAAAGCAGGAACAGGCACTGGCTGGACACGCTCCCAGCCCGTGCTGAGGCAGCCCCTGTGCCCACGGGAGGACTTCTCTCCCTGCAGGAGTTGATTTCATTCCAGAGCCTCAGGAGTGGCCTCTGCAAGTTCTTTTCCCTCAGGAAAGGGATGCACATCCCTGCCTTCAGGGCACCTGCAGTGGGAGCCACCTGGGAAAGCTTTCCATCAGTTGTGCAGTTCCAGCTGGCTCCCCAAAAACTCCTAACTCAATCCAAAGAGATTTCTCTGACTCTGACCTTTCATTTGAAGGCATCTCTGAGGGCATTGCTTAGCATTTCATTGCTGTGGGCGAAGCTTGCCTTGGCTTTAACACTGCTGAGGGATGATGGCCTCAGGCTGGAAGGGAAGGCATTTTGGGTGGCTGGGACATAGCTGGCAGGTGTGTGGGAGGTCAGCACTGGGAATTGCTGTCTGAGCCCCTCTGCAAACAGCCCATTCTGACATTCCCCAGTGCCAGCTGTTCCTTGGGGCATTTTTGGGGTGTCAGTGGGGTCTGTCGGGACTGAAGCATCTCTGGGTGCCTGTTCAGAGCAGCCCCTGGCCGAGGGGCCGCGGGCAGCCCTTTATCCATGTCCATCCCAGCGCTGCCCGGGCAGCCCAGTGCCCGTTCCGGGGATGTGTGTTTGGCACACTGCGTGCCACGGGCAAGACACTGCAGGCACAGCTCCTCTCTGCAAATCCAAAGCACAAGAGCTGCTGCTTCCCTTCCTGGGCCTCCTGGTCTTCTCCTTCCCCCCATTCCCTGCCAGCTGGGACACACGGAAGGAGCACCAAGGAACACTCCTGGCAGTGAGCAGGAGTCGCTGAGAGCTCTGTGCAGCTCTGGGCCACAAAAGCTGGCCCGGCCTCAGCAGCCCCTGGGATTTTGGGCTGTGAACACTCACCTGTGGGAAAGGCCCCTCTGCAGGCAGGAGCAGCCCTGACCCTCTCCAGAAGAGCTTTGGCCGTGGACCAAGTGAACCCTCAGGACTTGCCTTGCTCATTTCTCCCTGGAAAGGGCCATGGAACAAGCACCTTTACAGCTGTTGGGTAAATCCTGGAAAGGGCAGGAAATCAGGGTTATGGGAAGAGTTCAGTGCTGTCACACAACTGCTCACCTGTGTTGTTGCATGATCAGGTGCTGGCCATGGAGCTCTGCCCTATGGCAATTACAGGGGCTGGTGTGGCAAGCAGCATTAGCATAAAAGAAGGAGTTGTATTTGCATAGGAATGATCTTGCTGGCATTTGGCATTCCTATCCCAGGCAGGACATTGCCAGGAGCTGAGATTGGCTTGGCTGGAGCAGGGTGCTGAGAGTGCCCAGGTGTGGGTTCAGTGGCCAGAGGAGCCATTCACATAAGGGTTCGACTTGGTGGTCCTTGTGTACCCATTGCCACTCAGGATCTCCTGTGCTCTGGAAATAAAGAAGAAACATTTTTCCCTGGCCTTTTAAAGCCAGAGGTTTTTGCAGTGGAGCGTGCAAGCCGCAGAGAAAGCGGGGGGGGAGGAAGGAGAGCATCAGGTCTCAAGCGGCAGTTGTGGGATGAGCGGCTCAAGCAGCAGCGAGCCCCGGCGAGGCCCCGGTCCCGCAGCGGGCGCAGTCAGAGCAGGAGCGGCAGCAGCGGCCTCGGCGCCAGCGGCCGGGCCGGGGGAGCGGCTCGTCCCGCTGCAGCCGCGCTGGTTGGGCGGGGCCGCGGCGGGCGGGAGGCCCCCGGGGGAGCGGCCCGGGGCAGGGGGAGGCGGGCGCTGCCGTGCGCAGGGGGTGCGGCGACCTCGGCAGTGCCGGGGCTGGGGGAGCTCCGCGTCCCCGCGGGGGCTGCGGGCGGGGCCGGGCCGGGAGCGCCGGCGCTCCGGTTCCGCCAGGGGGCGCCCCACAGGGCGGGCGGCGCTGAGGGAGCAGCGGCCTCGGGGGGTGCCGGGGCGGGCACGGGCGGTCCCCGCGGCCCGGCCGCTTCCAGGCGCGATCCAGTGCCTGCTGCGGGGAAGCGCCGCCCTCCCGGCGGGCCCGGCACCGGCACGGCCCCGGCTCCCCACGACCGCAGCGGGAGCGTAGCCGGAGCTCCGGCGGGAGCCCAGCCCCGCGCTGGCCGCAGCCGGAGCGGCAGCGCCGGGCTCGGCACCAGCGCCAATCCCGGAGCGGCACTTGCCAGCCGCGGCGATCCCGATGCCTAATGCCATCCCCCATCCCACCTCAGTTCTCCGAGCCCGGCAGCCGCACCCCGCCCGCCGAGAGACAAGCGGCTCGGCCCGGGACCCCCAACAGACACCGACAGGACCCAGCCCCGAATCCCAGGGCCCGGGTCCCGTTCCCACCTCAGCGCCTCGGGCTCGGCGCAGCGCCGGGAGTAGCCCCCGGTGCCGGGCTCCGCACAGCGCTCCGAACGACGGTCCCGCCACAGCCCGGGAGGAGCAGGATGAGCATCCACCGCACAAAGCGGAGCGGGCGCGGATCCGCCGGCATTTACGGGCGCGGGCGGGGCGGGGCGGGCCCGGCACAGGTGTGAAGGGCGGGGTCCGCACAGGTGCGCGGGGCCCCAGAGCGGCTGCGCGGGGCGGGGCCGAGGGGATTTAAGCCTCGGGAATCGGCGCCGCCGCCATTTGCTCCCTCGGCGCTCCGTGGGAACGGTTGTGGCCGGACCGGGCTCTAGATCTCTGTATTTCCATATTTCTATGTCTCTGTAGTTCTTTTCCTTTATATTTGTGTTAGTTTGTCTTCTTCTAACCCTTCTCCGTTCTCCCCCCTCTGCCTCCCCTCCCCCACCCCCTACACCCCCCCCCCTACCCCCCCCCCCTCTCCCCCCTAGCCCTCCCCTCCCTCCCCCCCCGGCCCGGTCCCCCCCATCCCCCCTCCCTGTCCCCCTACACACCCCAACCCTGCCCTACCCCTCCACCCTCTCTCCCCTTCTCCACCGTTCCTTCGCCCCCATCCCGGGTCCCCCCTGCCCCCTCACCCTGCTCCCCTTCCCCTCGCAGTTCCCCCCACCTGCCCTCAATCCTCCCCCTCCGTCTCCCACCTTTCCTTCCCCCTTCACCTCCCCCTGTTCCTCTTCCCTCGTTTCCCCTCTGCACCTTGACCCCCCACTTGTGCTCCGTCCTCGTCTTCCCCCCGCCTCCTTTCTTGTCCCCCCATCCCACCTCTCCCTGCACACCCCGAACCCCCCACCTGCGGTCCTTCTTTGACCCCCTCTGCTCCCTTATTCCCGTCCTCTGTCCCGTCTTTCCCCCGCAGCCGCGGGGCGCGGGGCGCCGGAGAATAAAGCCCAGAGGGCCGGAGCCCGGCGCCCCTGCCCTCGCTGGAGCCCCACACGGGCCGGGCCCGCTCGGCGGGTCCCCCGTGCAGTACAAAAACAGCGCCGGGGCTCCGGCTTTCCACACATCACACTGGGGATCCCCTCCTCAGGAGGGGTTCCCGGGGGGGTGGTGGGTTTCGGGGAGGGTGGTGGGTTGGGGTGGGCCCCCTCCTCAGGAGGGGGTCCCGGGGGGGTGGGTGGGTTTCAGGGAGGGTGGTGGGTTGGGGTGGGCCCCCTCCGGAGGAGGGGGTCCCGGGAGGGGGTTAGGGTGGGCCCCCTCCGGAGGAGGGGGTCGGGGGGAGGGGGGTGGGGCGGAGGGGGGACTTTCCCCCCCTCCAGTCCCCGCCCCCTCTCCCGGACCCCCTCCTCCGGACGGGGCTCACCCCAGCCCCCTCCGCGGGACCCCCTCCTCCGGACCGGGGCCTCGGGGAGGGGGGTGGGGGGGGGGAAGCAGAGGGGGGTCACGTCACTCTGTGGCATGAACAGACATAGAGACCACAGGCCAAACCAACAGCCCCTCCCGCCCGGACCCCCCCACCCCACCCGCCCCCCCCCTCCGGGGCCCCGGTCCGGAGGAGGGGGTCCCGGGAGGGGGCCGGGGTGAGCCCCGTCCGGAGGAGGGGGTCCGGGAGAGGGGGCGGGGACTGGAGGGGGGGAAAGTCCCCCCTCCGCCCCACCCCCCTCCCCCGGACCCCCTCCTCCGGAGGGGGCCCACCCTGACCCCCTCCCGGGACCCCCTCCTCCGGAGGGGGCCCATCCCACCCACCCCCCCAGGACCCCCTCCTAAGGAGGGGGCCCACCCCAACCCCAACCCACCACCCTCCCCGAAACCCACCACCCCCCCGGGAACCCCTCCTGAGGAGGGGGCCCACCCCAACCCCAACCCACCACCCTCCCCGAAACCCACCCCCCTCCCCGAAACCCACCACCCCCCCGGGAACCCCTCCTGAGGAGGGGGCCCACCCCAACCCACCACCCTCCCCAAAACCCACCACCCCCCCCGGGAACCCCTCCTGAGGAGGGGATCCCCAGTGTGATGTGTGGAAAGCCGGAGCCCCGGCGCTGTTTTTGTACTGCACGGGGGACCCGCCGAGCGGGTCCCCCGTGCGAGGCTCCAGCGAGGGCAGGGGCGCCGGGCTCCGGCCCTCTGGGCTTTATTCTCCGGCGCCCCGAGCCCCGCGGCTGCGGGGGAAAGAGGGAAAGGGGAGGGATGAGATGGGGTAGGGAGAGGAGTCGGGGTGGGTTGGGGAGAACGAGGGGGGAAGGGAAAGGTCGGGTGAGGGGGAGGGATGATGGTCAGAGGAGGAGGAAGAGAGGGGAGTCGGGTTGGGGAGCGGGGTACGGAGAGGGGAGAAAGGAGGGGTGGGGGAGAAAGGAGGCGGGGGGGGTCGGGGATGCACAGGGGAGCAGGGAGAGAGGGTGGGGGGGCGCTGGGGAGAGGGCAGGCAGGGGACTGGGAGAGACAGGGAGGGTGTGGGGGAGAGAGAAAGAAACTGGGGGGGGTAGGAAAGAGGTGATAAGCGGGGGAAGAAGGAGGAGGATAAGGGCAGGAGAAACAGGGGGAAGAAAGACGGGGAAGAAAGAGGGGGAGCGGGGGCCTCTCCCGGGCCACGCCGGGGGAGCCCGGCCCGGCCGCAGCCTCCCCGAGCTCTGAGGGAGCAAATGGCGGCAGGGGCGATTTCGGGGGCTTAAATCACCTCGGCCCCGCCCTGCGCAGCCGCCCTGGGACCCCGCGCACCTGTGCGGACCCCGCCCCGCGCACCTGAGCCGGGCCCGGCCCCGCCCCTGAAGCCGCCCCCGGCCCCGCCCGGCCCCGCTCGGCCCCGCCCCAGAGCCCCGGCCCCGCCCGGCCCCGGGGCTCGCCCTGCCCGGCACGGGGGCGGCTCCATCGCTCGGGGCCCCGCCCCTCTCTCCCGGGCCGGGCCCGCCCCGCGCACCGGGGCCGCACCGGGGCCGCTCCCGGGACCCTCCCCTCCGCTGACAGACACCGCCCCGCTCGCTCCCGCTCCTTGCCACGCTCGGCAGCCACCGAGGCCGCCGCCCTCTCGGCTCAGCCGGCACCGGGCGGCAGCAGCGCCGCCCAGCTCAGCCCGGGGGCAGGCACAGAGCACAGGGAAAAGCCGGCTCCGGGCGCTCTGCAGCTCCTGCAGCCCGAGCGTCTCGGCTCCTGGGGCCAGGCGCTTGCTGCTTTCCTTCCTACAGAAAAACGCCGGCTCCTTATTCTCAAAACCTGCGGATCTCTATTCCCAGCTTCTTATATTGCTGTATGCGACAGAGTAGAGAGAGAGGGCTGGCTCATTTCAAAATGAATTTACATCTACATCAGTAGCATTTGCCTATAGATGTAAAAATGAAGAACTTAACACGATTTAGTATTCTGCACACATCCCTCGCTGGGAGGAATGGTAAAAAGTTAAAAACAAATGAAACTTTAAAAGTAGAAAGTTAGAAACAAAGTTACAACGGCAGAAATTTAGAAACAAACAAAGAGGTAAAATACAAGAAACGAACACGTTTCTAAAGGTAGAAAGTTAAAAACAAACAAAGTTAGAAACAAACAAACAAAAAAATTAGAAACAAACAAAATTAGAAAGGTAGAAATTTAGAAACAAAGTCAGAAAGGCAAGTGTTGAGCCTTTGACAGGGTACCCCTCCTTCTCGGACCAGGGTGAAAGAGCAGAGGAGGCTGCTGTTCTGCTAAGTTCTTTATTTCACGGTCTCACAGCTGTCTTGAAGGCAGAGTTCGAATGGGGTTACATGATACAGCCAAGCAGCAGCAGCAGGCAAAAACAGCTTCTTCTATATGCTCCATACACTATATTTTTTCTTATAGAAGTATGGATTCCATTTGTTCATTGACCAGTAAGATTAACACACGATTCTAGTTTTCCTTAAACCCATCCCGGTCTAATTCTAACAGTCGTAAGCCTCACACAAGTGTCATCTGCCCTTGTTCCATAAGGAATCCCTCTACAGACAGGGAGTTGTCACCGGCCCCGTGCTCATGGGCTGCAGGGGACACCTGCACTGAGGAGGAAATGGAAATGGGAAAGAGGGAACTGCAACCTGATGGGACGCACCTCTGGCACCACACCTCCTCTTGTTCCTGCTGTCCTGGAAAGCCCCAAGTAAATCCAGTGCCTCAGACCTTGCATCCCTGAACGCCAGGAGAGCTGGAGTTTTACCCAGATCCCAGTGCCCTGCACGGCTGCGCTGACACGAGCACAGGCCGATCGCTCCGCCCAGCACCATCCCTCATTCTCCTCCCATTGCTCCCCAAGCGTCCCCAAACCACCCCAGCGTGTCTGTGCCGGGGCCAGGGCCTGCCCCGAGCCCGACCAGAGGCTGTCACCCAGCCCTGCACCAGCTCCCACCACTGGGAGAGCTGGGAATGCACTGAGAGCTCGGCTCCCCGGGCTCCCCAGCACCCAAACCGGTCCTCAGACACACAGAAATGCCCAACCTGCCCCTCTGGGCACAGCCAAACACCACAATTCCATCATCCCCAAGCAACTCTGGCACTTGCCTCTTCACCTCCGCCCATTTCCAGTAGCCGGGGCTAGGACCGGGCTGTCAGAAATAGCATTCCCTAGGCAGTTCATCCCAGCGCAGAGGAGAAGAGGAGCCTGTCCCTGACCCACACCATGGGCAGGACAAGGGGGGCCCTAGCTGGCTTTGCCTACTCCAACACCAAAGCTCTTGATCCCAAAGATGGGGCGAGTTCAGTGGTTTTTCCTGTCCTGAAAGAGAGCAGAAAAGGGAAGTTAATCCCACTGTGGAATCCAAGACTCCTGCATTTCCTATTTCTGCTCTGATTGCTCACCGTGGAGTTTTAGCCATGGAAAAAAAAGGAGAATGACACCATATCAAATAAAAAGTTGATTAATCCACGTAGGGGCTGTGGAGAGGATACAAAGGAGCTTTTCCATGATTTTGGGGCTTGAAGAGGGACTGAATTTCCCTCAAAGCTGGGAAGGGCCTGAGGATAATAAAGCAAAGGAGCAGCTTCATCTCTCCCTGGCAGAGAGCTCGGGGCTCCATTATGGATACAAATCAATCCCAGCAGGATTTCAAAGGGTTTCTTTAGGATGTCAGGTCCCTCTTTATCAGATCCCTGCTGGGATTCAGGGCCTGCCTGGTCACGGGGTGCTTTGATAAGGGCTGGATTTAAATCCCAGATCTGAGAACAGACATGAAAGGTCCCTGGGTTTCTAGGGGGTTGAAAAACTCAAGCTGGATTCGCTGCAGAGCTGAAAAATCAGGGTAAGAGAGAGCAAGGAGTGGCCAGCAGGCCCAGGCTCCTGATCACGCCCCTGGGATCCATGGGATCCATAGGATCCACGGCCTCTGGCACGCTGCTCCAGCACCCTGCAGGGTGACTGACAGCCGGGCAGGGGAAGGAGCCACCAGCAGCTCTGCCATGTGCACCATCATTCACCTTGCACGTGGCCTAAACAGCCACCAAGCACTGATGGACTGACTGAGCCGAAAATATCGGAGAGATCTCAGTTTGCACTCCAAATTCCCTGCAGCCTGTTCCCTTCCTGATCCATCCCTTCAAGCAGCAAGAGTGGAATTCCTTCCATCGTTGCTCTTTCCCTCCTGTTTTCCACTCAACAAGAAAAAGAGCAGCCACGTGAACAGGAGTAAAAGCCCCAAACCCACAAAAAAGCACATTCTCAGCATCACTAATCCCTGCCAAACTGCCAGGAACCTTCCAAAACTACATCCAAGCTTGGAAACAGGGATCCAGTTGTTTGTTTAAGCAGCTATTGATCCAGTCTCTTCCAGCTAATTAAACTATTCACTATTTAAACTCATTAAACTGCTCATCCTGCTCCTGGCAGCCAGAGGCAAAGAAGAAATCGTGTCTAGATTAAATGGTGTTGGTGAATGTGCCCATCCCAGTCCTTGGAGAGGTTGGAATTGCATCCCTGTTCCTCTGCTCTCTTTTCCTTCCTTTTTCTTGGAGTGATTCCCACCCGGATTCCTCAGCTCCAGCTCTCTGAGCAGCCTCAGGGGGAGCATTTCATCCCCTTAGAGCCAACTCCATTTGTTGCATCCTTCATGCCTCAACCACCCCTAAAAGCAGGCAAGTGCTGATGGGCAGTGCAGCTGCTTCCACTTGGGAATGTTTCCAGTGGAACAGGGAGGGAATTCTGAGAAGCTTCCACCCACTGCACGTTATTGCTGGATAAGAGGTGAGGCAGCAAAGGATCAACAAAGGGAGATTTCAGCAAGACAAAGTCCAGACAAAGAGGCTGCAAGTGTGGCTGGGGCTGCTAAACTGGGAAAACTGCAAGGTCAGGCTGTGGGAACATGGATTATACTGAGGTCTGGAACTGGTGTTGGGAAGAGAGGGAGAAGGAGAAGGAGAAGGAGAAGGAGGAGAGAAAGGGCCCAAAGTAACTGCACAGTGAATTTCCTTACCATGAGCCAGGCTCATTCCCTGAGCTGACCAATATCTCCGAGCTCCCCTTCATGGCACAGCCCTGCCAGTAAAGAACAGAAGTTCCTGCTGCTCCCACTGGAATTCTGTAGCGTGCCTGGCATTCCATACGTTATGCTGCCTGAGAATTCCTGCAGCCGTCCTCGGGAAGAGCAGTTCACTGCCACAGGAGGAACAAGAGGAAAGCAGTTGCCACTCTCGGGTTCTGTGCTCTGTAAAAAGTAAAACCAGATAAAGATCAAAGCTCCATAAAGCTGGAACCATCTCCAACCTCGGGACAGCACTTCTGTGGGAAAAGCGTGGATGGGCAATTAGGAAGGAGATGATCATGCAAATGGGTAAGGGGGGGAATTAAATTCTGCTGCTTTCTGATTGAGGCCTGCTTCAATTTGCAGCCTTTATAATATCAGTTTAATGGGACTTTTTGTGCTTTAAAAAGGTTTTTATTAGCTGGGGGTTGTCCCTGCCTGGACTGAGGCACAGCACAATGAGTCTCCTGCCTCCTGAAGCCGTGTCGTTATCCCAGCATCTGAAATTAAAAACCAGCACTCTGGGAAACCTCTCTACTCTGAGGAGAAGTGTGAGGAGTGTTTGGGTCTGTGGAGAGCCTGGAACAGCTCTGAGAGACACCAAACATCCTGTGGATCCCAATAAACAGCAAAACATGCCAGCAGCTCCTTCCAACACCGCCCTTGTAGGGAACTCTGTCATCCCAGTGGGTATTTGTGGGAGTAAGGAAGAAATCCCACTAATGACCTCAGTGTGATCACCTCTGGTTCGTCTGGGGATAAATCTCCTTTATCCTTCTGGGAGAATAAAGGAATCCAATGCTGCCTTAATCCCCTGCTCCTCGGAGTCTGCATTTCCAGAATCCATCTCCTGGCCCAGCATGGGAAGGGTTGTCCAGCGCTGGAACAGCTGCCCAGAGCAGTGGTGGAGTCACCAACCCTGGAAGTGCTCATAAAATACATGGATATGGCACTTGAGTGTTCATAAAATACCTGGGTAAATACATGGGTAAATACAGGAATAAATTCATGGGTAAATACATGGATAAACATATGGATAAATATAGGGATAAATATGTAGGGATAAATATGTATGGATAAATACAGACCTTGCTTCCCTGAACACCAGGAGAGCCGGTGTTTTACCCAGATCCCAGTGCCCTGCACGGCTGCGCTGACACGAGCACAGGCCGATCGCTCTGCCCAGCACCATCCCTCATTCTCCTCCCACGGCTCCCCAAGCGTCCCCAAACCACCCCAGCGTGTCTGTGCCGGGGCCAGGGCCTGCCCCGAGCCCGACCAGAGCCCTGCACCAGCTCCCACCCCCGGGTGAGCTGGGAATGCACTGAGAGCTCGGCTCCCCGGGCTCCCCAGCACCCAAACCGGTCCTCAGACACACAGAAATGCCCAACCTGCCCCTCTGGGCACAGCCAAACACCACAATTCCATCATCTCCAAGCAACTCTGGCACTTGCCTCTTCACCTCCGCCCATTTCCAGTAGCCGGGGCTAGGACCGGGCTGTCAAAAATAGCATTCCCTAGGCAGTTCATCCCAGCGCAGAGGAGAAGAGGAGCCTGTCCCTGACCCACACCATGGGCAGGACAAGGGGGGCCCTAGCTGGCTTTGCCTACTCCAACACCACAGCTCTTGGTCCCAAAGATGGGGCGAGTTCAGTGGTTTTTCCTGTCCTGAAAGAGAGCAGAAAAGGGAAGTTAATCCCACTGTGGAATCCAAGACTCCTGCATTTCCTATTTCTGCTCTGCTTGCTCACCGTGGAGTTTTAGCTATGGAAAAAAAAAAAGGAGAATGACACCATATCAAATAAAAAGTGCCCTTTTCCAGCATTTTTATTCCAGGCATTAAAAGGATGCTCATTTCTCTTCTAGCATTGTTTCCCTCATTTTAGGAGAACCGTTTTCATCCCAGGCCCCACTCGTCAGTTGTTCGATCCTCTGGCACTGGATTTGGACAAAAGAAGGGACGCACCTGGACTGCAGGAAATCACTGAGAGAAACCCTTCCAAAACGTGACAGAGAAAAACAACAGGAGATGCAGGAAGACACATCCCTCGTTTGCACGTCTGGAACGCTTTTCTAAAGACTTCTCTGCATCTGGATGCTCTTTGCTCTTGGCTTTCTTCACAGGAATGCATTTGCTGCTAAACACGTCTCAGACCCTTACCTGATCGGGATAAGGTGGGATGGAGATGAAGACTCCCACAGGGAATAGCCAGGGAGATGCAGGGCCTGGGAACATCAAGGACGGAGAAGAGAAGGAACAGGGATTGTTTTTCTTGTTTAGAGCCAGCAGTGCTGTGAGCTTGGAGAACACACGGCACCGCAGGGATCCAGGGCAGGAGCGGGATAACTGCGGGATAAGGGGAATCTGCTCCCACTCCAGGGCTGTGCCAGTGAAGGAGGGGAATTTTTTAGTGCCTTCATTACACACAAAAACCAAACCCAGCACCACCGAGCTGGACTTTCGTGAGCCGCAAAACAAAGCGGCCCCTGGCCTTTGGGGGAACACAACCTCACCGAGTCACGGAGCCAGGGGATGACACTTGGGAATGATCCTTGCTGCTGCCTGCAGGCAAATCGGATGAGGGAGCCACAGGAGCTGCGGGGTTTCCTGCTCTTCCTGCAACGCCATCGGTCCAGACCAGGAGACCTTTCCTGGAACAGATCTTCCCTGTAAAGGGAGCTACACCAAAGCTCAAGCCCTCATTTAGAGACCCTTGGAAAAGCAAAGGTGAGAGGGGATTACCTGGAGCCCCAGGGGACTGAGGCGAAGGCAATGAAGAAGCAGACAGCAAAGTGCTTCCACTGCTTCTCACTCCAGCAAAGGGAACATCCCTGGAATTTCATGGCCAGCGTCGCTCCCAAACCCCACAGGTGAACCCACACGTACTCCAGGACTGATCTCCTTCAAACTTCCAGCAGCACAGACTCACCGGGAGGAACTGCAATCCAAGGACACACATCAGCAACCGTCTTCCCGCTTGCCCCTCTCTCCACATTTTCCCTTTCCAGCGGGATGCAGGTGCCACCCCCCAGAGGCAGGAAAACTGCCTTGCAATCCGCTACAAAACCTGCCTGGAAAGCCCAGGATGCCCGGAGCCAGCAGCCGTTTCTCCTGGAGCTCCTGCTGACAGGCATTTGAAGCCTGCTGTGCCTCACAGCTGCTTTTCTGCCAAGGGCATTCCCATCTTTTCTTTTTTAGCCCAAAGAAAGGTTTGCAAAGCTGAGTTTTGTGAGAAGCGCTTCATATTTGGATCGTTCTTAACTTGGAGTTTCCCTTGGCACCAAAATCAGGGGCTCACCTTTTGCTTGGAGCTTGGCTGAAGTCCTCAGCAATGCCAGGGAATGTGGCCATTGGAGGCTTTGGGCAGATTTGGCTCATCTGCCTTTTTAGGCCTTGTTTCTTTCTCTCAGCCTTCCCACTGGATTGTGGCCTCCGAGGAATACGTAAAATCCCATTCCATTCCTATTCTTTCGGACAATTTTTTGTACCGTCCCTGTACAAAACGAGGCCCCCTGTTCGGATGCTTTTCCCCACCGTTCCCCGGCACTTTCATCTGCCGGTGCATTCCCTGCGTTGCTTGGGCTCTTCCCAGCTCTCTGAGCTCCTTCACAAGGCAGGAGATCGATTTGGCCCAGGAACTAAACCCTCCCGAGGAATTGTCTGATGCCATCTCCGCATTTGACACCTGATCCTTGTGCTCAAAGGATCCCTCTTTCTTCCCTTCAGCCAATTCCAAGGCTCGCTGCCCCCAGCTGCGATCAGGCCCCAGCCTGATCCCTGCAGTCTTCCCTGCCGGGATCCTGCTCAGGAATCCCTGGGCTACAAATGTAAGAATTCATTCTTCCCACCCCTGCCCAGTTCCAAAGGATTTGGTGTCTGCCTTACCTGGCTGGAGCCTGCTTCCAACTCTGTTCTTGCTGCTTCTGCTGCTTTCCAGTTCCCAGGAATTCCACCGACGGAGCGACAGCGTTTTCCAGCTCCGCCAGGATTCCCTCTGCTGCGTTTGGGTGCTGGAAGGATATCAAAACCAGGCTCTCTGGGGCTTTACTATCAGGAAATTACATCCCCGGATTTGTTCATTTCCAAATATTATCTCTTCCCAACAAAGCACTGGGCATCCAAGGAATACAGAAAGTGATGGGCTGACCACTGCTTACTCCTCTGGAATGTCAGAGCTTGGAAAAAAAGGGCACTTGAGGCTTCTCCTGGTGCTGCCCGTGAGGTGTATTTTACTTGAGAGCCCCTTCCCGTGTCTTTCCCTGTATCCACCAAAAAATCCACCCCTTCATTCCCCAGCTGCTTGCTTCCTCCCTCTTTTCCTGTATCCAACAGAATTTTAACAGGTCAATAGTCCCCTCTGCAAGAGCACCTTTCATTCCAAACCTAAGAACAAACGAATCACTTCCCTTCCACCGTCCTTATTAGGATTCCACTGAGAGCAGTGGATGGAAAATGATCCTCTCCTGGTCCCTGCTGGATTCCCGGAGCAGGGATCCTTTCCCTCTTTCCCCCCACCACGGTGCCCTCCTCCCCCTCCCGCCCCACCCCACACCCTTTTCAGGCTTTGTTCCACAGCTTTTGCCTCCAGGCCTCAGATCCTTTCGTTCTCCACGAGCTCCCAGCAGCTCCACAGCCTTTCCTCTCCCATCCCGACCATTTCTCCGGGAATGGAGCTCCGCATTTCAATTGCCTTCTCTTTTCTCTGACTACTCCCACCAATCCAGAAGACCTAAAGCTGACACAAGGAACACTCGGTGCCCACAAATCCAAACCCAGACCCGGCCATCCCCAAACCAGCAACTCCCGGACAATTTGCGTTCATTCCAACCTAACACTGAGGACTCACCCAACCCTTCAAAATTCCCAAGAAATATCCTGTTGCCTTCACAGCTCCCAGGGGATTCTGCTTCGTGCTCACACGAAGGATTTGGGACTTCCCTGAAAAAACCCGTGCAGGGCACGCTGGAATCCCCGATCCCGTGAATCCGGGGAGCGTTAAAAGCTCGGTCCAGCCTGGGCCCCCGGAAATTTTTGCCAAATATCCCCCAAGTCCTCGGGATAACAGAACTCTCTGGTACTGCATTTTTGGCGTTGTAAAGCCTGGAATTCCTTTATTCCTAGTGCTGGGCTCTGCATATGGCCGAGAAAATCCCGGCCTCCACACAGACCCAGGTTCCAAACTTTTTGATACATTTTAGCAAGCCGAGAAATTCACCTTCCCTGCTTGTTCTTAAGGGCATCCTTCTCTTCCCTTACCCGGCGTGCTCTCTCCCACTGGGGGTGGGTTTTCCCCTTCCCATGCCAATTAGTCCCTACTTCTAGGAGGTTTAGGTACCTTTCTTCCCTGGCAGGGATTTCTTAACACAGCTACCGAGGCTTTGGGAGTCTCCTTTATCTTCTACTTTCTGGATCCATAAATGCCACAATCCAGACGCCCAACTTCAACAAGACATCCTTTCTACCTAAAAACACACACTCTCAACTCTTAGATCTTTTAAAGTTTTACCCCCGCAAAATTCCCCTATTTTTCCACCACTGAATTCCTCAGTCCTGCTTCCAAGGATTTCTTGAATACCACGGGGCTTTTCTCAAGATTTACCCCCACGACCTTCCCTACGTGCCCACTGCTCATCACCTCATTTTTCCCTCAATGTGGTCGTTCTCCACCCCAGAGAGTTTGTCAAGTGTTGCCTCCAAAATGTTCCCCATCTCTCCACTACTCAGTTCCCCATTTTGCCTCCAAAATATTCAATCTGTCCCCTCCACATTGCATCCACTTTTACCCCCAGCGTTTTACTTCCTCTACAATATTGATTCAACCTTTTCCACCCCAAAAATCTGCATTCTCTCCCTTAAACAGCACCTCAGCTTTTCCCTCAAAAATGCCCCAGAGGGAAACTCAGATTCAGCCCCCAAACTCCCATTTGCCTACACAAACAGTTCTTGTGGCCCCTCTCAATTCCCCCAGGCTTTCAGCTCAAGGAAGAACTGGAAGCCTATTCCCTCATCTCCACCCTTGTTTTGCTTTCCTGGAAAACCTTGCGATCCCACATTTTCTCCAAGAGATCTGCTGGGACTACTGGAAGGTTTGCTCTCTCAGAGCGCCAGGGGGCTTTACAGCACTTGTTCCTCTGCATCTTTACCCTTTTATCAGCTTTCCCCTGGAACGGTGTTGTGGGAGAAGCTTGGAACTACCAGAAATGGATCGCGTTCACATTTTTTCCCCACCAGTTTTTATCTGGTTTCAGATTCCTGGAATTACCCTCAAATGTGCCCTAGAACACTGCTGTGAAAGGATCAATGAGAAGAACAGCCGGAAAGCAGAAAACCACCTCCAGCAGCAGCCACAATGATCCCATTTCTCTTCTTACCTGGTCCTGCCAGAGCTCCCAGCAGCCATTCCCATTCCAAAACAAGAGCTATGGAAGACATTCCTGCTGTCCGTGAGGGTGAGGCGGCAGTTCTGGATGTTCTTCGCTGTGCAATCAGACAACAAACAGAGTGTAAATGATCCTGGTGGTCCCTTCCAAGCCAAACCAGCCCGTGATTCCATGCGTGGATCAGCACCTGTTCCAGCTCCATTCCAGAAACCTCCTCCCACTAACCCAGAACTTTCCTTTTTCTGCTCAACATCAGGGGTTTGCTGCCGAGTGCCCCGGGCAGGGGACGCCTCAGCCTTCCCTGGGACCGCAGCATTCCCTGGGCTGCCTCAGCATCCCCTGCGCTGCTGTTCCACGCCCATCCCGTGGTCCAGCGCCTGCGCGGGCTGCAGTGCCGGGCTCTCCCCACGAGGCGGCAGCACCGGGAGCGAGCAGCCCCGGCCGGTCCCGCTGTCTCGGGGCAGCTGCGCCTTTAACCCGCCCTGAGCCGGCGGGGCCGTGAACACAGCGGGCACAAACCCCACCGCTCCCCTTTATTTCACCCTCAGAGGCACAGGATCGCAGCATTTCCTGGGCTGCAAGGGACCCACAGGGAGCATCGAGTCCAAATCCTGGCCCTGCACCCCAAGAATCCCACCCTGTGCCCGAGAGCCTTGTTCAGACCCAAACTCTTCCCCCAAGATCCTGAAAACACAGCGGGGCTGGGAGAAGGATGACCACGGAGGATTTTTTTATACAGATCTCCTTGCACGATCGTTAAATAATATTATTAGACAGTCCATGAACGCATCCCTGTGCCGGGACAGCCACCCCTGTGCCGGAACACTCATCCCTGGGCCGGAATACCGATCCCCCGCGGCCCCCACCGTCCGCTCGGGGCTGTCCCCGTTCCCCGCTCACCTCCGAGCCCGGAGCACCCGCCCCGGTGCCCCCGGCCCGGCAGCGCTGCTCCCCGGGCTCCCCCCCATCGCCGCTCCTGGCGAAGAAGGGCGGAAGTCACCGATACGGCACCGATGTGGCTATTCGACCTTCTCAAGATGGCGGCCGGAAATACCCCCCCTCCCCCCCGCTCCGTCTATCCGGCTGCCTGAATGCTCCCGCCTGCCCCAGGCGCCGCTGACCCCACAGTCGGTGTCCGCGTAGCGGGAAACGCCTCAGAAAATTGCGTGCAAGCGCTGGGCTGGCGTCGGCGTCGCGTTCAGGCAGCCGAATAGACGCGGGGGGGGGGGGGGGGGGGGGGGGGGCCTTCCCTGCCGCCATATTGAGAAGGTCAGGAAACAGCGCACACGACCGCCATCTTTAGTGTGGCAGTGACGACACTTCCGCCCTTCGCCGCCATCTTGGGTGCTGGCAGAAGCCACTTCCGGTCGAGCCGCCATCTTTAGTGTGGTACACTTAGGGCCCCCGCCGCCCCTCACAAGGGCTTCTGTCTAGTCGGCTGCCTGAATCCGGCCCGGACTCCGACGCCGGCCCCGCGCTTTCCGCGCGATTTTCCGCCGTGCTTCCCGGTGCGAGGACACGGCTGGCGGGGTCAGCCGCGCCGGAGGCGGGCGACGGCTCCGCGACCGGCGGCAGGCATCGGCAGGGACACCTCTCGCAGGGGGCCTACTGCGTCCGCCATCTTGAGTGTGGCGGAAGTGTAAACCACCCTCTGCAAGGTCCTGGCAGATAATAAAATAATAAAATCAAATAAATACTGTCATATTCTAATAAAAACGTCACTTAACGCCGTCCCGAGAGCGCGGAACTGCGCCTTCCTTTCCGAGCCGCCTCCTTGAGAGCGACACGCGGGCGACTCGATTCCGACCGTGCCCGCCCGGTGCCTCCCGCCCGGGTCGCGCTGCGACCGCGCCTCTGCTGCCCGGCAAAACCGGCCCCGCCGGGCCGCCCCCCGCGCTGTCATTCCCCGCGGTCACCGCCCCGCACGGCGCCCGTTCCTTTCCATAGCTGTGGCCCCGCTCATGCACGGCCGTGTCCCTTGGCGCTCCGAACCGCCCTTCGCCCCTCCCCTCCGCTGACAGACCCGGCCCCGCTCGCTCCCGCTCCTTGCCACGCTCGGCAGCCACCGAGGCCGCCGCCCTCTCGGCTCAGCCGCCACCGGGCGGCAGCAGCGCCGGGGCGCCGTGTCGGGGGCGGCAGTGCCGCGCTCTCGCCACCAGGCGGCAGCAGCGCCGCCCAGCTCAGCCCGGGGGCAGGCACAGAGCACAGGGAAAAGCCGGCTCCGGGCGCTCTGCAGCTCCTGCAGCCCGAGCGTCTCGGCTCCTGCGGCCAGGCGCTTGCTGCTTTCCTTCCTACAGAAAAACGCCGGCTCCTTATTCTCAAAACTTGCTGATCTCTATTCCCAGCTTCTTATATTGCTGTGTATGTTAGGGTAGATAGAGAGGCTGTATTTGAAAATTAATCTAGACATAAATTAGTATGAGGCATTTCCCTTAAGTGTCCAAGGACATAGGCAGCAGCAAGGAAGGTGATGAAGCGAGTCAAGCTGAACCCCAGAGAGCTCTCAGCTCCTTGTGAAAGCTCAGACAAGCAGCAGAGAAAGAATTAATGCTCCCATATCTGGCATCTAACAGCCACAGGGCAAGTGAAAAGTTGGTTTCAGAGAATGAAGGAAATACAGAAAAAGCACTAAGTAATAAAAGGTGAGAAAAATCCATCACTCCAACAGGTAAAGGAAGGTAAACCACTTGAAGAAGCAGAGGTAGATGGAGGGAAAAAACCTCACAATTTAGAGTGTCCATGACACCCAGAGCTAAAACAAGGCCAGGGGATCTGGGAAGAGCTAAGCACATGTGCTCCAAAAAACAGCAGAAATGAAGTGAGATCTCTGAAGGGAACAAAAGAAAGAGGCAGGCTGAAGAAAACAAAAAAGTGCCTCCCCACTTTTCATTCCCTGCCCACAAAGCACTTTGGGATTTTTAATCTTGTCTCTTGTACTATGCGGTAGAAATCCAAAAATAAAGGTCAGGAGAAGCATGGTTTATTGGGAACTATCCTGCACAGCAGACAAGATATATCCTCATGCAAATGATTCCATGCAGCACTCGCATCTTCAATCGCTTCTTTTCCTCTTGCCGGGGAAGCAGAGCTGCTTTATTTACTCTAAGCAATATTTTCTCCCTTCTCCTTGGCAAAAAACAAGCTCCCATCTTGGCAATGCTCCCCAAACTACCTAATGCTCATCACCCCCCATGCTAAGGAGAGTGGAGCAGGCTAATTTATCACTTCTTATCATGATTAACTTGCCCAGCTGCCGGCTTCAAGAGCCCCAGAGTGCCTCGGGTGATACAGGATCACAGAAGGAAAAGCTCTGTTGAATGAAGCTGCTGCCACACTGGCCCTCTTTGCCTGTCAAACACATTCAGCTGCTCTTGCACTGCCCTGTGAAAACCCCCCATAAAATACAAGTGAAAATCCCTCAGCACCTGTGATAAAGCACAGCTGGGCTCTGCTCAGGGCATTTCAAACTACCGGAGGTATTTGTGACCTCCCCTTGCCAAGGCAACACCTCAGGAAAACCAAAAGTTTCTTTTCATGGACTCACAGGATGGGTTGGGTTGGAAGGGACCTTAAAGCTCATCTTGTTCCAACTCTCACCACACTCAGGACACATTCCACTAGACCACTTTGCTCCAAGCCCCATCCAAGCTGGCCTTGAACACTTCCAAGGCGGCGACAATCACAGCTTCTCTAGAACCTGTTTTGTTCCTCCCAGATCTAAAATCATACCAAACTTACCAGCCTCAGAGGTAGATTTCTATTAAATGTCTACATTTTTCTAGGACAGGAATCCAGCAAACATTGTTTGCATCTGACTTTGCAAAATGAACATCAGCTGCTGCCCACTTTTCTTATTTTTCCCCATTTGGTGGAACATTTTCATTCTGTTGTTGTTTGGAGCAGTATTTTAATATACCTGGCTGAGGCTGCTTAAAATAGCACAGCAAGATACCGGGGTGTGAGGGGTGGAAAACTGAGCTCTTGCACATCTGGTGTTTCTATTGTTGGAAGTCTTAAATCCCACCTCTCTGGTGGGACGAAATAGGTGGCACTAATCCAATTTCTAAAGTACCATGCATCACGCTGATGCGATTTTAAGACTAAAAAACAAAACAAAACAAAAAAGCCAATTTAAACAAAACCCTCTGCTCCTTTCCATTTTCTCTGTTCCACAATTTATGACAGAAGACAGGAGAGAAAGATTGTTTTGGGAACAATGTTTTCAGGACTCTAAAAAGAACATAAAAACTGCTCTGCCACACTCTCAGCTGTTACAGCCCCAAAAAGCACTGGCTGGCTCTCTTTGCTCACAGAGCCACAACTGTGGTGGGATTTCTACCCCAGGTACCAACCTAGTGACCACACCATGGGACAGTCATTTCTTGGTTTTCTCCTGGGAATAGCTACAGCACTTCCGTGTTGCAAGGCAAACTTGAGCCTCTTTTAATGAAACTGGACATGTGAAATGAGGTACACAACGCCAAAGGCCAGCTGAACCTGTGATCTCTGAATGGGTCTTCACATTCTTCCCAGGAAGATGAATGGGAATCACTCTTTTGCCAGGGAAGCTGCATCAGCTGGGAATTTGCTTTAGAAAATGTGCTTTCTGCTCCTCTCAGAGCCAAAATTCCTACACATTTCTTCTAAGTCCTTCTTAGAGAAGGACCATGTTAAACTAAGTGACAGTGAAGCAAAATGACAATCCAGGAATAAATTTTCCTGTGCACATTATCCTTCATCCACGTGGGTGGTTTCTCACTGGCACACAGGGGTGAGGAAGGAACCCAAATGCATCACTGTACATAAAGTCACACGTGCTGAGGGGTGAACAAATCTCAGAGATACTGGAAACCTCCTCTGAAGACCCAATTCAGGGAAAGCCTGAGCTGCTTTGTGTTTCTGGGGGTGAAGAAGTTCAGGATCTTCCACAGATGCTCCGAGGCAGTAGGATTGTGCCTGAATCTCGCTCTGGAAATGCCAGTGGCTCAGCTGAGAGCTGTGGCAATGATTGACATTGCATTGAGAAGGGCCACAGTCCTGCAAGGCTCTTTCATCAGGAGCAAAGAGCGGCCTGGAGGGTGGGGAATGCTGGATCTGTACCACGGAGTGCTCATCCTTCACCTTCATGTGGAGCTACCCCCAAAGCCGCCATGTAGCACTTTTTCTATTGCCCCTCTTGTGTATATTCTGGAGCAGCTGTTCCATGTGGCTTTTTATGGTGATCCTGTGGGAAGCAGCCATTCGCCTGCTGTGATATCCTCACAACTAAGACGAACTCCTCATTCCTTTTGGTTTTATTTGGGTTTTTTTATCTGTTTGTTTGATTGGTTTGTGTGGGTTTGTTTGTTTGGGTTTTTGTCTTTTTTGGTTGGAGTTTTTTGTTTGCTTTTTTATAAATGTCTGGTGAAGCTGGCACAGCCAAAGTCAAGAAAATGTAAACCAGGTTCGACTTTCCAGAAATTACTTTGGACTGGGTTTAGCTGCATCCCCCAGGCTCAGGATTATCAAGATATTTGCAGGTTTTGCTCTGCGCCATCAGCCTGCTCAGATTCTGCTCGGTGTTTCACCAATGGAGAAGACAATGGATGCTGTGCCAAGCTTCCTTTCAAACAGCAAAACCTGGGTCAGCATGAGAGAAAAGAAGAAGAAAAAAAGAAAATATTCATCAGTTAGAACAGAGCCAGTGTCCCACCATCTGCCCCTCCACTCTTCCTAATATTGTCTATTTCGAGACAAGCCTGGGTCTAAAGCTTCCCTCTCTCAGCTCCTGGTGCTATTTGCTACCTTGCAGCTTTGATTTCTGCTGATCTAAGTCCCTGCTGTCCATGTGGGGTTGAGAATGTTCAGCCTGGAGAACAGAAGGCCCTGGAGAGGCTTTGCTGTGGCCATGCAGGACTCGAAGGGTCCCATAGGAAAGATGGGGACAGTGTTCAATAGGGCCAGTGGCAAGAGGAGAAGCGGGGATGGCTTTTAACTGCAGGAGGTTGATTTAGGTTGGCTCTAAGGAAGCTGCTTTTTCACACTGAGAGTGCTGAGGCACTGGCCCAGGCTGTGCACAGAGGATGTGGATGCCCCATCCCTGCCAACACCCAAGGCCAGGTGGGAACAGGACTCTGAGCAAGGTGCTCTGGTAGAAGATTGCTCAAGTTGGAACAAGACGATCTTTAGCGTCCCTTCCAAGCCAGACCACTCAGGGATTCCATCATTCTGTGATGCCCGTTGTCCACTGCACGGTGACCCTGGACTCCTGTGAATTGTGACGTCACGGTCTGCATTCACACTGGAGCTCCCAGCATCCAGCAAAGAGGACAACACAACCATTGGCCCTTGTGCCTACACACCCGTCACCCTGCTTGGCCCCTGCTCCGATACTCCCGAGTGTTCCCAAAGGTCTCTTGTGCCTGGATTTTGCCGTTCATCCCTGCCAGATGCTCACATTTGTCCTGAGGAAGGTAAGGTGCCATTCCATGGAAATGGACACCACCTAAGTGCCTCTGTGGGGATGCTGTGGGACAGGGATCCCACTCCGAGGTTTTGCTACATCTGCAGGTTTCCAGAGACGAAGAGAAAGAGATGGAGGTGGATCTAAAGATTGATACAGAGGAGGAGATGGAAGTGGAGGGAGGAGAGACCGGAGAGGAAGAGATGGAGGAAGAGATGGAGGTGGAAATGGAAGAATACAGTGAGGACATGGATGTGGACGGAAAAGACGAGGAGGAGGACATGGTCCTGGGATGAGGACGGACTCCAGCAGTAGGACAGGTATGTGCTCCCCACAGGCAGAGTGGGTGCCCTGCTGCCAGGCTGGGGCTGGGCTGGGTGCCCCGCTGAGGGACACGGTGCCCCGTGGGCTGGATTCTGGCAGCACAAGCAGCATCCCCAGCCTGTCCTGCCCTTGCTTTGGCTCACACAAGCCCCATACCAGTGCCTGGGGCCTGACCCCCAGCCCCAGCCAGGCTCAGCGCTGGCAGCAGAGTCCCGCTCTGCCAGTGTGTCCCAGGCTGGGGGCACATGGAACAGCCCTCTGTGCCTGACTGCAATGACTCTGTCACTTGCTTTTTCTTCCAGGACTGATGGAGATCCAGGCCAGAGACGGCACCCTGCTGTAGATACGTTTTAGCGTTTCTTATTGTCTTCTGTAAATACGTTTAATATAGTATCGATAGCTATGTTCTTGTAAATACGTTCTATAGATCGTTGTTGTTACAAAGGTTCTTACAATGTAAATATGTTCTGTAGTTCGTTTTTGTTGCTGCTCTTAGATAAATAAAGGACCTTTGTTTTTCATACCTCAGTTCTCTTGGCATTTTCTTTGGGCACAAGCCTCCATGGACCAAGACTTCCTTTGGAAACCCCCTCTGTCACCAGACTCTGGTACAAGCATAACACGAATTGATCCTCGTAGTTAAAGGCGTGACATTAATTGGCACAAATTTGTCCCTTAAGACTTTCTAGCACAGTAAATGTCAGTGCTCATAATCCCCAATTCCTAATGAAAGCTTTCAGTCTCCTCACCTGCCACGGCACCGCAGGGATCCACGGCAGGAGCGGGATAACTCCGGGATAAGGGGAATCTGCTCCCACTCCAGGGCTGTGCCAGGGAAGGAGGGGAATTTTTTAGTGCCTTCATTGCACACAAAAACCAAACCCAGCACCACCGAGCTGGACTTTCGTGAGCCGCAAAACAAAGCGGCCCCTGGCCTTTGGCGGAACACAACCTCACCGAGTCACGGAGCCAGAGGATGACACTTGGGAATGATCCTTGCTGCTGCCTGCAGGCAAATCAGATGAGGGAGCCACAGGAGCTGTGGGGTTTCCTGCTCTTCCTGCAACGCCATCGGTCCAGACCAGGAGACCTTTCCTGGAACAGATCTTCCCTGTAAAGGGAGCTACACCAAAGCTCAAGCCCTCATTTAGAGACCCTTGGAAAAGCAAAGGTGAGAGGGGATTACCTGGAGCCCCAGGGGACCGAGGCGAAGGCGATGAAGAAGCAGACAGCAAAGTGCTTCCACTGCTTCTCACTCCAGCAAAGGGAACATCCCTGGAATTTCATGGCCGGCGTCGCTCCCAAACCCCACAGGTGAACCCACACGTACTCCAGGACTGATCTCCTTCAAACTTCCAGCAGCACAGACTCACCGGGAGGAACTGCGATCCAAGGACACACATCAGCAACCGTCTTCCCGCTTGCCCCTCTCTCCACATTTTCCCTTTCCAGTGGGATGCAGGTGCCACCCCCCAGAGGCAGGAAAACTGCCTTGCAATCCGCTACAAAACCTGCCTGGAAAGCCCAGGATGCCCGGAGCCAGCAGCCGTTTCTCCTGGAGCTCCTGCTGACAGGCATTTGAAGCCTGCTGTGCCTCACAGCTGCTTTTCTGCCAAGGGCATTCCCACCTTTTCTTTTTTAGCCCAAAGAAAGGTTTGCAAAGCTGAGTTTTGTGAGAAGCGCTTCATATTTGGATCATTCTTAACTTGGAGTTTCCCTTGGCACCAAAATCAGGGGCTCACCTTTTGCTTGGAGCTTGGCTGAAGTCCTCAGCAATGCCAGGGAATGTGGCCATTGGAGGCTTTGGGCAGATTTGGCTCATCTGCCTTTTTAGGCCTTGTTTCTTTCTCTCAGCCTTCCCACTGGATTGTGGCCTCCGAGGAATACGTAAAATCCCATTCCATTCCTATTCTTTCGGACAATTTTTTGTACCGTCCCTGTACAAAACGAGGCCCCCTGTTCGGATGCTTTTCCCCACCGTTCCCCGGCACTTTTATCTGCCGGTGCATTCCCTGCGTTGCTTGGGCTCTTCCCAGCTCTCTGAGCTCCTTCACAAGGCAGGAGATCGATTTGGCCCAGGAACTAAACCCTCCCGAGGAATTGTCTGATGCCATCTCCGCATTTGACACCTGATCCTTGTGCTCAAAGGATCCCTCTTTCTTCCCTTCAGCCAATTCCAAGGCTCGCTGCCCCCAGCTGCGATCAGGCCCCAGCCTGATCCCTGCAGTCTTCCCTGCCGGGATCCTGCTCAGGAATCCCTGGGCTACAAATGTAAGAATTCATTCTTCCCACCCCTGCCCAGTTCCAAAGGATTTGGTGTCTGCCTTACCCGGCTGGAGCCTGCTTCCAACTCTGTTCTTGCTGCTTCTGCTGCTTTCCAGTTCCCAGGAATTCCACCGACGGAGCGACAGCGTTTTCCAGCTCCGCCAGGATTCCCTCTGCTGCGTTTGGGTGCTGGAAGGATATCAAAACCAGGCTCTCTGGGGCTTTACTATCAGGAAATTACATCCCCGGATTTGTTCATTTCCAAATATTATCTCTTCCCAACAAAGCACTGGGCATCCAAGGAATACAGAAAGTGATGGGCTGACCACTGCTTACTCCTCTGGAATGTCAGAGCTTGGAAAAAAAGGGCACTTGAGGCTTCTCCTGGTGCTGCCCGTGAGGTGTATTTTACTTGAGAGCCCCTTCCCGTGTCTTTCCCTGTATCCACCAAAAAATCCACCCCTTCATTCCCCAGCTGCTTGCTTCCTCCCTCTTTTCCTGTATCCAACAGAATTTTAACAGGTCAATAGTCCCCTCTGGAAGAGCACCTTTCATTCCAAACCTAAGAACAAACGAATCACTTCCCGCGGTGCAGCTCTTTTAGTGACGCGGGGCAGCGGCCACACCTCCTGCAGTATCTTTATTGTACCTGTTTTACCATGCTCAGCATTTTATTCCCTTTACACCCCTCAGCCTTTCCCGTGCCGCTCTTTTTAACCAGCAGCGCTGCCCCGACGCTCCCGCGGTGCAGCTCTTGTAGTGATGTGGGGCAGCGGCCACTCCTGCTGCAGTACCTTTACAATATTTCTTAGACCATTATCAATATTTTATTGCGCTCACACTTCCCAGCCTTTCCCATACTGCTCTGTTTAACCAGCAGCGCTGCCCCGACGCTCCCGCGGTGCAGCTCTTTTAGTGACACGGGTCAGCGGCCACTCCTGCTGCAGTACTTTTAAAGGATTTTCGACCATTTTATTTTATACCCTTCACAGATGCGACCTTTGCCGTGACACCTTTGAAGCAGCGCCCCTGCCCCACGTGCGCCGCGGTGCAGCTCATTTTATCCTGAGGAAGTGGCTACTCCTGCTGCGGTGTTGTTGTTATTTCTCAGACCTTTCTCTATATTTTACTTCCCTCACACCTCCAGTCCTTTTACGTGCCGCACGTTTACCATCAACACCACCCCAAAGGTGCCGCGGTGCAGCTGTTTTAGTGAACCCACGCAGCGGCCACTCCTGCTGCTGTACCTTTTGAGTATTTCTTAGACCATTCTCAATATTTTATTGCGCTCACACTTCCCAGCCTTTCCCGTGCCGCTCTTTTTAACCAGCAGCGCTGCCCCGACGCTCCCGCGGTGCAGCTCTTTTAGTGATGCGGGGCAGCGGCCACACCTGCTGCTGTACCTTTATTGTACCTCTTTTACCATGCTCAGCATTTCATTCCCTTTACACCTCTCACGCTTTCCCGTGCCGCTCTTTTTAACCAGCAGCGCTGCCCCGACGCTCCCGCGGTGCAGCTCTTTTAGTGATGCGGGGCAGCGGCCACTCCTGCAGCAGTATCTTTATTGTAGTTCTTTTACCATGCTCAGCATTTCATTCCCTTTACACCTCTCACGCTTTCCGGACTCCTTTTTAACCAGCAGCGCTGCCCCGACGCTCCCGCGGTGCAGCTCTTTTAGTGACGCGGGGCAGCGGCCACACCTGCTGCTGTACCTTTATTGTACCTCGTTTACCATGCTCAGCATTTCATTCCCTTTACACCTCTCAGCCTTTCCCGTGCCGCTCTTTTTAACCAGCAGCGCTGCCCCGACGCTCCCGCGGTGCAGCTCTTTTAGTGACGCGGAGCAGCGGCCACTCCTGCTGCTGTACCTTTTTTGTACCTCGTTTACCATGCTCAGCATTTTATTCCCTTTACACCTCTCACGCTTTCCGGACCCCTTTTTAACCAGCAGCGCTGCCCCGACCGTCCCGCGGTGCAGCTCTTTTAGTGATGCGGGGCAGCGGCCACTCCTGCTGCAGTACCTTTACAATATTTCTTAGACCATTGTCAATATTTTATTGCGCTCACACTTCCCAGCCTTTCCCATACTGCTCTGTTTAACCAGCAGCGCTGCCCCGACGCTCCCGCGGTGCAGCTCTTTTAGTGATGCGGGGCAGCGGCCACTCCTGCTGCTGTACCTTTATTGTACCTCGTTTACCATGCTCAGCATTTTATTCCCTTTACACCTCTCAGCCTTTCCCGTGCCGCTCTTTTTAACCAGCAGCGCTGCCCCGACGCTCCCGCGGTGCAGCTCTTTTAGTGATGCGGGGCAGCGGCCACACCTGCTGCACTACCTTTATTGTACCTCGTTTACCATGCTCAGCATTTCATTCCCTTTACACCTCTCACGCTTTCCGGACCCCTTTTTAACCAGCAGCACTGCCCCGACGCTCCCGCGGTGCAGCTCTTTTAGTGATGCGGGGCAGCGGCCACACCTGCTGCTGTACCTTTACAGTATTTCTTAAACCATTGTCAATTTTTTATTGCGCTCACACTTCCCAGCCTTTCCCATGCTGCTCTTTTTAACCAGCAGCGCTGCCCCGACGCTCCCGCGGTGCAGCCCTTTTAGTGACGCGGAGCAGCGGCCACTCCTGCTGCTGTACCTTTATTGTACCTCGTTTACCATGCTCAGCATTTTATTCCCTTTACACCTCTCACGCTTTCCGGACCCCTTTTTAACCAGCAGCGCTGCCCCGACGGTCCCGCGGTGCAGCTCTTTTAGTGATGCGGGGCAGCGGCCACTCCTGCTGCAGTACCTTTACAATATTTCTTAGACCATTGTCAATATTTTATTGCGCTCACACTTCCCAGCCTTTCCCATACTGCTCTGTTTAAGCAGCAGCGCTGCCCCGACGCTCCCGCGGTGCAGCTCTTTTAGTGATGCGGGGCAGCGGCCACTCCTGCTGCAGTACCTTTACAATATTTCTTAGACCATTCTCAATATTTTATTCCGCTCACACTTCCCAGCCTTTCCGTGCTGCTCTTTTTAACCAGCAGCGCTGCCCCGACGGTCCCGCGGTGCAGCTCTTTTAGTGATGCGGGGCAGCGGCCACTCCTGCAGCAGTATCTTTATTGTACCTCGTTTACCATGCTCAGCATTTCATTCCCTTTACACCTCTCAGCCTTTCCCGTGCCGCTCTTTTTAACCAGCAGCGCTGCCCCGACGCTCCCGCGGTGCAGCTCTTTTAGTCACACGGGGCAGCGGCCACACCTGCTGCAGTACCTTTACAGTATTTCTTAGACCATTGTCAATATTTTATTGCGCTCACACTTCCCAGCCTTTCCAGTGCCGCTCTGTTTAACCAGCAGCGCGGCCCCGACCGTCCCGCGGTGCAGCTCTTTTAGTGATGCGGGGCAGCGGCCACTCCTGCTGCAGTACCTTTACAATATTTCTTAGACCATTGTCAATATTTTATTGCGCTCACACTTCCCAGCCTTTCCCATACTGCTCTGTTTAACCAGCAGCGCTGCCCCGACGCTCCCGCGGTGCAGCTCTTTTAGTGACACGGGGCAGCAGCCACTCCTGCTGCAGTACTTTTAAAGGATTTTCGACCATTTTATTTTATACCCTTCACAGATGCGACCTTTGCCGTGACACCTTTGAAGCAGCACCCCTGCCCCAGGTGCGCCGCGGTGCAGCTCATTTTATCCTGAGGAAGTGGCTACTCCTGCTGCGGTGTTGTTATTATTTCTCAGACCTTTCTCTATATTTTATTTCCCTCACACCTCCAGTCCTTTTACGTGCCGCACGTTTACCGTCAGCACCACCCCAAAGGTGCCGCGGTGCAGCTGTTTTAGTGAACCCACGCAGCGGCCACTCCTGCTGCTGTACCTTTTGAGTATTTCTTAGACCATTCTCAATATTTTATTGCGCTCACACTTCCCAGCCTTTCCGTGCTGCTCTGTTTAACCAGCAGCACTGCCCCGACGCTCCCGCGGTGCAGCTCTTTTAGTGATGCGGGGCAGCGGCCACTCCTGCTGCTGTACCTTTATTGTACCTCGTTTACCATGCTCAGCATTTTATTCCCTTTACACCTCTCACGCTTTCCGGACCCCTTTTTAACCAGCAGCGCTGCCCCGACGGTCCCGCGGTGCAGCTCTTTTAGTGATGCGGGGCAGCGGCCACACCTGCTGCTGTACCTTTATTGTACCTCGTTTACCATGCTCAGCATTTCATTCCCTTTACACCTCTCACGCTTTCCGGACCCCTTTTTAACCAGCAGCGCTGCCCCGACGGTCCCGCGGTGCAGCTCTTTTAGTGATGCGGGGCAGCGGCCACACCTGCTGCTGTACCTTTATTGTACCTCGTTTACCATGCTCAGCATTTCATTCCCTTTACACCCCTCAGCCTTTCCCGTGCCGCTCTTTTTAACCAGCAGCGCTGCCCCGACGCTCCCGCGGTGCAGCTCCCTTAGTGACACGGGGCAGGGGCCGAGAGCCCTCTAGGTGCGGCTCCTCTATAGCACTTTACCGTTTTCTATTTTATTTCATTGGCACCTCGCGCGTTGCGCCGGGCGCCTCATTCGGGGACATGCGCCGGCTCCCACAGCGCCCCGCCCGCCGCCGCTCCCCGGGGGCCTCCCCGCTGCTCTCGGGAGATCGCACACCGCACGCGGCCCAAGCCCCGTCTCGCCGACGGCACTCACCACCCGCCGCCCGCCGCCGCGTTCTCCCGCTCCCTACCGGCACGAAGCGGCGCTGCCGATGACGGAGCCGATGCGCGGCTGCCACGCCGCTCTCTCCGCGCCTCAGGGCCGGCGCCTTCGGCCGCACACGGCGGCGTCCCCGCATCCGGGCCAGCCCGCGGAGCTCCTGCCGCCGCCGCCGCCGCCCCCCGACTGAGGGGCCGCGACGCCGGCGCCCCCTTTTATACTCCGCACCCCCTTTTCCCGCCACTGCCGCGGTGGGCTCCCCCCGCCTCAAAATCGCCCAGAAGCGCCCGAGGCGGGAACGGCGCAGCCCCACCGGCGCCTCGGAGAAGCTCTTCTAGTGACAAGGAGCAGCGGCCACCCCTCCTGCTGCTGTACCTTTATTGTACCTCGTTTACCATGCTCAGCATTTTATTCCCTTTACACCTCTCACGCTTTCCGGACCCCTTTTTAACCAGCAGCGCTGCCCCGACGGTCCCGCGGTGCAGCTCTTTTAGTGATGCGGGGCAGCGGCCACACCTGCTGCTGTACCTTTATTGTACCTCGTTTACCATGCTCAGCATTTCATTCCCTTTACACCTCTCACGCTTTCCGGACCCCTTTTTAACCAGCAGCGCTGCCCCGACGGTCCCGCGGTGCAGCTCTTTTAGTGATGCGGGGCAGCGGCCACACCTGCTGCTGTACCTTTATTGTACCTCGTTTACCATGCTCAGCATTTCATTCCCTTTACACCTCTCACGCTTTCCGGACCCCTTTTTAACCAGCAGCACTGCCCCGACGCTCCCGCGGTGCAGCTCTTTTAGTGATGCCGGGCAGCGGCTACTCCTGCTGCAGTATCTTTACAGTATTTCTTAGACCATTGTCAATATTTTATTGCGCTCACACTTCCCAGCCTTTCCAGTGCCGCTCTGTTTAACCAGCAGCGCTGCCCCGACCGTCCCGCGGTGCAGCTCTTTTAGTCACACGGGGCAGCGGCCACACCTGCTGCAGTACCTTTATTGTACCTCGTTTACCATGCTCAGCATTTCATTCCCTTTACACCTCTCAGCCTTTCCCGTGCCGCTCTTTTTAACCAGCAGCGCTGCCCCGACGCTCCCGCGGTGCAGCTCTTTTAGTGGTGCGGGGCAGCGGCCACTCCTGCTGCAGTATCTTTATTGAACCTCGTTTACCATGCTCAGCATTTCATTCCCTTTACACCTCTCACGCTTTCCGGACCCCTTTTTAGCCAGCAGCGCTGCCCCGACCGTCCCGCGGTGCAGCTCTTTTAGTGATGCGGGGCAGCGGCCACACCTGCTGCAGTACCTTTATTGTACCTCGTTTACCATGCTCAGCATTTCATTCCCTTTACACCTCTCAGCCTTTCCCGTGCCGCTCTTTTTAACCAGCAGCGCTGCCCCGACGCTCCCGCGGTGCAGCTCTTTTAGTCACACGGGGCAGCGGCCACACCTGCTGCACTACCTTTATTGTACCTCGTTTACCATGCTCAGCATTTTATTCCCTTTACACCTCTCACGCTTTCCGGACCCCTTTTTAACCAGCAGCGCTGCCCCGACGCTCCCGCGGTGCAGCTCTTTTAGTGACACGGGGCAGCGGCCACTCCTGCTGCAGTACCTTTACAATATTTCTTAGACCATTGTCAATATTTTATTGCGCTCACACTTCCCAGCCTTTCCCATGCTGCTCTGTTTAACCAGCAGAGCTGCCCCGACGCTCCCGCGGTGCAGCTCTTTTAGTGATGCCGGGCAGCGGCCACACCTGCTGCTGTACCTTTATTGTACCTCGTTTACCATGCTCAGCATTTCATTCCCTTTACACCTCTCACGCTTTCCGGACCCCTTTTTAACCAGCAGCACTGCCCCGACGGTCCCGCGGTGCAGCTCTTTTAGTCACACGGGGCAGCTACACCTGCTGCTGTACCTTTATTGTACCTCGTTTACCATGCTCAGCATTTTATTCCCTTTACACCTCTCACGCTTTCCCGTGCCGCTCTTTTTAACCAGCAGCGCTGCCCCGACGGTCCCGCGGTGCAGCTCTTTTAGTGATGCGGGGCAGCGGCCACTCCTGCTGCAGTACCTTTATTGTACCTCGTTTACCATGCTCAGCATTTTATTCCCTTTACACCTCTCACGCTTTCCGGACCCCTTTTTAGCCAGCAGCGCTGCCCCGACGGTCCCGCGGTGCAGCTCTTTTAGTGATGCGGGGCAGCGGCCACACCTGCTGCAGTACCTTTATTGTACCTCGTTTACCATGCTCAGCATTTCATTCCCTTTACACCTCTCAGCCTTTCCCGTGCCGCTCTTTTTGACCAGCAGCGCTGCCCCGACGGTCCCGCGGTGCAGCTCTTTTAGTGATGCGGGGCAGCGGCCACACCTGCTGCAGTACCTTTATTGTACCTCGTTTACCATGCTCAGCATTTCATTCCCTTTACACCTCTCACGCTTTCCGGACCCCTTTTTAGCCAGCAGCGCTGCCCCGACGGTCCCGCGGTGCAGCTCTTTTAGTGATGCGGGGCAGCGGCCACACCTGCTGCAGTACCTTTATTGTACCTCGTTTACCATGCTCAGCATTTTATTCCCTTTACACCTCTCACGCTTTCCCGTGCCGCTCCTTTTAACCAGCAGCGCTTCCCCGACGGTCCCGCGGTGCAGCTCTTTTAGTGATGCGGGGCAGCGGCCACACCTGCTGCAGTACCTTTATTGTACCTCGTTTACCATGCTCAGCATTTCATTCCCTTTACACCTCTCAGCCTTTCCCGTGCCGCTCTTTTTAACCAGCAGCGCTGCCCCGACGCTCCCGCGGTGCAGCTCTTTTAGTCACACGGGGCAGCGGCCACACCTGCTGCTGTACCTTTATTGTACCTCGTTTACCAGGCTCAGCATTTTATTCCCTTTACACCTCTCACGCTTTCCGGACCCCTTTTTAACCAGCAGCGCTGCCCCGACGCTCCCGAGGTGCAGCTCTTTTAGTGATGCGGGGCAGCGGCCACTCCTGCTGCAGTACATTTACAATATTTCTTAGACCATTGTCAATATTTTATTGCGCTCACACTTCCCAGCCTTTCCCATGCTGCTCTGTTTAACCAGCAGCGCTGCCCCGACGCTCCCGCGGTGCAGCTCTTTTAGTGACACGGGGCAGCGGCCACACCTGCTGCTGTACCTTTATTGTACCTCGTTTACCATGCTCAGCATTTCATTCCCTTTACACCTCTCACGCTTTCCGGACCCCTTTTTAACCAGCAGCGCTGCCCCGACGCTCCCGCGGTGCAGCACTTTTAGTGACGCGGGGCAGCGGCCACACCTGCTGCAGTATCTTTATTGTACCTCTTTTACCATGCTCAGCATTTCATTCCCTTTACACCTCTCACGCTTTCCGGACCCCTTTTTAGCCAGCAGCGCTGCCCCGACGCTCCCGCGGTGCAGCTCTTTTAGTGATGCGGGGCAGCGGCCACTCCTGCTGCAGTATCTTTACAATATTTCTTAGACCATTGTCAATATTTTATTCAGCTCACACTTCCCAGCCTTTCCGTGCCGCTCTTTTTAACCAGCAGCGCTGCCCCGACGCTCCCGCGGTGCAGCTCTTTTAGTGATGCGGGGCAGCGGCCACTCCTGCTGCAGTACTTTTAAAGGATTTTCGACCATTTTATTTTATACCCTTCACAGATGCGACCTTTGCCGTGACACCTTTGAAGCAGCGCCCCTGCCCCAGGTGCGCCGCCGTGCAGCTCATTTTATCCTGAGGAAGTGGCTACTCCTGCTGCGGTGTTGTTATTATTTCTCAGACCTTTCTCTATATTTTATTTCCCTCACCCCTCCAGTCCTTTTACGTGCCGCACGTTTACCGTCAGCACCACCCCAAAGGTGCCGCGGTGCAGCTGTTTTAGTGAACCCACGCAGCGGCCACAACTGCTGCTGTACCTTTTGAGTATTTCTTAGACCATTCTCAATATTTTATTGCGCTCACACTTCCCAGCCTTTCCGTGCTGCTCTTTTTAACCAGCAGCGCTGCCCCGACGCTCCCGCGGTGCAGCTCTTTTAGTGATGCGGAGCAGCGGCCACTCCTGCTGCTGTACCTTTATTGTACCTCGTTTACCATGCTCAGCATTTCATTCCCTTTACACCTCTCACGCTTTCCGGACCCCTTTTTAACCAGCAGCGCTGCCCCGACGGTCCCGCGGTGCAGCTCTTTTAGTGATGCGGGGCAGCGGCCACTCCTGCTGCAGTACCTTTACAATATTTCTTAGACCATTGTCAATACTTTATTGCGCTGACGTTTCCCAGCCTTTCCGTGCTGCTCTGTTTAACCAGCAGCGCTGCCCCGACGCTCCCGCGGTGCAGCTCTTTTAGTGATGCGGGGCAGCGGCCACACCTGCTGCTGTACCTTTATTGTACCTCTTTTACCATGCTCAGCATTTCATTCCCTTTACACCTCTCAGCCTTTCCCGTGCCGCTCTTTTTAACCAGCAGCGCTGCCCCGACGCTCCCGCGGTGCAGCTCTTTTAGTCACACGGGGCAGCGGCCACACCTGCTGCAGTACCTTTACAGTATTTCTTAGACCATTGTCAATATTTTATTGCGCTCACACTTCCCAGCCTTTCCAATGCCGCTCTGTTTAACCAGCAGCGCTGCCCCGACGCTCCCGCGGTGCAGCTCTTTTAGTGATGCGGGGCAGCGGCCACTCCTGCTGCTGTACCTTTACAGTATTTCTTAAACCATTGTCAATATTTTATTGCGCTCACACTTCCCAGCCTTTCCCATGCTGCTCTGTTTAACCAGCAGCGCTGCCCCGACGCTCCCGCGGTGCAGCTCTTTTAGTGATGCGGGGCAGCGGCCACTCCTGCTGCTGTACCTTTATTGTACCTCGTTTACCATGCTCAGCATTTTATTCCCTTTACACCTCTCACGCTTTCCGGACCCCTTTTTAACCAGCAGCGCTGCCCCGACGCTCCCGCGGTGCAGCTCTTTTAGTGATGCGGGGCAGCAGCCACTCCTGCTGCTGTACCTTTACAGTATTTCTTAAACCATTGTCAATATTTTATTGCGCTCACACTTCCCAGCCTTTCCCATGCTGCTCTGTTTAACCAGCAGCGCTGCCCCGACGCTCCCGCGGTGCAGCTCTTTTAGTGATGCGGGGCAGCGGCCACTCCTGCTGCAGTACCTTTATTGTACCTCGTTTACCATGCTCAGCATTTCATTCCCTTTACACCTCTCAGCCTTTCCCGTGCCGCTCTTTTTAACCAGCAGCGCTGCCCCGACGCTCCCGCGGTGCAGCTCTTTTAGTCACACGGGGCAGCGGCCACACCTGCTGCTGTACCTTTATTGTACCTCGTTTACCATGCTCAGCATTTCATTCCCTTTACACCTCTCACACTTTCCCGTGCCGCTCTTTTTAACCAGCAGCGCTGCCCCGACGCTCCCGCGGTGCAGCTCTTTTAGTGATGCGGGGCAGCGGCTACTCCTGCTGCAGTACCTTTACAATATTTCTTAGACCATTGTCAATACTTTATTGCGCTGACGTTTCCCAGCCTTTCCCGTGCTGCTCTGTTTAACCAGCAGCGCTGCCCCGACGCTCCCGCGGTGCAGCTCCCTTAGTGACACGGGGCAGGGGCCGAGAGCCCTCTAGGTGCGGCTCCTCTATAGCACTTTACCGTTTTCTATTTTATTTCATTGGCACCTCGCGCGTTGCGCCGGGCGCCTCATTCGGGGACATGCGCCGGCTCCCACAGCGCCCCGCCCGCCGCCGCTCCCCGGGGGCCTCCCCGCTGCTCTCGGGAGATCGCACACCGCACGCGGCCCAAGCCCCGTCTCGCCGACGGCACTCACCACCCGCCGCCCGCCGCCGCGTTCTCCCGCTCCCTACCGGCACGAAGCGGCGCTGCCGATGACGGAGCCGATGCGCGGCTGCCACGCCGCTCTCTCCGCGCCTCAGGGCCGGCGCCTTCGGCCGCACAGGGCGGCGTCCCCGCATCCGGGCCAGCCCGCGGAGCTCCTGCCGCCGCCGCCGCCGCCCCCCGACTGAGGGGCCGCGACGCCGGCGCCCCCTTTTATACTCCGCACCCCCTTTTCCCGCCACTGCCGAAGTGGGCTCCCCCCGCCTCAAAATCGCCCAGAAGCGCCCGAGGCGGGAACGGGGCAGCCCCACCGGCGCCTCGGAGAAGCTCTTCTAGTGACAAGGAGCAGCGGCCACCCCTCCTGCTGCTGTACCTTTATTGTACCTCGTTTACCATGCTCAGCATTTTATTCCCTTTACACCTCTCACGCTTTCCGGACCCCTTTTTAACCAGCAGCGCTGCCCCGACGCTCCCGCGGTGCAGCGCTTTTAGTGATGCGGGGCAGCGGCCACTCCTGCTGCAGTATCTTTATTGTACCTCTTTTACCATGCTCAGCATTTCATTCCCTTTACACCTCTCACGATTTCCGGACCCCTTTTAAGCCGGCAGCACTGCCCCGACGCTCCCGAGGTGCAGCTCTTTTAGTGATGCGGGGCAGCGGCCACACCTGCTGCACTACCTTTATTGTACCTCGTTTACCATGCTCAGCATTTCATTCCCTTTACACCTCTCACGCTTTCCGGACCCCTTTTTAACCAGCAGCGCTGCCCCGACGGTCCCGCGGTGCAGCTCTTTTAGTGATGCGGGGCAGCGGCCACTCCTGCTGCAGTACCTTTTCAATATTTCTTAGACCATTGTCAATATTTTATTGCGCTCACACTTCCCAGCCTTTCCCATACTGCTCTGTTTAACCAGCAGCGCTGCCCCGACGCTCCCGCGGTGCAGCTCTTTTAGTGATGCGGGGCAGCGGCCACTCCTGCTGCAGTACCTTTACAATATTTCTTAGACCATTGTCAATATTTTATTCCGCTCACACTTCCCAGCCTTTCCCGTGCCGCTCTTTTTGACCAGCAGCGCTGCCCCGACGCTCCCGCGGTGCAGCTCTTTTAGTGACACGGGGCAGCGGCCACACCTGCTGCAGTACCTTTATTGTACCTCGTTTACCATGCTCAGCATTTCATTCCCTTTACACCTCTCACGCTTTCCAGTGCCGCTCTTTTTAACCAGCAGCGCTGCCCCGACGCTCCCGCGGTGCAGCTCTTTTAGTGACAAGGAGCAGCGGCCACACCTGCTGCAGTATCTTTATTGTACCTCTTTTACCATGCTCAGCATTTCATTCCCTTTACACCTCTCAGCCTTTCCCGTGCCGCTCTTTTTAACCAGCAGCGCTGCCCCGACGCTCCCGAGGTGCAGCTCTTTTAGTCACACGGGGCAGCGGCCACACCTGCAGCAGTATCTTTATTGTACCTCGTTTACCATGCTCAGCATTTCATTCCCTTTACACCTCTCACGCTTTCCGGACCCCTTTTTAACCAGCAGCGCTGCCCCGACCGTCCCGCGGTGCAGCTCTTTTAGTGATGCGGGGCAGCGGCCACTCCTGCTGCAGTATCTTTATTGTACCTCTTTTACCATGCTCAGCATTTCATTCCCTTTACACCTCTCACGCTTTCCGGACCCCTTTTTAACCAGCAGCGCTGCCCCGACGGTCCCGCGGTGCAGCTCTTTTAGTGATGCGGGGCAGCGGCCACTCCTGCTGCAGTACCTTTACAATATTTCTTAGACCATTGTCAATATTTTATTCCGCTCACACTTCCCAGCCTTTCCCGTGCCGCTCTTTTTAACCAGCAGCGCTGCCCCGACGCTCCCGCGGTGCAGCTCTTTTAGTGATGCGGGGCAGCGGCCACTCCTGCTGCAGTACCTTTACAATATTTCTTAGACCATTATCAATATTTTATTGCGCTCACACTTCCCAGCCTTTCCCATACTGCTCTGTTTAACCAGCAGCGCTGCCCCGACGCTCCCGCGGTGCAGCTCTTTTAGTGACACGGGGCAGCAGCCACTCCTGCTGCAGTACTTTTAAAGGATTTTCGACCATTTTATTTTATACCCTTCACAGATGCGACCTTTGCCGTGACACCTTTGAAGCAGCGCCCCTGCCCCACGTGCGCCGCGGTGCAGCTCATTTTATCCTGAGGAAGTGGCTACTCCTGCTGCGGTGTTGTTATTATTTCTCAGACCTTTCTCTATATTTTATTTCCCTCACCCCTCCAGTCCTTTTACGTGCCGCACGTTTACCATCAGCACCACCCCAAAGGTGCCGCGGTGCAGCTGTTTTAGTGAACCCACGCAGCGGCCACAACTGCTGCTGTACCTTTACAATATTTCTTAGACCATTCTCAATATTTTATTGCGCTCACACTTCCCAGCCTTTCCGTGCTGCTCTTTTTAACCAGCAGCGCTGCCCCGACGCTCCCGCGGTGCAGCTCCCTTAGTGACACGGGGCAGGGGCCGAGAGCCCTCTAGGTGCGGCTCCTCTATAGCACTTTACCGTTTTCTATTTTATTTCATTGGCACCTCGCGCGTTGCGCCGGGCGCCTCATTCGGGGACATGCGCCGGCTCCCACAGCGCCCCGCCCGCCGCCGCTCCCCGGGGGCCTCCCCGCTGCTCTCGGGAGATCGCACACCGCACGCGGCCCAAGCCCCGTCTCGCCGACGGCACTCACCACCAGCCGCCCGCCGCCGCGTTCTCCCGCTCCCTACCGGCACGAAGCGGCGCTGCCGATGACGGAGCCGATGCGCGGCTGCCACGCCGCTCTCTCCGCGCCTCAGGGCCGGCGCCTTCGGCCGCACAGGGCGGCGTCCCCGCATCCGGGCCAGCCCGCGGAGCTCCTGCCGCCGCCGCCGCCGCCCCCCGACTGAGGGGCCGCGACGCCGGCGCCCCCTTTTATACTCCGCACCCCCTTTTCCCGCCACTGCCGCGGTGGGCTCCCCCCGCCTCAAAATCGCCCAGAAGCGCCCGAGGCGGGAACGGGGCAGCCCCACCGGCGCCTCGGAGAAGCTCTTCTAGTGACAAGGAGCAGCGGCCACTCCTGCTGCAGTACCTTTATTGTACCTCGTTTACCATGCTCAGCATTTTATTCCCTTTACACCTCTCACGCTTTCCCGTGCCGCTCTTTTTAACCAGCAGCGCTGCCCCGACGCTCCCGCGGTGCAGCTCTTTTAGTGACAAGGAGCAGCGGCCACACCTGCTGCAGTATCTTTATTGTACCTCTTTTACCATGCTCAGCATTTCATTCCCTTTACACCTCTCAGCCTTTCCCGTGCCGCTCTTTTTAACCAGCAGCGCTGCCCCGACGCTCCCGCGGTGCAGCTCTTTTAGTGATGCGGGGCAGCGGCCACACCTGCTGCAGTATCTTTATTGTACCTCGTTTACCATGCTCAGCATTTCATTCCCTTTACACCTCTCACGCTTTCCGGACCCCTTTTTAACCAGCAGCGCTGCCCCGACGGTCCCGCGGTGCAGCTCTTTTAGTGATGCGGGGCAGCGGCCACACCTGCTGCAGTACCTTTACAGTATTTCTTAGACCATTGTCAATATTTTATTGCGCTCACACTTCCCAGCCTTTCCAATGCCGCTCTGTTTAACCAGCAGCGCTGCCCCGACGCTCCCGCGGTGCAGCTCTTTTAGTGATGCGGGGCAGCGGCCACTCCTGCTGCAGTATCTTTATTGTACCTCTTTTACCATGCTCAGCATTTCATTCCCTTTACACCTCTCACGATTTCCGGACCCCTTTTAAGCCGGCAGCACTGCCCCGACGCTCCCGAGGTGCAGCTCTTTTAGTGATGCGGGGCAGCGGCCACACCTGCTGCACTACCTTTATTGTACCTCGTTTACCATGCTCAGCATTTCATTCCCTTTACACCTCTCACGCTTTCCGGACCCCTTTTTAACCAGCAGCGCTTCCCCGACCGTCCCGCGGTGCAGCTCTTTTAGTGATGCGGGGCAGCGGCCACTCCTGCTGCAGTACCTTTTCAATATTTCTTAGACCATTGTCAATATTTTATTGCGCTCACACTTCCCAGCCTTTCCCATACTGCTCTGTTTAACCAGCAGCGCTGCCCCGACGCTCCCGCGGTGCAGCTCTTTTAGTGATGCGGGGCAGCGGCCACTCCTGCTGCAGTACCTTTACAATATTTCTTAGACCATTGTCAATATTTTATTCCGCTCACACTTCCCAGCCTTTCCGTGCTGCTCTTTTTAACCAGCAGCGCTGCCCCGACGCTCCCGAGGTGCAGCTCTTTTAGTGACACGGGGCAGCGGCCACACCTGCTGCTGTACCTTTATTGTACCTCGTTTACCATGCTCAGCATTTCATTCCCTTTACACCTCTCACGCTTTCCAGTGCCGCTCTTTTTAACCAGCAGCGCTGCCCCGACGGTCCCGCGGTGCAGCTCTTTTAGTGATGCGGAGCAGCGGCCACACCTGCTGCTGTACCTTTATTGTACCTCGTTTACCATGCTCAGCATTTTATTCCCTTTACACCTCTCACGCTTTCCGGACCCCTTTTTAACCAGCAGCGCTGCCCCGACGCTCCCGCGGTGCAGCTCTTTTAGTGATGCGGGGCAGCGGCCACACCTGCTGCAGTACCTTTATTGTACCTCTTTTACCATGCTCAGCATTTCATTCCCTTTACACCTCTCACGATTTCCGGACCCCTTTTAAGCCGGCAGCACTGCCCCGACGGTCCCGCGGTGCAGCTCTTTTAGTGATGCGGGGCAGCGGCCACACCTGCTGCAGTACCTTTATTGTACCTCGTTTACCATGCTCAGCATTTCATTCCCTTTACACCTCTCACGCTTTCCGGACCCCTTTTTAACCAGCAGCGCTTCCCCGACCGTCCCGCGGTGCAGCTCTTTTAGTGATGCGGGGCAGCGGCCACTCCTGCTGCAGTACCTTTACAATATTTCTTAGACCATTATCAATATTTTATTGCGCTCACACTTCCCAGCCTTTCCCATACTGCTCTCTTTAACCAGCAGCGCTGCGCCGACGCTCCCGCGGTGCAGCTCTTTTAGTGATGCGGGGCAGCGGCCACTCCTGCTGCAGTACCTTTACAATATTTCTTAGACCATTATCAATATTTTATTGCGCTCACACTTCCCAGCCTTTCCCATACTGCTCTGTTTAACCAGCAGCGCTGCCCCGACGCTCCCGCGGTGCAGCTCTTTTAGTGACACGGGGCAGCAGCCACTCCTGCTGCAGTACTTTTAAAGGATTTTCGACCATTTTATTTTATACCCTTCACAGATGCGACCTTTGCCGTGACACCTTTGAAGCAGCGCCCCTGCCCCACGTGCGCCGCGGTGCAGCTCATTTTATCCTGAGGAAGTGGCTACTCCTGCTGCGGTGTTGTTATTATTTCTCAGACCTTTCTCTATATTTTATTTCCCTCACCCCTCCAGTCCTTTTACGTGCCGCACGTTTACCATCAGCACCACCCCAAAGGTGCCGCGGTGCAGCTGTTTTAGTGAACCCACGCAGCGGCCACTCCTGCTGCTGTACCTTTTGAGTATTTCTTAGACCATTCTCAATATTTTATTGCGCTCACACTTCCCAGCCTTTCCGTGCTGCTCTTTTTGACCAGCAGCGCTGCCCCGACCGTCCCGCGGTGCAGCTCCTTTAGTGACGCGGGGCAGCGGCCACACCTGCTGCTGTACCTTTATTGTACCTCTTTTACCATGCTCAGCATTTCATTCCCTTTACACCTCTCAGCCTTGCCCGTGCCGCTCTTTTTAACCAGCAGCGCTGCCCCGACGCTCCCGCGGTGCAGCTCTTTTAGTGACACGGGGCAGCAGCCACTCCTGCTGCAGTACTTTTAAAGGATTTTCGACCATTTTATTTTATACCCTTCACAGATGCGACCTTTGCCGTGACACCTTTGAAGCAGCGCCCCTGCTCCGGGTGCGCCGCGGTGCAGCTCATTTTATCCTGAGGAAGTGGCTACTCCTTCTGCGGTGTTGTTGTTATTTCTCAGACCTTTCTCTATATTTTATTTCCCTCACACCTCCAGGCTTTTACGTGCCGCACGTTTACCATCAACACCACCCCAAAGGTGCCGCGGTGCAGCTCTTTTAGTGAACCCACGCAGCGGCCACTCCTGCTGCTGTACCTTTTTTGTACCTCGTTTACCATGCTCAGCATTTCATTCCCTTTACACCTCTCACGCTTTCCGGACCCCTTTTTAACCAGCAGCGCTGCCCCGACGGTCCCGCGGTGCAGCTCTTTTAGTGATGCGGGGCAGCGGCCACTCCTGCTGCAGTACCTTTACAATATTTCTTAGACCATTCTCAATATTTTATTCCGCTCACACTTCCCAGCCTTTCCCATGCTGCTCTGTTTAACCAGCAGCGCTGCCCCGACGCTCCCGCGGTGCAGCTCTTTTAGTGATGCGGGGCAGCGGCCACACCTGCTGCAGTACCTTTATTGTACCTCGTTTACCATGCTCAGCATTTCATTCCCTTTCCACCTCTCACGCTTTCCGGGCCCCTTTTTAACCAGCAGCACTGCCCCGACCGTCCCGCGGTGCAGCTCTTTTAGTGACACGGGGCAGCAGCCACTCCTGCTGCAGTTCTTTTAAAGGATTTTCGACCATTTTATTTTATACCCTTCACAGATGCGACCTTTGCCGTGACACCTTTGAAGCAGCACCCCTGCCCCAGGTGCGCCGCGGTGCAGCTCATTTTATCCTGAGGAAGTGGCTACTCCTGCTGCGGTGTTGTTATTATTTCTCAGACCTTTCTCTATATTTTATTTCCCTCACACCTCCAGTCCTTTTACGTGCCGCACGTTTACCCAGCAGCACCACCCCAAAGGTCCCGCGGTGCAGCTGTTTTAGTGAACCCACGCAGCGGCCACAACTGCTGCTGTACCTTTATTGTACCTCGTTTACCATGCTCAGCATTTCATTCCCTTTACACCTCTCAGCCTTTCCCGTGCTGCTCTTTTTAACCAGCAGCGCTGCCCCGACGCTCCCGCGGTGCAGCTCTTTTAGTGACGCGGGGCAGCGGCCACACCTGCTGCTGTACCTTTATTGTACCTCGTTTACCATGCTCAGCATTTTATTCCCTTTACACCTCTCACGCTTTCCGGGCCCCTTTTTAACCAGCAGCGCTGCCCCGACGCTCCCGCGGTGCAGCTCTTTTAGTGACGCGGGGCAGCGGCCACTCCTGCTGCAGTACCTTTACAATATTTCTTAGACCATTGTCAAGATTTTATTGCGCTCACACTTCCCAGCCTTTCCCATGCTGCTCTGTTTAACCAGCAGCGCTGCCCCGACGCTCCCGCGGTGCAGCTCTTTTAGTGACACGGGGCAGCAGCCACTCCTGCTGCTGTACTTTTAAAGGATTTTCGACCATTTTATTTTATACCCTTCACAGATTCGACCTTTGCCGTGACACCTTTGAAGCAGCACCCCTGCCCCAGGTGCGCCGCGGTGCAGCTCATTTTATCCTGAGGAAGTGGCTACTCCTGCTGCGGTGTTGTTATTATTTCTCAGACCTTTCTCTATATTTTATTTCCCTCACACCTCCAGTCCTTTTACGTGCCGCACGTTTACCATCAACACCACCCCAAAGGTGCCGCGGTGCAGCTGTTTTAGTGAACCCACGCAGCGGCCACTCCTGCTGCTGTACCTTTTGAGTATTTCTTAGACCATTCTCAATATTTTATTCCGCTCACGTTTCCCAGCCTTTCCGTGCTGCTCTTTTTAACCAGCAGCGCTGCCCCGACGCTCCCGCGGTGTAGCTCCCTTAGTGACACGGGGCAGGGGCCGAGAGCCCTCTAGGTGCGGCTCCTCTATAGCACTTTACCGTTTTCTATTTTATTTCATTGGCACCTCGCGCGTTGCGCCGGGCGCCTCATTCGGGGACATGCGCCGGCTCCCACAGCGCCCCGCCCGCCGCCGCTCCCCGGGGGCCTCCCCGCTGCTCTCGGGAGATCGCACACCGCACGCGGCCCAAGCCCCGCCTCGCCGACGGCACTCACCACCCGCCGCCCGCCGCCGCGTTCTCCCGCTCCCTACCGGCACGAAGCGGCGCTGCCGATGACGGAGCCGATGCGCGGCTGCCACGCCGCTCTCCCCGCGCCTCAGGGCCGGCGCCTTCGGCCGCACAGGGCGGCGTCCCCGCATCCGGGCCAGCCCGCGGAGCTCCTGCCGCCGCCGCCGCCGCCCCCCGACTGAGGGGCCGCGACGCCGGCGCCCCCTTTTATACTCCGCACCCCCTTTTCCCGCCACCGCCGCGGTGGGCTCCCCCCGCCTCAAAACCGCCCAGAAGCGCCCGAGGCATGATATCCCCCGCGCCGGAATCCCTCCTGTCCTGGAAGAGGGAAGGTAAAGAAAAAAAATAGAACTCCGAGCTTTCCACAAATGTCCCAAAAAACGAAGCAGCTGTGAGGGGCTTCGAGCTGTGCCTGGTCCCTCAGGTAACGGCGCTTTCCATTGGCTGCCGGAGTTGCCAGGGCTCCTATTGGCTGCCGGACGCTGCGACGCTTCCGATTGGCTGCTGCTCGATCCGCAGCCCCCGGGCAGCTGCTGCTGGGGGGCTCGCCAGGCGGGCTGCCGCCGGAGCAGGACACACGGCAACGCCAGCCGGCGTCCAGCGGTGCTCGGTGTCTGTCGGCGTTTGCAGTTCAGACAGACATATTGAATCCAAATTGCCGGCGATTCCCACCACATGCTATTTCTCCTCTGTTTTCCTGGATGGATTTGACAGCGCTTTCTTTCCCCCCCACAGAGTTGGAAAGCAAAATGCTCAGCTGCCCCTTGGCCATCTCCGCTTCCTTCCACAGCTCCAGCCTTGTCCCTCTTTCTCTCCCCTTTACTTTGCACCAGGTTCTCCCTCCTCCTTTCCCAGGCAGGTCGCAGCAGAGACATTTCACCCACCGGCACCACCTGCTTCCTCTCACTCCGTCCCAGTTTGCCCACTTTGAACTACTGTAGCCGCCTGCCCGCGGAGCCGGACCCGCCGCGCGCCTGGGTAATGGTGGCGTGAATTATCGCAGGGATTATTGGGGTGGGCTGGGCCTGGCCAGGTGCCTGGTGCCAGCGAAACCGCTCTGTCCCTCTCCTCCTCACCCTGGGCAGGGAACAGAACACATCAGGAAAGACTTGAGGATCGGGAAAAGGGCCTAGACAGATCACTCACCGGTCACTGGAGCAAGAGACACGACTGGGGGGAATAAATTGAATTTCTTGTCAAACAAATCAGAGCAAGAGAATGAGAGGTAAAGCTGCAGGGGTTCAAGCCTAGGAACGAGGACTTTTTCCTCGGCAGCTCACAGCTGCACGAGGGGGATAAAGGATCCCCCGGGGCCCCCGAGCAGCGGCTCTGCCCCTCCTCAATGGGGATGTGTCCAGACCCGCCGGTCCATCCCGGGCTTTGGGGGGCAAGAGTGGAGCAGGCGCTGAGCTGCTCCATGGAGCTTCCAGCCCCTGTTTGATCTGTCGGGGCGTGACACAGTCACTGCTGGGCGTCCGTCGGCGCTCGGTGTCTGTCGGAGTTTGCAATCCCGACAGATAAATTGAGTCCAAACCGGCAGCGCCAGCTCATCTTTACTGTTCTTTTTCAATTTCTTAATGAATTAAGGGAAAACTCCCTTTAGTCGCCATTTCAAAGCCTTGAATCAAGGGGAAAACGGAGGTTCCCTCTCAATTTAGACCCGTAATTGATGCATAAGGAGGGTCTCCCCTAAATTTAAACCCAAATAAAAAGTGAATCAAGGAGGAGTTTTGCTCAATTTTGCCTCCTAAAATGAGGGGAAATGCAGCTCCCTCTTCAATTTCCCTCAAGAAACACCATTTTGGGGTCTTTTGGACACATTTTTCCTCTCTGAAGGTCCCTTCAAATGAGGGTCCCCCCTCGATGGAACTCTTATAATGGCACATAAAGAGGTTCTTCTCAAGGGAAGCCCTTTAAAAGCAGGGACGGTGGTGTTTTGCCCTCAATTTTAACCTTAAGATGATGAAAATGGGGCGGTTTCCCTCAATTCAAATCCATCAAACAGCACCATAAAGGCTTTCTTCTTCCATTTAGATACAAAAATAATGGAAAACGGTGATTCCCTGCCAATTGAGATACAAAATCATGAAAATGTGTGTTCCTTCAATTGAGACCTTCCAAATCGTAGATGAAGTGGGATCCTCCTAAGTTCAAACACAGTTACAGAAACTGTTTTCTCCTCCATTTAAATCCTTTTTCTTCTCGTACTCCCCCCCGCACCCCCCCCAACTTTTTTTTTGGGGGGGGGGGGGGGGGGCGGGGCACTAGGAGCACTTCCTCCGCCTCACTGGTCGCACTTGGGGCTGCTGCACGTTGGAGAGTGGTGGGAAGTTTCCTCCCAGTTCCCTCCCAGTGTTCCCAGTATCTCTTCCAGTGCTCCCACTGGCAGAACACTGGGGGACACTGCATGGTCTGATGATGGGGGGGTGCATTGTCGAGGATCACAGAGGGGCCCGGGGGGTCCCGGGCGTCCTTGGGGGGGTTCCAGGTTCAGCAGTAGGATTTTTCTGACTATGAGTGAGCTGTGTGGCCTTTGGAGGTGTCCCTTCCTCTCCTGCTCACAACAGAGCAGCTCAGAGGTGATTTGGCTCCTGAGCGTTTCAATTTAGGCCCCCAAAGAGAGGAGGAGCTGCTGCCCACATTACACCTTACAGCTCTGCCAAGGGGCATCTAACCCCATGTGTGCTCAGGAGGTGGGGATGCAAACCCCAAATCCCATCTCCACCTCCCTCTGCAGTCCTTTAAGGGGTTCCTCTAGTCTGGAAAACCAGTCCCATAACTACAGTAAACCCAGAGTCTCCTGAGTGAGAAACCACGTACTTGTAATTCCTCTGCAATAGCCTCATCCCACCTCCAGCAGCCCCTGGGAAGCTGCAGGCAAGAACACCTAACCTGGTAAGCAACTCCATTTCTTGGCAGATTTCCAGGGCAATGCAAAAACATTTCAAAGTATTTTTTCAAAACATCTGCTTATTGTCCTTTAATGCAAAATAGTGATTCCATACCAGTCCTAAGAAGAACAGGCCCAGAGAAGACCTTGCTCTCTACAACTCCCTGACAGGAGGGTGTAGCCAGGTGAGGATTGGCTGCTTCTCCCAGGCAACCAGGAACAGGACAAGAGGAAACGGCCTCAAGCCGCACCAGGGTTGGACATCAAGAGGACTTTCTTCCTGGAAAGGGTGGTCAGGCCTTGGCAGGGGCTGCCCAGGGAGGTTTGGAGTCCCCGTTCCTGGAGGTGTCCGAGGAACACCTGGACATGGCACTCAGTGCTCTGGGCTGGGTGACAAGGTAGGGATTGGGCACACGTTGGACTCGATGACCTTAGAGGGCTTTTCCAACCTCAGTGGTTCTATGATTCTCATTATTCCAAATTCATTTGCAAAAGCTCTCACACCTCTAGTCACACCTTAGCAGGTGTGTAGGCCCAAGCTCATACATTTGAGAGATTTACTGCCTCCAGTGGGATCTACACCGCAATTTCAGGGAGAGGCAAGACTTCAGCCGTTACGAGAGAAAACTTTGCAAAAGCATTCCCTGGAGAGACATCCTGAAGGAAGGTGTCTCCCCCTCTTCTGACCATAGAGAGAGCTGAGTCTCCAGTGTTAATTCTAAAACTTTCAAGCTCCAAGTCTGACTCCCAGAAATTTTATTGGCCCCACTTCCCAGCACAATACTCAGACCTCACACGTCGAGGAAAAAAGCAGTGCAGATTAAATAATTAATGCTTCTGGGTACTGTTCTCCCTCTAAACTACACACAATCCCAAAGGAACAAAACCCTTAAAGAAGATGGATTGCTCTTGCTAGCAGGAGAAATCTGACAGGGACATACTTCATCATTCTGCCAAGGCTTTGTCAAACACCTCAGCTCCTGCACTTCAGGGAATAAGAAGTGGCTTATAAGAAGTGACTTTTATGTCAGTGAGCATGTTATTATGGATTAATCTCGCACTGGAAAACAGTCTTCATACTCTATTGCATCACCCAAAGAGTTTGGAGGCTGCTGCCTAGTGAGCTCCTGAGTTGTATCTTCCTTGTCAATCTTATCAGCCCCTTGTTTGATTGTAAAATCGTAAACAAAATGCAGCAAGCATTGGCCCAACGGCTCAGGACTTGCATATCTCTTCCAAAGAGAGGGAGAAAAAAGAGTGTTTCTCCCAAGTCACAGAGTTTAAAAGTTCATGTTATCTACATAAATTTTTAAAAGAAAAAGAGGAACAGTAAAATATCAGTTACTGTGCCAGTGGTGCTCCACTCTATTTCTCTTCTTCCACTTGTAGCATCTCTAGGAATACTTTAAAACCAGCCAACCAACCAAAACAACAACAAAAAGCCAACGTTGAATTGAAGCTGAACAAGAAGCAATGTGGCTGCTGGCTTGTGAGCACTCCACTGCCTGAGTTCCAGTAAGGGAGTTTATCCTCTCCACAGTTTTGAGCCAGATCCCAAAGTACTGAGCATCAGCTTTTAGCTTTTTAAAGAATTTAACTGTAAGAAAAGCTGCTGGGGAGGGCCATGCTCCAGGCACATCCATGGGATTTCACCTGTGCAGCTCCCTAAGCTGAACTTGTGTCTTTTCCTCTACCTTGCTGGGCTTGGCTCATGCATTTCTTGAGGGGAAGGCCCTGCACTGATCAAAGCATGTACTGACCTCAGATAAACAGCTTCTGTCAGTGTGGATCTATCCTAAATGGACCATTTCCCAAAGTAATTCAAGTGCCTGAATTTCACTTACTCAAAACTGCTTTTAAAGAAACCGGGTTTAACACACTCCGTTTCTAAGCAACTACTGGGCAGCGCTCCTTCACTCCCTGTCAGTGTTATTCTCTGACCCTTGGAGAAAGGCTTTAAAGCAACAAAGGGCTTGTTAAGCACCAATAATTTACTCAGTCAAGAATTCAAATCAATAGCAAGGGCAGAGCCTGACTTCAAAACCTATTTTAAACCAGAATTTAAAAGCAGTTGCATTGCCAATTGACAGGATTAGAAAGGTTTCCTTAGCAGTTGTGATTACAAAGTAATGAACTGTGCATGGAGCAGGTGGGGGGCAAGGGGGAAGACAGGAGAAACCTTCATTTGCACTGTGGGTTTTTAACCATCATGGTCACATCTCAAGGACCTGCAGAAACCAGTCTAATCTCAAAAAAGGAAAAACTTCCTGGATATTTTTCATTTCAGCAAGAGCCTAAGGAAGCCCTCAGCAGCAGGAGATTGGAATAACTGCAATCCCTTGAGCAAAGGGAGCAGGGTGTGCTCCTCAAAGCCAGACCTTCATCCATAGCACCCAGAAGGTAGCAAAACAAGGATACAACAAAGCCTTAAGTGGGGAATGGGTTATCAAGGGTTTTATAAGGAAAGAACGAGGTCTGAAAAACAGGACCTGGAGGGTGAGAGAGGAAAGAAATAGCGAGATAGCTGAGGCCTCTTGGGAAAAAAAAAAGGGGGGAAAGGTCGGGATTAAATTCTAACTCAGCTGGAGCTGATCTTAAATGTAATAAGGGGAAATGGCAGCAAGAGGAGATTTCTTTATAGCAGCAAAGTACTGGGATAAATTCACTATAGAAACTGAGAAATCTTTAGCAGCAGCAGCTCTCTGCAAAGAGGTCAGGCATCCATTCCTCATGGCAAAGCAGGGCACAGGGAATTGGGCCAGATAACCTCCCCAGACTGATCCCAGCCCTAATTTCAAAAAATTGCACAAAATTGTAATTGTGCATTAACACAGCAAAGTCTTCTTTCCAGCTTATCAGGCTTTGAGATGCCTTAGATTGAGATCCAGCTCCTACCACTGTGCTGTGCTCGGACTCTCCCCCCCTTTCCCCGACCCAATCTCCTGAGCAACCAACAGCTCGCAAGGAGCTGGCACCCCTGGAATTTCACACTCAGCATCTCTTCCAAGCTCAACAGGTGAACAAACAGGTACTCCAACACCTCCTTCTTTTGTACTTCGGGCAGCACAGACCCACTGGAAGAAACTGGAATCCAAGGGCAGATGTAAACATGGGACTCCCGCTTGCCACTGTCTCCACCCGTTCTCCAGCTCAGCCCTGGGCTGGGAAACAAAAGACAACAAACATTTAAAAAACATCCTTGAGGTGTCTTGAGGATGCCCAGGCCTAGAAGAAAGGCCTTCCCATCACCCTCTTGGCCTTTTCCCACTCTGAGGAACTGTGGAAATGCACATCCACACCCAAGCTGGACAGCCTGGGATCTTTTCTGCACACCAAACGCCACAGTCCCGAGCACCAGGAGCCTGAAGATGCCCTGGATTGCAATTCACAGCCTCAGTGAACCCTGCACAGGACAGCCAAGTCGTTTGTGTGCAGAAGAAATAAAAGTTGCTATTTTTAGTAGTTAAAATACTCGTGGGAGTTATTGGCTGCTTACACCCGTGGGCTTCATAGGGCCTCCCATACTTATGGATTTATCAGAAGAAGCAGTTTCAAGTTCCTTCTTTTTCGAGCCCAACTCCAAATGGGAAACTTCTCACGAGTGCTCCTGAGAGAGTCAAGTGGAACTTCAGGAGCTCAGGAAAGCGACTCCCTCCCCTGAGTCCTGTCTCACCTGCCCGAGCACCCGGTGCTTTTATACCACCTCTCTCCCTGCTTTCCACGTTCATTTAAATGTAAGAAACCTGCACGTTCTCGCTCCAGCACCAGCCGCGTCTTCCCTGCGCCCGCACACTGCCGCCCCTGCTCAGGCGCTGCTCCCCTCGGTTGCGCTGCCCCTTGCCACGGGGCCGAGGTGGGACAAACTCCAGGTTTTGTTTCCCAGGAAAGGCTCTGCAGGGAGGTCCCGCCGTGCCGCCCGCAAGCCCCGGCCCCGGCCCCAGCCCCAGCCCCGCAGCTCCTCCCCGGCTCCGCGCCCGCGCCGGGACCGCCTTCACCCCGCGCAGCCCCCGCCGCCCGCTCCCGCCCGGCTCTGCTCCGGGGCCGCCCCCCCTCGGGTCTTTTCCCGGCACACGCTGCGTCGCCGTTCTCCGCTCACTTTCCACCCCGCTGCAGCCACAGCAACAGCCGCCCTCCTCCATTGTCACCACAACCCTCGCCCACCGCTGCCGCAGCCGGGAACCGAACCCGGCGCTCCCAAGCCGCTCCCGGGCAGCGCCCGACGGTACCCACAGAGCAACAGCACCGGGCGGGTAAAGCCAGTGCGCATGCGCAGCGCTGCCCGGCTCCGCCCCGCCCTTCAACACCACATGACGTAACCAGGCACAGCACTGCTCCTGCGCTTCCCTTCCCACAACACCGCGCATGCTCAGCATTGTTTCCATTTCTCCCTTAATGACCACACAACGAAGAGCTTCCCCAGGAAAGCTGTTTTGGACAAATCTCATCAAACTGTGCTGGGGGAGAACAGACACCACAAAAACTGGGATTTGCTGGCACAGGGCCTTGGACATCACACATCCTTCCCTGTTCTTGGATAACAGAGTTATCACAGATCTCCTGAGTAGCTACACCAGTAAAAAAGTGACTTTTCCAGCCCAGATGCAGCTGCATAAGCGTTCGGAGTGGCAAAATGAAAGGAATGTAAAAATCCCACCATGGAGTGAGATGGTGCCGCCTCCTGCACCTGGGCCACCGTGGAACACTCCAGGCTGGGGGAACAGGGGCTGGAAAACTGGGAAAGGCCCTGGGGGTGCTGGGGACAGCAGCTGGACACGAGCTGGGTGTGCCCAGGTGGGCAAAGCCAAGGGCACCTGGGCTGTGCCACCTTGGGGTGACAGCAGGGCCGGGGCAGTGCCCGTCCCTGTGCTGGCACTGCTGGGGCACCTCCAGTGCTGGGGGCAGCTCTGGGACAAGAGGGACATGGAGGGGCTGGAGCCAGTCCAGGGAAGGGAACGGAGCTGGGAAGGGGCTGGAGAGTTCCTGAGGGAGCTGGGAAAGGGGCTCAGGCTGGAGCAAAGGAGGCTCAGGGGGGACCTTGTGGCTCTGCACAAGTCCCTGACAGGAGGGGGCAGCCGGGGGGGTCGGGCTCTGCTCCCAGGGAACAGGGACAGGAGGAGAGGGAACGGCCTCAGGCTGGGCCAGGGGAGGCTCAGGGTGGATATTGGGGAAATTCCTCCATGGAAAGGGCGCTCCGGCCTTGGCACAGCTGCCCAGGGAGGTTTGGAGTGCCCACCCCGGGAGTGCTCCAACACCTGTGGCTGTGGCATGGGCGGACGTGGTCAGCGGTGGCCGTGGTGGTGCTGGTTGCACTCAGTGATCTCCGAGGTCTTTTCCAACCTTGATTCCGCTCTCAAGTCAGCCCCACGGAGGAGCAGCACAAAAGGCACCCCCAGGCTGCGAGCGGAGGGTTCAGAACACGCTGCGGCAGCAGGAACGAAGCTCTGCAGGATGAAACTGAAAAGGGGAGAAATGCCGGGCTCTGTGAAAGGGAACAACTGAGAGAGCCACAAACAAGCCACCAAACTTCTCACAGGGGACACCACCAGCAGCACAGATGTGAAGGGACTTCTTTTTGCCCCAGAACTGTGAATCCACAGCCCAAGCCACGTGCACACACTGCAGATGTGTATTTTTACTGCCAGCAAGCACCTGGGAATAAAAAACCTCAGCCCCAAAGCTTGATGTCTAAACAGCAACACAGAAGTTCTAAACCAGCTGTCGAGAGAAACAAAACACAGCAAAAACAAAGCAGAAAGGGAGCAAAAAACTTGTCACGCTGGCCGTGTTTCCGAGGGTGACAGGTTCTGCTGTGCTGGGAATGCAGCACAAAACACAAAAATCCTACTGCAACTCCTGGATCCCACAGCAGGAAGGACATGGAGATTCCCAGTGGGAATCAGGGATGCAGGACTCGGCTGTGCTGCCATCACTCCCTCAGGAATAGCCAGGTTTAGCTCATTCTGTCTGCCCAGAGAGGGGGGATCTGCTCCTGGATCCCCTGGAATGTTCCAGGCCAGGCTGGACATTGGGGCTGGGAAGAGCCCAGGACAGTGGGAGGTGTCCCTGCCCGTGGCAGCGCTGGCACTGGATGAGCTTGAAGGTCCTTCCAAGCCCAAATGGTTCTGTGAGTCTTAGAGCCCTGAGATTCTCATGACAGAGGTGGAAGTGCAAGAGCTTAAGGTCCCTTCCCAAAAAAACCCCATTGCACGACTCTGCAGCTTCTGGAGCCCTGGGTCCATGGAAATGCAGTTTCAGAGGAGCTCCGAGGAAATGGGTGTTTTGGGGAGAGCAGAGTGGCTGGAAGAGAGGAACAGGAACAGTCTCCTCGAGCAAGCCCTTGTGTCTCAGGGAGCGGGATCGGCTCGCTCCTAACGCACCTGGTGACTCCCAGAGCGGGGGATGGAAATGCAGCCCAGGTCCGAAAGAAACCCTGCCCGGGAAGGCGGGCTGGGATTGTGAGCTGGCTGCGGGAGCTCGCTGTTAAAGGCGATCTTTTGGGTGTTTGGGTGCGCCTTTGTCTCTGTGCGAAGCACCCGGCCGTAGCGCCCTTTGTGCTGCTGTCTCCTGATTTCCTTAAACTTTTCTTAAACGGTCCCTTTTCTTCAACTTTCCTTCAAATTCTAGAGTGAAGCTCGTTTTGGCAGCTGCGCGTGCGCGGATCCTTCCGCGTGCGCAGATGGCCGGGGCGCGCGGATCAGTGCGCATGCGCGGGCGGGGACGCATCACCGGTGATGCCTCCGCGGGCAGGACCGCATCACAAATAGTCCCTTTTGGCGTATCACTCCGCGTGGGGGCGCATCACCGCTGATCCCTCCGCGGGCAGGACCGCATCACAAATAGTCCCTCCTGGCGGATCACTCCGCCTGCGCATGCGCATAACCGCTGATCCCTCCGCGGGCAGGGCCGCATCACCGCTGATCCCTCTGTTCTGAACGGGATTGTGATGTTGGCTTTTTGCATGTTCCATCAGTGTTTCACAATTTGGTGGCCCATACGGGGATAAAGGCTCAGCTCTGGGATCTCCCGGGGAACCCAGAGCAGGGGGGTGCCCCTGCCCACTTTTGGCGGCCTCGCTTTGTGTTTCTCGGCGGGGTCAGGGGGGTTTGCAGTCAAACACCCGGAGGGCAAGAGAGGAGACAAAGCAACAAGAAAGGAAAGAAAAGGCTCCCTGAGGTACCACGGTAATTAAACACATAAAATCTTGTGCACCAAGACTCCGAGAAAAGTGAGTATTTTTTCTTTCCTCTTTTTGGGGGGATAAGGGGGATGAAAGTGTGTGCATGAGACGCGGGCTGGTTACCCCAGAGCTGCGAAGCGAGTGTGGAGCCTCTGAGGCTGCGGCTCTGCTCTGCCGCCAGGGAAGCAGTCAGTAAAGAGGTGAAGCCAAAGATAAAAGGAGTGAGAGAAGCCCCAGGTTAACTGGGACGGGCTTTCAGGGAAGGGATTGGAGTCCTTGAAGGAGGGGAGTCAAGAATTTCCTAGTATTGGATCCAAGAAATTTAGGGTTTAAGACTGCTGGATTGAGGGTTCAAAAATCCTGCTAAATGGAGGGTTAGTTCCGAGACATTTGGGTTTTGAGACTGCTGGATTGAGAGTTTAAAAGATTTCAAGAAATCCAGGCTTAATTCTGCCAAATTGAGGACAAATCCAAGACATTTGGGGCTTGAGGCTGCTGGATTGAAAGTTAAAAAAAAAAAAAAAAAAAAAATTCAAGAAATCCAGGCTTAATTCTGTCAAATTGAGGATTACTTCAAGAAACCTGGAATTTTGGGCCCAGGGGTGAGCATCGGCTAACAATTTGAAATTAAAAGGGACCTAAGCCTTGTGTGGTTGTGACTGATAACGCTTGAGAAAGAGAAGTTGGAACAATAAAAAGGAGCGATAAGAATGAATGAGAATGTATGTGATAGAAATGCTAAAGCTTGAAATATAACTTTTCTGGAAGGAGGCATATTTTATTAAGAGGAGGGAACTGTTGTATTCTAGGAGAAGAAACGGGAAAGAGGTGGTGAAGTTTGAAGAGTTGTTTTGTTGGTTTTTATTAAAAAGGTGGGAAACAAAGGCCTGGGAAAGATAGATAAGATTCTGAGAAAATGGGACATAAAACTAGTAAGCAAGAGTCAGGGAATAAAAAAAGGGAATAGAGGCGTGCCAGTGGAAATACCCCAGGAAAGCCCTTGGGGAGTTATGCTGGCTAACTGGAATACAAACCCAAGTACAAAGGAAACGAGCAAAGTCAAAATGATCCAGTTTTGTATGTTTGGTTGGGCCGAGAAGGAAATAAGATCCGACCATGTCTTCTGGCCCAGACATGGCTCTTGAAGTCTGGATCTGTCAGGCTTTACAAGTATTGGTAAATTCAAAAGAACTCGTTAACACAGAAGAAAGCAAGTACGCTTCATGCTGGGTGGGAAACAGAGTCTAAGGGGATAAGAATTTTAAAGTTGTCCGAGACCCAAGGAAAGGAGCAAAGGGAAAGCAAGAAAGAGAAGGGCTGGGAGCCCCTGGAAGCATCGCCCCCTCCACTCCCGCCTGTCTCGCCCCAAGCCCAGGCTCCTGTGGCGCCGCTCGCAGCTGCAGCGCCGCTCCCGGAGCCCGAGGTCGCGCCTGTGCCGGCTCTCAGGCACCGCCCGCGGCTCCACCGCTTGTCCCAGCGGCGGCGGCTCCGCCGGTAGCCCCGCTGTTCCCGCCGCCCCCTCCAGCCCCTGCGGCTCCAGCGGTAGCCCAGCCCGCCGCTTTCGGTGCCCCTGTGCCCGTCCCTAGCCCGGCTCTCCGCTCCACACCAGCCCAGCCCGCCGCTTTTGGGGCCCACCCCGGCCCCGCCCCGGCCCCAGCCCCGCTCCCGATGTCCGCGGCCGTTCCAGCAGCCCCTGCCCCCGCTGCGTTCTCTGCCGCGGCTCCATTGAACCCGGCTTCGGCCCCGCGGGCCGCGCTGGGCTCACCGGCAGCTCGGCCTCCTGGCGCCGTGGCTGCTGCGGACCCGTGCAGAGGCTCCACGCCAGCCTCTGGTACCGGCCCCAAGAGCTGCTCTGCCCTTGGCGGTGCCGGCAGCAGCCTCCGCCTTTGCTCCCCCGCTCCTGCAGGAATCGGCCTCCGAGAGGATCCCCACCTTCTACCCCCCCTCCCTCCCTCGCCTGCACCGTTCCCCTGGCAACGACCGCTTCTGCTGCTCCTCTGAAAGGAGAAGCAAAACGCCAAAGTTCCATCTCGAGGAACGAGCCCTTGCAGAAGGAAATAATATCTGGAGACGGTTCTTCCAGCTGTGTCCAAGGAAAAAGAATGTCAGGGTAGGCTTTAGTTGATGGGGGGACTATGCACACTGGAAGATTTAGCACACAAGAAGGGAAATACATCTACTGATTCAAGGTACGCTTTTGGAGGGGTGCATGCCTTGGGAAAATCTGGGACACCCCACCTCTGCTTCTTTAAGTGTCTCCATGTGGGACATCAATTAAATGTGGACAAATTTTAGAATGCAGCTTCCAAGTCAAGTTACCTGCTAGGAAATGACTCCAGCTCTCTGGCACCTTGGGCTGTTTTAAACACAGCCTGGCCCTTCATGGCTGAGGCTCTGAGTTATTGCACAGGCATTCAGGGCTGACAGTTCCCTGCAGGGAGAGCTCAGCACATGTCCACAGAGGCAATCCCAGCATCTGCAAGAAAGAAAGAAGCAGCAAAAGGTTATTGCTTCTCTTTCAAAAGTTATTTCAAGTACTCAAACCCAAACCAACCTTTGCTCTCGATTTTGGCTCCTTTGCAGACTGCCTCTGCCGTGGGGTTTTCTCCAGGAGAAGCAAAGGAATTGCTCATGGAACAGTGCAGATTAAGTTATCCCAAAGGGAAGTAAAGAAAAATATCTCATTTTTCCATCAAAATGCTCATGCTCTTTCCTACAGATTATTTCAAGTTTTTCCCACAAGCTTTGCCCTACCCATCATCCCATTTTTACCCCAAAAAGTAATTTTCTCTATCCTCAAGAATGTCTCAGTGTCTATCCCCAAAATTTTCACTGTGCCTCTGCAAGTGACTACCTCAGTTTACCTCATGCTGTTCATTCTCTTCCCTGGGGATTGCTCCAGATTTTCCCTCCAAGCTGTCCCTGTCTGTCCACTTCTGCTTTCTTCTTTTTTACAAGAAAGTATTCATTCACTACTCTGGAGACTAGCTCCAGTTTTACCCCCCAAAATTTCCCTAACATTCACTAGTCATTGCCTGATTTTTACCTCAGTATGTTCATTCTCTCCCCCTAGAGATAACCTCAGATTTTACCCCCAGTATTTTCCCTACCTGCCCACTAACTATTTACTCTTTTTGACCTATAAATACTCTCTTTCTACCCTGGAGATTTCATCAAGTTTTACCCTGAAATATTTCACTATCTTTCCAGTACTGTCTCACTTTACCTCATGATGTACGCTCTCCCTGCCACACTTCACCCCAGATTTCACCTCCAAAATTATTGCTGCTTGTCCACTACTTATTACCTGATTTTCACTTCAGTAGGTCCATTCTCTGCCCAACAGGTCATTTTAATTTCTACCCCCCAAAACTTTTCCAACCTCTCACCTAGTGATTGCCTCAGTTTACCTCAAAAATGCTGTCTCCCCTAGAGATTACCTCAGACTTGACCCCCACATTTTTTCCCTGTCTGCAAGTTACTACCTCCGTTTAACTTCAGTATGTTCGTTCTCTGCACTACAGACTCAAGTTTACTCTCAAAATCTCCCTGCCTCTCCAACACTGATTACTTCCTTTTTACCTCAAAAGATTGATTTATTTTCTACCATGGAGGTTACATCAAGTTTCACCCCCAGAATTTACTAATACTTCCACAACTGATTCACTCAGTTTTACCTCAAAAAGTGTTCATTCCCTCACCTAGAGATGACCTTGTATTTAACCCCCAAAGGTTTCCCTACCTGTGCACAACTGATTGCTATAGTTTACTTCAAAATCTTCATGCTCTCCACTACAGGTCACCTTGAGTTTAGTTCAAAAGTTTTCCCTACCTGTCCATTACTGATTATCTCAATTTTTACCTAAAATAAGTCATTCTCTTCCTACAGACACCAGATAGCAAATCATACAAAGATCTAAAACTCTGCACAAGAAACAGCAGAAAGTTTTCCATGAATAACACAAGTTCCATTTTTCCCTCCTCTGCCTAGGACTGCTACCAGGAGACAGGAGAGTTGTTATCAACACTCAAACCTCCCAAGCGTTGTTATTTCTCAGAGAGCTGCGCTGGCACTGAGCTACTCCCATGCGCCTGCAGGGCTCTGGGGAGGAGCAAGACAACATCCCACTCCTGCCTGGAGAAATTTCACCCCTGTAAAAAGTCATTTCCCTTCTCTCTCTCTGAGCCACGGCCAAAGCAGCTGTGTAGAAATACATGAACTATTCATGGAAGGGATTATTCAGTTGTGGGAAAAACGCTAAAGAAAGACTATCACCCCAAATTTCAGGGTGAAAACACACTGCTTGTTAACAGGAGCACACAAACTCATTTAAACCAGAGAGGAAACTGCACATCAGGAAAAGAGCTGAAAGATATGCTCTGCCTTGATTGATAATTCCAAAGGAAATGCCCCACAGATCATAGGCAATTACCTATAATTTTACCTCCATAATCACTGGATTTCTGACTTGGGTTGCTGTGGAAGTGTTTCACAGATGCCTTGAGGGGTCAGGGGCTTGGTTGGATTCTTTGTGGTTAGTCCTGACAGGCCCAGGCCAAACCCACCCACCTGCATCGCTGCTCCACCCCAAATTTGCATGAAATACTGAGAACAGTTTATAAATACTCCCCTTCCCTGTCCTTCCTTACACAACCATGGAGCAAATGTACTCTATCCCTTGTTCCCAAGAGCACCTCTCCAGCCCAAATCCCAGTTTTCACAAACACAAACCAAACAGACCTAAGACAATTATTCCATCAGTGCCTGCAATTCTGAGCTCCCTGTTCCCTGCCACTCACACAGCAATCTCACCTCAGCCCAGAGACTCCCTGTCCCCAAAGGGAAACAGAACCTGACGGGGCACAGCTCTGGCACCGCATTTCCCCTTGTTCCTGGAAAGCCCAAGTAAATCCAGTCCCTCAGACCTTGCATCCCTGAACACCAGGAGAGCTGGAGTTTTACCCAGATCCCAGTGCCCTGCACGGCTGCGCTGACACGAGCACAGGCCGATCGCTCCACCCAGCACCATCCCTCATTTTCCTCCCATTGCTCCCCAAGTGTCCCCAAACCACCCCGTGTCTGTGCCGGGGCCAGGGCCTGCCCCAAGCCCGACCAGAGGCTGTCACCCAGCCCTGCACCAGCTGCTGCCCCTGGGAGAGCTGGGAATGCACTGAGAGCTCGGCTCCCCAGTCCTCAGACACACAAATAATGCCCAACCTGCCCCTCTGGGCACAGCCAAACACCACAACTCCATCATCCCCAAGCAACTCTGGCAGTTGCCTCTTCACCTCTGCCCTTTTCCAAAGGACACAGGTAGGACTGGGGTGTCAGAAATGGCATTCCCTAGGCAGTTCATCCAAGCACAGAGGAGAAGAGGAACCCTGTGTCCCTCTGACTGACCCCACAGCATGGGCAGGACCAGCTGGGTTTTTTGTATTCTAAATTTTAAAATGAACTGAAGAACCTGAAAGGCAAGAAACAACACATGCATAAGGTTAGAGCCAGTCAACACACACACAGACAGACACACCCTCAGACACCCCTTCCTCAGCTTACACGCTGACTGCGGCCCTTACTAGAAACAGTCCCCCCTAAAGAAGATGCTTTAACATCTTCTTCCATCTGCTGCTCCTTGATGTGGAACAGTAGATCCTGGGAAAATTGGTAGCATCAGTGACCATAGGGATCAAAATCTGCCTCGGGGACCTGCAAGACAGCATGAGGCAGTCTGCAAGTAGCTGACAGATAGGAGTTATCCCCACACCAGGCCCATAAGCTTTCTACCCAAAAGCCCATAGACAAGAGATGAGAGTTTAAAACTGTTCAAACTAGCCATGACTGAATGTGCCAGGGCAGGGCAGCTCCAAGCATAAGCAGCACATGGACACACAGTGCATCAAATATAAGCAGAGATGACACGAAGACTTGAGATAACGCTTCAGAAGATAAATTCTTGAGACCAGGATGCTTTGAGGCAACGGAAGCTACGAAACTACTGCAGTGAGGAGGGTCTAGTACACTTCATATAGAAGTCCAAGGGAATGGCACATGAAAAAAAGATACTACCAAAACTGAGAAGGAAGATGGATAGGAACACCTTGTGTACTTCTTCTGGTCTCAAAAAGCAAAACCATAAAGATGCCAGAATAAGCCCGATCCAGGAAAGTATGCAAGTGCTCCTGCTGCCAATATGGCCCATAACGATGCCTGTAAAGCATTGAGACATCACAAAGCCCTATGACACTGAAGACAACGGACACAGACCACATAACATAGACATCAACTGAAACTGCCCAGCAATTTTACTTGATGGACCAAGATTCCTAGCGCAAGATGAGCCAGAGGCCAATGACGCCGAAGGAAAGAAGGCTCTATGGCAGTAGTACGCGACAGTGAAAGGTAAACTCCTTATGAGAAGTTAGTGCCAAAGCTGGTAAGAGGATGCTCAAGAAGTGCAGTAGGCCTAGAGAAGGAGGCAACGACTGCCAGCTGATACAAAGGGATCCCTAGAGAATGATTCTGCCGCCAAAGGCTGAAGTGACATCACAAAACATGACCGACCAACAAATGGCCAAGATGCAAGGTGCCTGCGTGCTATGTTCAAAAGTGCTCCAAAGCGTGGCTACACTGAAGAGTAGGCAAACTTTAGACCGTGGCAATCATGCCAGACCTGAAGGCAGGCTCCTCAGGTGAAAAGATGGACAATGACATCGAGACTCAAAATCCAATGATGCGAAGCTCACAAGAACATGGAGATGGGTTGGAACTGCCCGGCCCGGCAAAGGCTCGAGTGATGCTGAAGAGAAACCCTCTCTCCCTTAACTCCAAGGGGCCCGGCCTACTACAGCCCTCTCCTCTAAGCTAACTTCAAATGGCCTCCTGTGATTCCAAAGGTTTTTGCCTTCTCCCAACCAACAGTCCCCACACTTAGCTCTCCAAAGACCAGCAGACAAAATCCATCCTCGACAGAAAAGAATGCTTCAGCACCGTGGATGTCAATACATGGCCCACAGCCCACTTGGACAGCTACAAAAGATAGAGAATAATGACAAAATTCAGACTGTGATGACACATCCCAGAAGTGACCCCTTGCACAATGCCCCTCTCCCTCATAACTGCCGAGGCTCATCGCTCACCGGCCATTTCCAAACTTAGGCTCTGCACCTACTTGTAGTACCTAAGACAACAAAACAGAAACTGCGACTGTTGCCCTCCAGAAGAATAAATGCACGGGCTCCCTCTGCACCACTGGCCCAGGCTCACCTCAAATCTCCATCCGACTCCAGAGGTGGCCCGGACGATACCTGCAAAGCGAAAAGGGACACGCTTAGCATGCTGCCACGTACCTCTCACCTATCAGTCGCCCCACCTAAATGCCAACTCACCTGCTCGCCTCTGTCCCTTGGCATGCCCAGGGCAGCAGCAGCACCTGCAGAGAAGCAAAGCAAAAAAACATGCTGAGAGACTGAAACCACAGCCTCCCTGCTCCAACTGAAGTACACCACACCTATAGCTTAAGCTTGCACCCACCTGGCCTCCAGCATCCCAGGGCCGGGACCACCTAAAATGCATAAACAAAAACAGACGCTTAGAGCTGCACCAGAAACTGATACCCAAGCAGTAACAACTCATTCTGGCCACCAGTCACCGCTCACCTCGCTCCATCGACCTTGACCACTGATCTTCAGCATTACTTCCTACAAATAAAGATGAAGAACAAAGCTGTAACACAGGCACCATTTACACTTGCCCTGCAAAGACAAACGGTGACTGACCTTCCTGTGGGAACCACCTCACCTGGTATGGGGCACTCTGCCACAGATTCAATCCATCTGCATCTGAAAGAAAGTTATGACAAAAGTCAAAGTGCTGCATCAGAACTTAGCAGCTCCAGACATCTTGTGTCAATCTAGAAATACCATCTTGAGTCCAACTAATCCCTACATTACAAGTGTCAAGTCCCTAGGACTTATCCTATTACACCTACACCCAGACTATGTAGCAGGGCAAAGCAGCCCCGGGCCAAACACACAGACACCTGTGACACAGGAGATGACAAACAAGGGGATGCAACAAGGAGAGGAAACTCTCAGCAAGAAGAATTACCAATGACATGACCTAGATGAGGCCGATGAGGCTCAAAGAGCTCTGGCAGAAAAAGACCCTAACAGAAGGACTTATGCCAAGAACCGCAAAGATGGACGCCCGAGAATCGTACGGTTGGAATCCTCTACCTATCCTCGCATTCTCCCAAGTCCTAATCTGTTATAAGGGATTGTTGCAGTGCACAGCTGTCAATACAGCTCAGAACAAGACTGTAAAAGGTGTCTGACTCAATTGTGCTAAAGAGAGATGCGATTCCGATGCATGTCCGAGCTTGCAAGTCAAAGGTTCAAGGGTACCAGCGTCGGGCCAAGGAACGCAAAGGAGCTGCTAAGGATGATGCCCAGCATTTCTGATAAGCCCCTCAAAGGGGTAAGGCAAAAGACATGTGACACAAGATGCCCACAATAGAGACACAGAACACACAATAGACAAGTGACACAACACACACCGGGACTGCTCTGCCCTGCACACCTCAGCATTGTGATCAAAAGCGAGACTTGCCCTTTACGTGGCCTAAGGGCCCCTCTCGTGGACATCCCCATCTCCAAAGCTAATTCAAAAATCCCTCCCACCAAGTCCTGACCCAGCACCCCACTCTCATCCCCCTCCCTGAGGTGTAGCCCTCGACTTAGCTCTCAGATATCCAGGGATGCAAATCCTCATCAGGTGCAAAAGAAGGCCGCCTCATCATCTGGGAAGTTCCTGCCCTCAGAGGGCTCTTCTCTCTTAGTCTACTGCAATAAAGAAAACCAAACATCAGTGCCTGAACTCAGCAGCACATCAGCCAAAACCCAACAATTCCACTACTCACCGGCTCCTGAGAACGCCCCGGTCCTTGGCTCACACGCTGGGGCCGCACTCCGACGCCGCCGTCGCAGGGTATCCCTGGGTTAAGGGGGGACAAGGTGATGTGGCATTGCTGAAACTTGAGTGGACCCTCGCTCCTCCCTCTCTCCCCGACTCGCCACAACTCCTCAGCCATTGCCAAAAGCTGCCCAGATGGCACCTTCAAACAGAAAAGGTACAGGCTTCATTGCAGAGCCCTGTAATACTTCTGGAAGGCTCACAGGGGCAGCTCAAGGGTGATAAACTGGCTCCATCAGCTGGTCCATGAGGGGGTTCAGCCCCTGCAGGCATAATACAAGTGAGCCACCTAAAACACACAAATGGATGCTTAGACAATGCATGCTTTGAGCTGCCCCAGAATTTGGCACCCAAGCAATACCTGGTCACTGGTACTGGTCACTGCTTACCTCACTCACTTGACCTTGATTGCTGATATCCAGGTTTACTTCCTAAAAATAAAGAGAAAGAACAGCCCTGCAACATAACCAAAATGAAACACCACCCCTGAAAAGCTGAATGATGACCAACCTTCCCAGGGGAGAAGGGGCAAAACAAAATGGAAAGGCACATGCCCATGTAGCGTCCAAAAGTGTTGCATTGCCAAGGTAGGTTCCACCTGAAAGTGCTCGACTGTGACCTCTTTCTGCAAGGGTGTCTGTCATGTTGGAGTAGCGATTTGAATGCTGCAGACCACCTGTAAAACACAAAAAAAAAAAAAATCAAAGGCTTATAGTTTCATCACTAATACAACAACTCCAGTAGCAGCCAGTTCTGTGCTTGAATCAATACTCATCCAGCTCATGGTCCCCCCGGTGCCAATACCCTGCTGTGCCAAGTGCCTCGCATCTTCAAAATGAAAATCCAAACAGTGAGGTAAACATAGAGCCCAAAGTCAGGCCGTAGCTTGGACTTCAGGCACTGACCCACCTCGTTGCTGTGCTCCTCTGTTCACATCAGGTTTACATGCTCTCCCTCTGCAAAAGAATTATTTGTCAAAGTTACCCAGCTTAGCCTTTCCCAAGTTCTCATTCCTCAAAGCAAACTGCCTAGGATCCCACAGCAGTGGGCCTTAGGACAAACTACTATGAAACTGCAAGACACCACTGCACCACTCCCACGTCTCCACTGAACACCACACAGACTGGCCACAGTCACTCCATCCGAGGCGTGGCTCAGGTGGCTGAGCAAAGCAAAAGGCTCCCTGTAAAGTCTCCTTTCTTCTCCACCTATCCCCCCACCAGGACTACTCTACAGGGCAGAGCAATTCCAGGCTAGACACAAACTCAAACAACACATTATACTACAAGCAGCGTGATATGAAGATGATAAAAAAACCTCTCGGCAAGAAGAACGATGGCAAGGACAGAGATGACGCCAAAAGAAACAACCAATAGTATGGCATTGGTGGATGAAGGGGGCTCTAAGGAGCAGAAGAAAAGACTGGAACAGTGACCTGTTCTAAGAACTGTCAGTCACAATGATCAAGATGGCTGTGAGAGACAAGGCCACATTTAGAATGCTCCCATATCCTGACAATCTTACAAGCCCCAGGACATTACAGCTCACGGCTGGAAAGGATGGATGGCAGTACAGCCGGGAACAAGGCCTCCAAAGAGATCCGACTCAATGCTTTCAAGATGTGATTCCAAGATGTGGCCAAGCCCACTGGTAAAAGAACAAGTGATATTGGCATCCTACCAAGAAGTACGAAAGTTCAAGAAGCTAGAGATGATGGCCAATGCTTATGACAAGCCCCTTAAGGATAAAAGGCAGAGAGATCTGATCCAAGGGAAGCCAAAGACACAGAACACACACCGGACAAGACAACACACACTGGAACTGCTCTGCGCTGCACACCCTACAGTTGCAGTCAAAAGTAGGGCTACTCCCTTTAGCTTACCTAAGAAGGCCCTTGGAGAGCATCCCTTTCCCCTACACTACTTTTTAAATCTCTCCCAGCAATTTCCAACCCACTATCCTGCTATCATCCCTTCTCCGGGCCCCAGCCCCCAACTTAGCTTTCAGATGACCAGTGATGTGAATCCACACTGGATGCAAAGGAGTCCACCTCAGCCATCTCCAAAGGCACTGGGATCACCAGGCTGGCCTCTTAGTCAGCTGTGACAAAGAAAACCAAAATCAATGCACCAGTGTAGTGGCATACAAGCCAAATCCCAACAAGTCAGCTGCTAACTGGGACCCTGCTCCCGCTCCCACTCATACTTGCAGTCTTTAACTTACCTATCAGAAGCCTCCATCTCCAATGTCATCTCTGACCCAGGGTAGCTCCCTCTTGCAGCACAATGAATCTGCTGAACAAATTTGAAGTGTCATACTTGACACAATCTGGAATTTCAGCAAGTTACAATGCTTCTAAGAAAAACAAGGGGAAAAAAAAATTACAAAAAGTACCAAGCACCTTATCAACCCTGAACACTCAATCCAAAAATCATGGACTACGGACTCAATGCTATCTTCTTCACAGTGTCTTCAAAGCCTCTATTGCTTTAGATGCCAAAAATACCTGCTGAAAGAAAGCTGAAAAAACCTGAAAGACCCCCCCCCTTCATGGAAATAAGAAGACACCCTCACCCCCACTAACCCCACAACAGGAATGGGCCTCTTTTACCCTGGGCTGGGGTTAATATACCCCTGGCCGGGCCCGCCTCTCTTTCCCACCATGCCCGGGGAAAAGGGAGGAGGCAATTTTACCATAAGGGATAAAAGCACTGGGAGGAGCTGCAGCTGTTTGGCTGCTCTGCCTTAAATTCCAGGTGAGTGAAGGGCTCTGTAGATGCCTTCTGTTTTACTACAGCTGCATCCACTGAAAGGGTAAAAACACTCCTTGTTTTGGCAGCGTAGACAGATGAGTTGCATTCTTCCTTGTTAAGTTCTGTAATTGTTCATTAGTGACTATTGAGTCACAGGAATATGGAGGGTGGAGAAGAATAGTAGTAATATACATGGTGTAACTCCTGTTGGGGTCTCTAATTAGGGATGTATTCATTATAAATAAAACTGAAAAAATAATGGGCTCTCTGGCAGCAGGAGGGTTTTGTGAGTGCTGGGCTCGCTCCCTTGTGAGAGATTGGGTACCACTACCCAGCTAGAAGTGCCCTGAGGTACAGATTTAAATTCTTAAAATGCTGAAAAAGGGGGAGCTTCTTTCAATTGAACCCCTTCAAATGAGAGACTAGGGAGTGTTTGTCTCTACTTAAATAGATGCCATAGCAATAAATGGGTTCTCTCCTCTGAATCCCCGAAAATACTGGAAAAAGAGGGGTTTTCCTTACTTCAGGTCTCTCCGGTGATGGAAAAAGGGGGATTTCTCCCTCAATTCAAACCCTTATAAAGGAGGGACAACCGGGTTTTTCCCTCAATTTAAACCTTGGGATGATGAAAATGGGGGAGTTATGCTTAATTCAAACCAATAAAACAGCATTGTCAAGGTTTTCCCCTTCTATTTAAACTGGAGAATAATGGAAAATGGGGATTCCCTGTCAAGTGATACCCCTAAGAGAATGGAAAAGGCAGGGTTTCCTTCAACTGATACCCTTAAAATTGCAGAGGAAGGGGATTCCCCCTCAATTTAAACACAGACAATTATGGAAAAGGACGTTTTTTCCCTCTGTTTAAATCCCTTTTCTCCTCATAACCCCCCTTTTTTTCTGGGGGCACTGGGGAAGAGCTGCCAAGATGAAAGGGGAAAGTGGAATGTTTCCCTGGGACCCCACATGCTGCCCTGCCTGCTCAGGTGCTGCCCCTTGGCACGAGGGGTTTTCCCTGGGCATTTTCTGGGAGCAGTGCTCTGTGCCCAGGTGCCTCCGGCTGCTCCCCAGCTCCTGCCGGATGCTCTGACCATTGTCCCTGGAGGGACACTCGGGATGCCCCCATTGCCCCTCTGGACCAGCAGCTCCCTGCACAGCTGTGCCCGGGGAACCCTCGGAGAGCGGCCTCTGGCAGGAGCCGCCCCCTCCTCATCCTGGCCGCTCACACCTGGGGCTGCTGCGCCTTGGAGCAGGGGCTGAGGAGGAGAAAGGTCCTGCTGGTCCTTCCCTGCCCTGCACAGCCCTTGGTGTGCCCCTGAAACACCGGGGTGCCGGGCTTTCCTTGCTGTGGGGGACTGGGTGGTTCTTTGATCCCAGACTCTGCTCTTCCCCGGGCACGGCACATGGACAGGGGGCAGAGATGGGCCCTCAGAGGAGCGGGGGCTGCTCCTCGCTCTCGGGGCGCCGCGGGCGCTGTGCAGCCTTCCCCTTTTACTTCCCAGTTCCTCATTTTGTGCCTCCTTTTCCCTTGGGGATGCGCCCGGGCCGCATTCCAGCGGCCGCCACGGCAACAGCACCTGCGGGCGGCGGGGTGGGCGGGGTTTTATCCACTGAAAACACACATTGTCATTAAAATCTGTTTCCTATCTAATACACAAAAATCACTTTCCTAGAAGGAATTTCCATGCATTCACCTCCTCCTGGAAGTCTTTTGATGGTCCTGCAGATTCATTAAGAGGGGTCCCTGCTGGTCATATTCACTGAATGCTTCAGTATTAAAGGTGACCTTGCCTTGAGCTATTTTTCTGGGCGTGCACTGTTGCTTCTTGTGACAGAACTGCCCCAGAACCACTGCAGGCCTCCTGATCTGTTCCAGCACCGGCTCCAGCCTCAATTTCTTGCCCTGTGTGCACACATTTAAATCCTTTAATCTTTTTCACTACTTGGTCTTTCAGCAACATCGGGGAGCTGAAAATGTTTATTCTCTATGTTATTTCTCAATCCCCTGCTGAACAGCCCAACCCTCCCTCCTCCCTCTCCCACCCCACCATTCCCACCACCCTGCTCCCCTGCACATCTCACTTCTCTCCACCAAACCCTTCCCGCTGCAGGGAGCTGCTGAGGAGCCGCTTGGTCCATCCCTGGATTCTCCAAGCACTGACTGCCCATCCACTCTGACCACAGCCGGGGCCACATCCCACCGCCTGCCCAGCATCCATCCATGGTGGTGAGCTCCGTGTCCCCACCTTCTGCCTCACCCACCAAAGGAGATGATCCATGTGAAATAGATGTCACCGACATGGCCATACACAGTGTGACACTGCTCATCTGTCTCTGTGCGCTGGCCGGGAACGGGGCTCTTCTGCCTCCTCAGATGGAAAGGGCGTACTGCCGGCATCTTTAGCCTGGCTGTCACTGACTTCATCTTCCTCCTCATTGCGGTCCCCTCTGCCCTGCTCTTCCTGCTGGAAGATGTGTCCTGCTCTCCTGTCATGCCCCTGATGTACGTGAGATTCCTTTACCTGGTGTCAGCGTTCTCCTGCTACTTACTGGGTGCTCTTCTGGATGACAGCCATCAGTGCCAAAAAGGACATGGAAAAGCTCTGCAAGCTCTGCTGCCGCTGTGACCTTCCCAATCCCATGATGTGGGTGCTGTGGGGTGCTCAATGCTTGACCTTCTTCGTTCCCATCATTCTCATTCCCACAGTGGCTTCCCTGTGCCCGTCACACGAGCAGGAGCACTGCCGGGTGGCTCTCATCTCCATGTTCTCCGTTACCCTGCTCCTCTTTGCTGCACCCGTGGTCATTACCCGCATAATAATCAACATGTTCCGCTGTGTCCCGGTGTTTCCCGGTCTGTCCCGCGGGGAGGCGGGGCCTGACCCGCGCCACGCCCCCTACGCGCGCGCTCCGCCGGGGTCACGTGGTTCCCCGCGCGTCACGTAATCGGGGCGGGGGCCGCCGGGAAGCGCCAGGCGGGACCGGGCCGGGATCGGGGTCGGGATCGGGACCGGGACCGGGACCGGGCCCAGGCCCAGGCCCAGCGCAGCCCCGGCCAAGCCGCAGCCCTGCCCGAGCCCTGCGAGCCGCCAGCCCGGCGCCGGCCCGCCATGGACCGCCGGGACGCCTCCGGATCGGCCGCCCGCTTGGCAGCTGCCCTCCCCTCCCTCCCCCGGGCCGGGCCCGCCCCGCGCCCCCCGGCGCTTCGTGACTCGCCGGCGGCTCCTCGGCTCCTCCATCGTTCGCCGGTGGCGGCAGCCAAGAGATAGTCCGGGCCTAGCGGAGCGGCCAGCGCAGGTGAGCACGGCCGGGCCTGGCCTCCCGCCGGCGCCGGGGCCACGCCGTCCCCGCCCCGGGCACTCCCGGGACATCCCGGCCGCCCCCTGGGCGGCAGCGGCGGGCCCGAGGGCGGCATCGGCCGCTGCGGGCGCAGCTCCCGCCGGGACCCGCAGCTTTCCCCGCGCTCGCGCCCCGCGGTGGGGGACACCCCGGGAGGGCGGGGGTCCCTCCCCGGGCAGCGCAACCCGGGGCATTCCCTGGAACGGGGACTCGGGGCCGGCGGGGCCGCTGTGCTGCCCTCCCCGCTGATGGGTTGAATCCTGTTCCGGTCATTGGCTTTGTCAGGGCTTTGTTCCTTCCCCTTTGCTCTCCCGGTTTGGCGCCGGAGCCGCTCCGGGATGGAGCGGGCCGGCACCGGCACGGGCTGCGGGGCTCTGGGGGCGGCCAGCGGCTCTGGGCGGCTTCGCGGGGCTGCCGTGCTCGGGGAATTGACTTCGGGCGGCTGCTGCCGAAGGTGAAGGAGGGAAGAGTCGCGGGTCCGGACACAATCCCGTCCCGGAGTGAGCGGGCGGCTGTTACGTAAAGCCTCATCCTTGGGGGGGTTGTGTTGGACTTTGTAAAAGTCGTTTAACGTTCCTGGGCTCTGGGCTGACTTTTTTCCTTTTTTGCCATTTTTCAATGAGCAAAACGAAGCGAGAAAGTGTTGAGAGGTGTAAGCCAGGTATCCGGTGCATTCAGTGCTGTGCCTGTGATTCTCTTCGGGAGATGAGCAAGTGGTTCAGTGGATTTTGGGGGAGAACTGAGTGCTTGTGCCAAAGCTCGCTCACAGCCTGGGCAGATGCTGTACAGTGGAAAGGGAAAAGGGGCAGGTGTGGGACCCACTCCCCCCCCCCCCCCAGCTCATCTCTCGCCTTATTACGGCCTTGTTTGGTCATTTTCTCAGGAGTGCCGGTGCTTTGAAGCATTCCTGTGTTCCCAGTGCTGGCAGCCAGGTGCCCACCTGCCCCTGTGGGACTGCCCAGGCCCTTCCTCAGTGCCACTCTTTGGAATGAACTGCTTCTGCTGGGGCCTGTGTGTTCATTTGTCACCTGGGCTCCCTCCCAGCTACTGAACTCCTCTCAGGTGTATTCCTAGTTCCTGACATTCCTTTAAAACTACCGAATTCTTCTCTCAGGTCCCTGGCAAATGGGGCTTTGCAGCCTGGGGGAGTTACTGCAAAACGGGGTCTAGTGAAGTGCTCTGCAGGAGTGGTTGTGCACCTGAATGGTCATTTAATTGTCTCCTCTAATGAGGGAAACGTGATTAAACTCCCAGCGCTGTGCTGCTGTTGTGTGTCAGCCTCGAGGTGTGAGACAGTCCCTGTGTCACACTGGAGTTGCTTAGTGGCTGTGCTGAGACTGGGACAGGTCTTGTTGGTCAGGAGCAAAAGGGAAAATTTATCTTTTGGCTTGCTTAATATCTTGGCTTTATTAATGTATCAATGTCAATTGTTGTCATTTGCTGCCTTCTGCACAGTGTGTTTGCAGCTCTGTGTGAGAGCAGACTCTCCCCTGTTTGGGATTGAGACAATCCTGGAATATCCTGAGCTGGAAGGGACCCACAGGGATCACCCAGTCCCACCCCCGTCCCTGCCCAGACCCCCCAACAACCCCAGCCTGGGCATCCCTGGCATCGCTGTCCAAACGCTCCTGGAGCTCTGGCAGTCTCGGGGCCATGCCCATTCCCTGGGGAGCCTGGGCAGTGCCCAGCAGCCTCTGGGGGAAGAGCCTTTCCCTGATCTCAGCGTGAGCCTGCCCTGGCCCAGCTCCAGCTGCTCCCTGGGTCCTGTCTGTGTCCCAGGGAGCGGAGATCAGAGCTGTAGCCCCCGATGTGTTCTGACCTCACACTTCTCTACCAGAACAAACCCAGTACCCTCAGCAGCTCTTTCATGGTCCTTCCACACCCTTCCCCATCCCCATGTCCCTTCTTTGGATGCTGTCAGCTTTTTATCTTTTTTATATTGTGGCGCCCAAAAGTGCCCCCAGGACTCCAGTACAGTTTAACAGCAATGAAAGAAAACAGTAGATTTCAACTTTGATCTCAAAAGCTGTCTCAGGCCCCTGATACTGCCTCGAAATGTCTTTGCAGTTCTTGCTTTATGACTTGTGTCAAACATGGAGAGAGTGAGACTGAGCCCCTGGGGTCAGGTTCTGTGTGAGAAGCCACACAGCAAGCCAGAAATCTTTGCTCCAGATCACCAGAAATTTACAGTATTGAGGACGGAAATACTGAGAGTTGAGTCTTGGGAGCTGAGCCAGGAAAGCAGCACCTCTGCCATGGGCAGATTTGGCACGTGGAGAGAGCTCGAGCAGCTTGCAAGAGGTCCCAGCAATGTGTGTGTGGAGCTGGGAGGAGCATGAGTTGCAGTGTCGTGTTTGGAGTCCCCCTGGGTGAGGATGTAGGAATAGACTGGAGTTTTTGGTGACTGAGGTTTCTTTTCTGTTTTTGGCCACATCATTTCAGTTTGTTACTCGCCTGTGGTTTGTTCTACAGGCCTGTTTCCTTTCTCTCCTACTATGGTGTCACAGTTATCTTCAGCAGAGGCTCAGCAATAACTAAACTTGAGCTTAGATACTTAAACTTCAGTTCAGAGTAGATACACGGCAGAAATCCTTCCGTGTGAGGGTGGGTAGGCCCTGGCACAGGGTGCCCAGAGCAGCTGTGGCTGCCCCTGGATCCCTGGCAGTGTCCAAGGCCAGGCTGGACACTGGGGCTTGGAGCAGCCTGGGACAGTGGAAGGTGTCCCTGCCCTTGGCAGGGGTGGCACTGGAGGGGCTTTAAGGTCCCTTCCCACCAAGGCCTCGTCTTCCTTTGCCTTCAGTGTCTGCCTCAGAGTTTGTACCCAAACCAAAGTGAGGTTGATGTCACCTTCTCTAAACTGGGAGAACAGATCACTCCAAGCTGTGGGGAGATGGAGAGGCTGTAGGATGGAGAGGGTGCAGCCCTGCAGACGCCGAGCTGTGGGGTTGCTGCTTTTCCTCGTTGTTGCTGCGGACACAGCTCAAGGTGGGTCTGAGAGAGACAAACTCTGCTTTTGGGGGTTTGTGTTGATGAGGAGGGGAGGGGAGGTCACTGCTCTGCTTCTTGTAACTGCTGTGGCAGAGCCAGGAGCCCAAGGCAGGACAAGGGCAAAGCAAACCTCTCCGAGCTCTTGGGTTCTCTTCATTCCCAGATATTCTGATTCCTGCCCAGGTCCAAGTTCATTGTGCTGTGCAGGATGCGAGTTTAATCAGGTTTTAGTGCTGGTTTAGCTGAGTGTTTCTAGGGCTTGAGGATGAAGCCAAATGCTCTGCATTGAGAAAGTGATGGATGTTCAGCACAAGATTCTCTTCAGGAACTGGCACGAAAAGTGGTTGCTGAAGCCGAGGGAGGAGCAATTCACAGCTTGGCTGGAAGAGGGAGAAGTGCTCACTGCTGGTCTGTCACTTCATCCTCATGAGTGAGTGTGGGAGCTCCCGAGATCAGCCAGGCTGCAATTTCAGATAGTTTAGATGGGCTGGCCTTGAAAAATTCATATTTTGGTGCCTGGAACAAAAGCTGAAGGTGGCAGGAAGTGGCAGCAGTAGCAGGGAACTGAAGTGACACCACCCTGAGCTCAGAACTAATTTTGGTTGTGACCTTGAGCAGTCCCTGGGCCACACCAGAGCTTTTTGTGTCACCTGCTTTGGGAGGTTCTTCCTTGCCCGTGGAGAAGTTGGGTCTGGCACAGGTCTGCTGTGGAGCACCTGTGCCACCACCTTTAAAGAGCCACACTGGAGGTGTCAGTGAGCCCCTCAGTGCCTGCCCAGCCTAGAGCAGGGCTGGGAGGGCAGGGGGCTCAGGGAGTGCTCATTCCTGGTGGTGTTGGAGCTCTGAGCCCAGCCCTGAGCTGGGTTTGTGGCTCTGAGGGCACGGGGAGTGTCCGGAGCAGGCCTGGCCTGGGCAGAGTAGGAACTCCTGGAGTAACTCCTGAGTAAGCCACACCTTCCACGCGAGAGGGAGGCACTCCCAGAGTCAGGTGCTGTCTCCTCAGAGGTGCTTTGGGGTTTAATTCTGTTCTCACTGTGACTCCTCTCACCTGGGAGCCCTGTGGTTACCTCCAGAGGGTCTGAGGCCTTAGGGATGTAAATATGGACAGGAGGGGTTGGAATCTGCCTATCAGGGAATCCTCCCCTTGCCCAGAGGAGAGTGTGCAGAACTCTTCTGTGTGATGATAATGTTTTCATACTTTAGGTGTGAAAATAAAAAATGGGAGAAATCTCGTTTTTCTGGCAGCACGCAAAGAACTTTCTTCTGTGTCACCACTAAAACTCTGTGAGGGGATGAATACCTGGGAATCTGAAAGAGACATAGCTGGAAAGCATCAATATGAATGGATTTTTCTGCTTCTTTTTGCACTTGAAAGAAAGGTGAAAGTTACAGGCTGAGTCAAGCTTTTACCCTTTATTTCAATCAATTCAGTTATTGCTAAATATGGCTACACACAGGTAGCCCAGGTGACAGAGCTGCCTCCAGCTGCTCCTTGGCCCCAGTGTCCCACGCGGGATGCTTGAGTTATCCACTGAGAGCCCCCTTGAGACTGGAGCACAGGTAAATCTGCCTGTCTGAAGGGCAGGATTGTGTCCTAAGTCCCTCCTCATTCCTTCCTTTCCTCAGGCCCCACCATTGTGGCTTGGGTGGCAGTGGCACATTGGAAAGGCCTGGGGGTGCCAGCTGGGGTGAGAGCTCGGGGTGCCAGCCCAGGCTCCACCAGCACTTGGCCCACACTGGGGCACAAATTGAGAGATGAACTCTTGGAAGCTTGTCCTGAGGAGGATGAGTGGTACCTGCTGGTGAAATTCGGTGCTTTCATGGAGCTGTGATAAACCCCAAAGTCTTAGACTGCCAACCTACAGCCTCTGCACTGTCACATTCCCCAGTTGCATTTTGTATTGGAATTTTACCTGCTCCCACCTGCGTCCTCCTGCTGGCAGTGCCAGCAGCCCACGTGCTGCCTCTCCTGAGAGCAAGTTCCTGCCTGTTTCCTCTCCCAGCCCCAGCTCTTGCTTCCCTCTGGCAGAGGCAGCTTTAGGTGCAATATCCTGATGTTTCTGGGAGTGGGTTTTGGAATAAACCTACACACGGGATGTCCATGGGTTGCTGCTATGGATTCTGTGAAAGGTGATCAGGAAAAGCAAGTTCAGAGTTACTCAGGGGATCCTCTGATTCCTGCCCATCTCACGGAGCTGCTCAGGGTGAAACTACTACTCCCATGCTTTTTATTTTGCTCCTCTTAGTGCTGGTTTTTCCCCAGGTAAGTCAGTGCTGGAGCAGCCCTTGTGGGTTTATCTGTGATGAGCAGTGGTTGTGTCTGCACACAGAGATAGCAGATTCCAGCTGTAGTGTGCAAACGTCAGTGCTTTGTGCCTTAGTGCACAGCCACATTTGTCAGCTGACAGGGCTGATGCGATGAGAAAACCTCGCACTCTCCAATAACCTGAGCACAGGCACTTCCTGCGTTGTTACATTTAACCAAAGCTCTGATAAAAAGTACTACATTAATTTTTCTAATGGAGACCAGATTCCGCATTATCATCATTTACGTTTTTGGATAGTCTTTGATTGACTCTGGTGGGAAGGGAGGTGAATCAGTATCTTGTACTTTAGGGAAAGATCTAGGGGAGAATTGAATTGTACTTCCTTGGAATTCACATCACCCGCCCTTAGTCGGAGATGTTGATCTTGAGAACAACAAGCAGAGAACAGCCCAGGAAGGGCTGAACATGACAAAACAGTGCAGAGCATAAAGAAATCCTCTTTGCTGTGTTCATCATTCTGTCTTCATCTTGGATTGTTTCCACCCTTCTCCTCCACCTGGAAGTCACAAGCATCCTGCAGTGGCAGGTACTCTGGGTTCTTCTGCCAGGAGTAGTCTAAGAACAGCTTTTGCTGGGAGCAGCTCTGACCTTGCTGAAATCACTGCTGAAGCCTCCCCTGACTCTTGCAGTGCCAGAATTTCACGGTGGCAGTGGTGAGGCAGGGACTGAGCCTGGTTCACTGTCCCCAGAGCTCGGGTAGTACAGGACAGTCAGGCCAGTAAAGCCCCTGCTCAGGGCTGGGAACGAGATCCTGGCCGGCTTTCCCTCTCTGCCCCTCTCTGCAGTCCTGCTGGGCTATGTCATGCTACTATGTTACAGCATTGTTCCATGTCTTTTTTTTTTTTTTTGGAAGTAATGCCGGATATTGGCAGTCAGGGGCGATGGAGCGAGGTGAGCAGTGACCGGTGGACAGAATGAGTTGTTACAGCCTCGGTCTCAATGTTTGGAGCAGCTCTAAGCATCCGTTGTTGTTTGTGTGTTTTAGGTGGTCCACTTGCAGGATGTCCTGGCCCTGGATGCTGGAGGGTGCAAGCCTAAGGTATAGGTGTGGTGTACTTCAGTCGGAGCAGGGAGGCTGTGGTTTCACAGTCTCTCAGCATGTTTTGTGTGTTTTTGCTTTGCTTCTCTGCAGGTGCTGCTGCTGCCCTGGGCGTGCCAAGGGCCAGAGGCGAGCAGGTGAGTTGGCATTTAGGTGGGGTGGCTGATAGGCCAGCGGTCTATGGCAGCGTGCTGAGCGTGTCCCTTTTCATTGTGCAGGTTTGTCCTGGCCACCTCCAGAGTCAGATCAGGATTTGAGGTGAGCCGGGGCAGTGGTGTGGAGTAGCCCGGGGATGCTCTTCTGGAGGGCAACAGTGACGTTTTCTGTTTTGTTGTCTTAGGTACCGTGAGCAGGTGTGGAGCTGAAGTTTGGAGGGAGCAGGTAAGCGCTGAGCCTCGGCAGTTTCGAGGGAGGGGGCCTTGCGGAAGGGGTCTCTTTTGGCGTGTGTTGTCAGAGGCTGAATTTTCTCCTTGTTCTCCGTCTTTCGCAGCTGCCAAAGCGGACCGTGGGGAACGTGTTGACATCTGAGGTGCTGATGCATTTTTTCTGCCAAGGATGGATTTTGTCCGTTTGTCTTCAGAAAGCTAAGTGTTGGAAGCGGTGGTTGGGAGAAGGGAAAGGCCTTTGGAGTTCCAGGAGGTAATTGGAAGTTAGCTTAGAGGAGAGGGCTGTTGTGGGAGGGCCCCTTGGAAGTAAAGGGAGAGGGTTTCTCCTCAGCATCACCCGAGCCTTTGCTGGGCAGGGCAGTTCCCACCCATCTCTGTCATCGGCCTTTGAGTCTCGACATCATCGTGGATCTTTTTGCCCGAGGAGCTCGCCTTCGGGTCTGGCACGATCGCCACGGTCTCCATTTCACCTACTCGCTGGCATAGCCACCCGCGGGCATCTTGGCCACTTGCTGGATGGTCAAAGGTAAGGGATCAAAGGTCGGGTTGTCAAGGAATGGGTCAAGGGGTCAAAGGTCAGGGGGTAAAAGGTCAAGGCTTGGGCTCAGGATTAGAGGTTCCAGCATGATTTTCCATGGTGGTTCCCAGTGTGGGGACACGGGGTGTGGGGTCAGTGGCGCCGGGGGCGGGCAGGAGCCCCGTGGGCAGTGGCCGGCAGCGGCGGGGACGCCTCCGTACGGTCGCGCCCCTCCAGTGCCAGCAGAAGCCCCCCTGCGCCGTGCGGTGCCCGGCCCCACTCCTTGCCCTCCCCGCCGCTGCCTTCCCGCACTCCCACCGCACCCCCTGCTCCCCTCCAGCCCAGGGAAATGCAGGAAAACACAAAATCATCGAGGTGGAACAGTCACCGGAGCTGCCCGAGCCATCCCCCCGCCTGAAGGCAACAGCTGCCCAGAGCCAGGGGCACCCAGCAGGATGCAGCTCCTCTTTCCCAGGAGCTGGAGGCAGGGGGAGCAGGGAGAATTTCAGCTCCCAGCAGCTTTCTGTGAGTGCTGGATGGACTCTGGGCTGAGCCAGGTGGGAGGTGTGGGTGGTGTTCATGTCCCCAGGAGCTGGTCAAATCCACCTTAAACTCCTGGAATGGTCTGTGCTGGCAAGAACCTTACAGACCATCCTGTTCAGCCCCTTGCCATGGTCAGGGACACCTTCCTGGGGTGTCTGTGCCAGAGTGGTGGAATGGGCAGGACTTTCTCCCTGAGCCCAGTCCCGGGCAAGATTGGGGTTCCCATGGGAAGAAGCCTGTGAGCTGCATTTCCGGAGCTGGGAGCCTTCATGCCCGGGAGTATTTCCAGTACTGCTCTTTGGCTTTTTCCATAACTGGGCATGATGTTTCTCCCCAGAGCAAGGTGGTTTTCCCTGGATTGTTGGGGTAAGACACTGGCTGTTTGACAGCTCTGTTGTCTCTTTGTCCTGAATGGAAGAGTGAGGAACGGGGGATACTCCCGACTGTCCCAGGGATGTGGGAACAGCCCAGTTCCAGTGAGGAATGTGACGCCCAGCTCGTGGCGTGTGCCCTGAGATGGTCTTTGCTGTTGTTTTGTCCTTAGAGCCTGTTGGAGTGCTGGCCTGGATTTGGAAGGAGCCAAGTAGCCTGGAGCAGTGAGGTTTTTCCTGTCAGAAATCCATGCTGGGGATGTTTTCCCTGGCTGTCCCAAGGGGAAGGAACAGCTCTGGAGTTTTTGCAGCCACAGGCTGGGGATGCATCCCCTGAAAACCAGTTCAGGATCGTTCATCTGACTCTGTCCCTGACCTGTGGCTTCCAGGGAGCCTTCTGGTCTTCTGGATATTCCCAGGAGAGGATATTCCACCACCTGACTTTTAAGCCAGGAATTCCAAACCCAGTAAGTTGGTCACATTCTATGGGAGCTGCCCCAATGGTGGGATGGCAGAGGGCACACCCCACGCTGCTGTTTGGGACATTCCTGACTGGAACGGGAGCCAGCTGGGCATTTTGGAGCACTGAGGCCACCAGGGCAGCCTTGAGTGGCATTCCCAGGCAATGCTGAGGCATCCCATGCCTGTGGCAACACATGCCTGATGTGGAGCAGAGAGAGGAAGGGAGAAATTCTGAGTTGATGGGAGGAATGGAATTGGGCTTTCCAGAATGGAATTGGTATAGGTGCTGATGGTATCATGGAATCATGGGGTGGCTTGGAAGGGACACAAAGACCCTCTGGGCTCTGTTATCCCATCCCGTGGCAAAGAACACGTCCAAAACTGCCTCCTCACCCCCATGGAATGGCAGTGGGTGTTGGGAGCTCTGGCTGGAGCACCTGGAGACCAGGTAAGAATAGCAGTGGCATTGTTTTGGCTGCTGCTGGATGTGGTTTTCTCTTGTCAAGATGTTCCTCTGATTGATGTTTTCACAGTAGCTTGCTAGGCCTCATTTGAGGATAATTCCAAGAATTTGGAAGTCGTTGGAAAAGAATGAGGAAAAAAGGTGAACCTGATCCATTTCTAGTAATTCTGAACTTCTCTTGCAGCACCGTTCCAGGGGAAAGCTGGTGAAAGGATAAAGATGCAGAGGAACAAGTGTTGTAAACCCCCCTGCTTCCCTGACAAAGCAAACCTTTCTGCAATCCCAGTAAATCTCTTGGAGAAACTGTGGGATCATAAGGTTTCCTAGGAAAGGAAAACTAAGGACAGAGATGAGGAAATAGGCTTCCAATTAACAATGATTTGATGGAGGTAGGAATGATTCCTGTATGTTTGATGCACCCCTTTTTATTCCTGGGATAATTTTAAATGATTTCTTTAAAAAATCATTTCGATTTGGGAATTCAGATTAGAGAGGAAACGATGCAAAATAAATGCAGGGAGAGATCACAGAATCATCCTGGAATGGCAGAATAGTTTGGGTGGGAAGGGACCTTAAGGATCACCTCATTCCATCCACAGGGTGCTCCAAGCTGCGGCCAGCCTGGCCTTGAACACTTCCAGGGATGGGGCAGCCACGATTTCCCTGGGTTTACGGGCACAAGAGGAAATTTCCAGCAGGAACTGAGGGGTTTCCTTTGCTCTGCCTGGCCCTAGCAGGGCTTTGGGAGGCAGAGGCTGTGGGAACAGGAGCTTTGTCCACTGCCTTGGGGGAGTCTCTGATGTCCCAAAACCCAGCAGAGCAAGTGGTTGTGGTTTAACATCCCGTTCAAAGGAGATGCCAGGCCAGGAACGGGAATGGACTGCAGAGCAGGGATGGTGGCCAGCAGAGGGGTGAGTGTCCAGGGGGTCCCAGCAGTCCATCCCTGCTGCCCAGGTTTGGGATGAGCAGGCTGGTGAGTGTCCCTGTGCTTGCTCTGCAGGATGAGGAAGCCAGGCCTGCTGAGGAGGAAGATGAGGAAGTGTGTGAGGATGGAGACAGCGGCCACCAAAGGCTGGGGAAGGCACAGATCCAGGTAGGAGACGTTGCCTTGCGAGGAGAGGGACTTGTCTGTCCCGTTGGAATTTGGGGCGTGAGGCCAGTGGAACAAAGGCTTTGATTCCATTCTCTTACTCGGGTTTTCACGTGCCTTAAGAGAGCTTTGTGAAAATGTCATTATCCCTGATTGAGTCTCTGAAAAACAGGGATTGAAGCTTTCAGAAGGGGCCCAACCCTGCCTGCATGTATCCAAGTGCAGCCCCCACTCCCTGTTTTTGTGTACAGCTGGGATGAGACCTCAGCTGCTGTTACTTGCCAGCTCACAAGTTGTGTAGCTCAGAGCCTCAGCCATGAAGGGCCAGGCTGTGTTTAAAACAGCCCAAGGTGCCAGAGAGCTGGAGTCATTTCCTAGCAGGTAACTTGACTTGGAAGCTGCATTCTAAAATTTGTCCACATTTAATTGATGTCCCACATGGAGACACCTAAAGAAGCAGAGGTGGGGTGTTCCTAAGAAAAGAGCATCTAAATTCTTTGGTGGTAGAGGGCTTAAAGTCTGAGTGGAGGTGCCTTTAGGACACTTCCATTCCAGTATCTGAATGGAATTTAAATGAGGTAGCCAAATCCTGACAAGCTTGTATGAACTCCAAAGCCTCTGCAAGTGGTTTACAGCCAGGGAAGGAGATAAGAGTCTGGAGTCTCTCCCCAAAACCTGGCTGCTGGTTTCTTTGGCCAGGCATAGGAATAATTGCGTATTCCCTGGGGCTCTCCTTATGGGGAGAGGTTTACTTATGTGCCCTGGGTTTATTCAGTGCATCTTCAAAGTGATGGAAACTGATTGCATTGAAATGCCAGGGGTGCCAAATGTTTTCCCCAGCCAGAGCTCGGAGCCAGCCCAGTGGGAAGGGGTTTAGTGGCCATTTTCCCGCTCCCTCGGGGCAGCAGCACTGGAGCACTCGCAGCCACCCGTGCCCGAGGGGCCGAGTACTGGCAGGAGGCAAAGCCAGGGACTGGGCAGGAGGAGCTTGCAGTGCTCCTGGAATCGCAGAGCTGGAGCTGTGGGTTAGACCTCCCAGGAGCTGCTGCCTCACTCAAACCTTGTTTAAAGCTCAGCATCCCTCCTGCTCCCTTGGAATGATTGTTGCTTCTGTTGTTGCTCTTTCCCGATCCATTATGATTATTATTGTAAATTCCCACTCCATTTCTTCCATAGCCCTTTGCTTCCCAGAGGTGGTGCTTTAGGCAAGCCCCTCCAGCCTGGGAAGGGGCTTTTGGCTCCAGACTCAGTCCCAGTCCCCATGAGCAGCTGGAGCTGTGCTGTCCCCAGCAGGTGCCTTTCCTTCCTTCCCTGCTGCACTTTGGCTTTTTGAGGGCTCTCTAGGGGGCTGAGGGGGAAGTTCTTTGTCATTCCAGGGCAGCATAAGCCCTGATCCCACTAAAAGCAGGAGGAATCATTCCATCCTTGGTTTTGGATACACCTTTGGTGTTTTCTCTCTTTTGCTGACATTGTGTGGTGAAGCAGCAGCTCCCTGGAATAATTTTTAGTTGTAAAACAATGAATTCCCTGCTGGAATCCCAGTCCCAGCCCCCCAGATCAAGGTGCAGTTTAAGGCCTTACACCCTGACCAGGACAAGTTCCTGTCCTTAGACATGGAAAACAGGGGAAAACTCAGACTGGATTGGAGCCAGCATCCAGAATGGGGAGAGTGAGGCAGCGTGCTTGGCCCAGGCTGGGGCTGGTACAGGGGGTGTTCCCTGTAGGATGACACCTGTTTGGAGCAGATCCTTCTCTTCCTTTGTCCAAAGTCCAATGGCAAAGGACTGAAGAACCCACAAGTGGGGCCTGGAAGGAAAACGATTCTGTTAAAATTAGGCAAAGAATGCACTAAGAAAAAATGGACATCCTTTTTAGGTATGAAAGTAAGTAGGGGAAAAATGTTGAAAAAGAGCTCTTTTATTTGGTGCCACCTCTCATTGTTTTATGGATAAAACCCTCTAGTGAGCAATCAGAACAGGAGTGGGAAAGCCAGGAGCCTTTGACTTCCACAGTGGACTTAATTGCCATGCTTAATTTCAACAATTTCTTCTCTCTCTCAGGACAGGAAGCCCCACTTAACTTGTCCCATCTTTGCCAAAAGCTTTGGTGTTTGAGCAGCCAAACCCAAGGGGCTCTGGCCCCACCAGCCTGTACTGGAGGGCCCCTGGTCCTGCCTGTGGTGTGGGATGAATCCCCAGTTGTCCCCAGAGGGGGCTGCCCTGGTCCCTGCAGTGCCCAGCACCTGAGACACACAGAGAGCCCTGTCCAAAGGGGCTCCTTGTCAGGAATGTGGCAGCAGCCCCAGGAGCAGGCTGGAGGTGAGAACTGGGGCTGTGTTTGAGACTGACCAGCTCAGCTCAGTGTTTACCTGTGGGGGGAGTTTGGCCCCCCACACTGAGTTGAAGCTGGATCAGGGTGACAGATGCTGCATTTTGGGCACCCTGAGAGTTTCTCTCCCCCTTGGAGATTTCCTGCGGGGATGGGGCAGGGCAGGGAGCAGAATTAACCCTGCACCTCCCGTGGGCACTGCTGGCCTTTGTCTCTCTGCTGTGCCATCAGCCTGTGGGAATTTGCTGCTGCTGCTGCCACCCCACCTGGGGGCTGCGTGCTCCTGGCAGCCCTTCCCAGCCCCACACCCGAGCTCCAGCGCTGCCTCCAGGCTGTGTTGGGAGAGTTTGCTGGGAATGTGCCTCATCCCTGGGAGTATCCTTTCCTTCCAGAGTGGCTGGATGGAGCTTCTGGGCTTGTCAGCTTCAGAGTTTGCTTGCAAAAGTCACTGCAGGGAAGAATGACAAGGAGGTTTGTCAGAGTGCTGCTGTCAGACCCCACCTGCCAGTCTGTGCTTTGGCTTGGAGGTTGTTGTGTATTGGCCCTGCAGGGAATGAATGTCCCCTTCCCACCTCAGCCCAGCAGATCCCAAGGGCTCTTCCTGGAGTACTTACTCTTTGCTTCCCTTTGGGATAACTTAATCTGCACCCTTCCAGGAGCAATTCCTTGGCTTCTCCTGGAGAAAACCCCATGGCAGAGGCAGTGTGCAAAGGAGCCCAGAGCTGTGCTTGGAGCAGAGAGTGCTGAGAGCTGCGTGTGCCTCTGCTGCCCCAGGCTGGCAATATCCCCATGGAACAGACTGGGCAAATGGCATTAGAGGGAGCACAATCCCTTCCTGGAAGAGGTTTTCTCCTGTGCAGATCAGGCACAGGGCAGGAAGGGAACTTTGGAGATCAGCTGCTTTCCCCCAGAAAGCATCACTCACACCAGCATGGATGACATGACCTGTGCCCACTGCTCACTGTGCACCTGGCCAGAATCAAGAGCAAAGGTGGGTTTGGGTGTGAGCACTTGAAATAACTTTGAAAGAGAAGCAATCACCTTTTGCTGCTTCTTTCTTTCTTGCAGATGCTGCGATTGCCTCTGGGCACATGGGCTGAGCTCTCCCTGCAGGGAACTGTCAGGCCTTAACAGCTGTGAGGTTGTGTTCTTCTCAGTGGGGAACTGGAAATAATTATTAATTAATTGCAGAAATGTTTTCTGAACCTTTCCCCTTTCCTGGTAGATCTTCTCTCTCTGCCTCTGAATTTACAGCTGTTCCCTGGTGTCATTGGCCCTGCCTGAATTCCTTGCAGCTCCTCACTGGGAAAACCTGGGATGACTTTGAGGGGACAGAGGAGACATTTTCAGCTGAAAACCTGGGGTGACTGAGAGGGGACACAAGAATTGTTTGTGTAGGAAAATGGGAGGTGATGTCAAGCAGAGCAAGGTGGCATTTTTGAGGGAAAAGCTGAGGTGATGTTTAGGGGAAAGAATGCACATTTTGGGGGCAGAAAAGAGTTAATATTGTACAGGAAGGAAAAACTGGGGGGTAAAACTTGATGTAATCTGTAGGGGACAGAATGAATATTTTGGAGCAAAAATGAGGTACTCAGTAGTAGACAAAGAAGGAAAATTTTGGAGGCCAAACTTGACAAAGTCTCAAGAGCAGAGAATGAACACTTGGAGGGAAAAAGGAGGTGATGAATACTGAGCATGTGGGGAAAATTTGGGGGCTAAATCTGAGCTAATCTCTAGGGGAGAGCATGAACACACTGAGGTAACATGAGGGAATCAGTTGTGGGCAGATAGGGAAACTTGTGTAAAAATAATATTAAATAAGCTGTAGAAAGAACATTTTGAGGTAAAAATGAGGTAAGCAGTAGTAGACAGATGGAAAACTTTGGGGGTAAATCTTGATAGAAGCTACATGGTAGAAAGGAAATAAATATTGAAGGAAGAATGAGGGAATCAGTAGTGGACAGGTAGGGGAATTTTGGGGGGTCAAACTTGAAATGATCTAAAGGTTGAGAATGAATCTTTTTTGGTAAAAATGAGGTAATAAGTTGTGGACATTTCAGGAAAATTTTGGGGGTTAAACTTGAGGTAATCTCTAGGGAGAGTGTGACCACTGACATGAACTGAGGCAATCACTGGGGCTAGGCAAGGAAATTTGGGGTGTAAAACTTGGGAAGATCTGTAGGGCAAAGAATGAACATATTGAGGAAGCAATGAGGTGATCAGCAGTTAAGATGAGGTAGAATGTGGGGGGCAAACCCTGAGGTAATTATGTAGGAACCATAAGTGGTTTTGAGAAAAAATCTGACCTAATTTGTAGGGGACAGAATGAACATTTTGGGGGTAAGACAGACATAACCTGCGTGGTTTGGGTTTTAAAATCTAGTCAGTGCACAGGGGACAAAATAGACATTTTGGTAATAAAATCCGAGTTCATCTGTAGAAGAAAGAACTCATGTTTTGAGGTAAAAAGAAGGTGATCAGAACTGGGCAGGTAGGGAAAACTGAGGGGGTAAAATGTGAGGTCATCTCTAGGAGAGAGCAGGAGCATCCTGAGGTAAACGGAGGGAATTGCTGTGGACAGGTGGGTAAATCTGGCAGGTAAAACTTGAGGGAATCTCCATGGTAGAAAATGAGTATTTGGAGGTAAAAATAAAGTACTCAGTCAGTGGTGGAGATGTACGGAAAATGTTGGAGGTAAAATCTGAGGTGATCTGTAGCAGAGAGAATGCACTTGATGGGGTAAACTGAGGTAATCACTTATGGACAGGTAGGGAAGTTCAGAGGGGTAAAAATTGAAAGCATCTGTAGGGCAAAGAATGAAAAGATTGAGGTGGAAATGAGGAAAGAGGTAGTGGACAGGTGGGGAAAGTTTTGGGGGCAAATCTTGTGGTAATCTCCAGAGCAGAGAAAGAATGCTTCCTTGTAAAAAATGAGGAACTCAGAAGGAGGCAGATGGGGACATTTTGGGGGTAAAATCTCAGGTCATCTCAAGGTGAGGGAAGGACTGTTTGGAGGTCAACTCAGCACTCACTGTGTCTTCCTTCCTTGGCATCAGCTGGCAGGGAAGGGAGAAGAGGCCTCAGGCTGGAGAGGGGCAGGAGAAAGGCACTGTGGGCAAAGGCACCTCCCTGGCATCCCCAGGGTACCTGTGGGGAACACAGCGGACACTTTGGGAGCAAAGGGAGGTGATGGCATTGTCCCTTTGGGGGATGCTGGCATTTAGATCATTCCATCCATTTGCCTGCTGACATTTCCCAGCCCAGGGGCTTTGGCTGCCAGGGCAGCACAAAGATTGTTCCCTGGGTGGTGCGCAGATTTGGGGGTTGGCTTTGCTAGTTCAGATGAATTCTACCCAAAGCCCTGAATTCCCTGCTGAATTGCCACTGGCATAGCCTCCCAGCGCCTCCTGGAGCATGGATATTCCCATGCAGAGCTGCCTATTTAACACCAGCTGTGTCAGGACCCAGCAGAGCTTCCAGGGAAGCTCAGCAGGGTCAGGGCAAGGACAGCTTCATGTTCCATAGAATTTGCTGTTTGTAACCCTCATCCCCCAGCCCCCCCCCCCCCAATGTCCCTGGGGGCACCTGACAGAGTTCCCTGGAATTCAGCTGCCTGCACCCCCCGAGCTGGGGCTCCAGGTGATATTTGAAAGCAGGAACAGGCGCTGGCTGGACACGCTCCCAGCCCGTGCTGAGGCAGCCCCTGTGCCCACGGGAGGACTTCTCTCCCTGCAGGAGTTGATTTCATTCCAGAGCCTCAGGAGTGGCCTCTGCAAGTTCTTTTCCCTCAGGAAAGGGATGCACATCCCTGCCTTCAGGGCACCTGCAGTGGGAGCCACCTGGGAAAGCTTTCCATCAGTTGTGCAGTTCCAGCTGGCTCCCCAAAAACTCCCAACTCAATCCAAAGAGATTTCTCTGACTCTGACCTTTCATTTGAAGGCATCTCTGAGGGCATTGCTTGGCATTTCATTGCTGTGGGCGAAGCTTGCCTTGGCCTTAACACTGCTGAGGGATGATGGCCTCAGGCTTGAAGGGAAGGCATTTTGGGTGGCTGGGACATAGCTGGCAGGTGTGTGGGAGGTCAGCACTGGGAATTGCTGTCTGAGCCCCTCTGCAAACAGCCCATTCTGACATTGCCCAGTGCCAGCTGTTCCTTGGGGCATTTTTGGGGTGTCAGTGGGGTCTGTCGGGACTGAAGCATCTCTGGGTGCCTGTTCAGAGCAGCCCCTGGCCGAGGGGCCGCGGGCAGCCCTTTATCCATGTCCATCCCAGCGCTGCCCGGGCAGCCCAGTGCCCGTTCCAGGGATGTGTGTTTGGCACGCTGCGTGCCACGGGCAGGACACTGCAGGCACAGCTCCTCTCTGCAAATCCAAAGCACAAGAGCTGCTGCTTCCCTTCCTGGGCCTCCTGGCCTTCTCCTTCCCCCCATTCCCTGCCAGCTGGGACACACGGAAGGAGCACCAAGGAACACTCCTGGCAGTGAGCAGGAGTCGCTGAGAGCTCTGTGCAGCTCTGGGCCACAAAAGCTGGCCCTGCCTCAGCAGCCCCTGGGATTTTGGGCTGTGAACACTCACCTGTGGGAAAGGCCCCTCTGCAGGCAGGAGCAGCCCTGACCCTCTCCAGAAGAGCTTTGGCTGTGGAGCAAGTGAACCCTCAGGACTTGCCTTGCTCATTTCTCCCTGGAAAGGGCCATGGAACAAGCACCTTGACAGCTGTTGGGTAAATCCTGGAAAGGGCAGGAAATCAGGGTTATGGGAAGAGTTCAGTGCTGTCACACAACTGCTCACCTGTGTTGTTGCATGATCAGGTGCTGGCCATGGAGCTCTGCCCTATGGCAATTACAGGGGCTGGTGTGGCAAGCAGCATTAGCATAAAAGAAGGAGTTGTATTTGCATAGGAATGATCTTGCTGGCACTTGGCATTCCTATCCCAGGCAGGACATTGCCAGGAGCTGAGATTGGCTTGGCTGGAGCAGGGTGCTGAGAGTGCCCAGGTGTGGGTTCAGTGGCCAGAGGAGCCATTCACATAAGGGTTCGACTTGGTGGTCCTTGTGTACCTATTGCCACTCAGGATCTCCTGTACTCTGGAAACAAAGAAGAAACATTTTTCCCTGGCCTTTTAAAGCCAGAGGTTTTTGCAGTGGAGCGTGCAAGCCGCAGAGAAAGCGGGGGGGAGGAAGGAGAGCATCAGGTCTCAAGCGGCAGTTGTGGGATGAGCGGCTCAAGCAGCAGCGAGCCCCGGCGAGGCCCCGGTCCCGCAGCGGGCGCAGTCAGAGCAGGAGCGGCAGCAGCGGCCTCGGCGCCAGCGGCCGGGCCGGGGGAGCGGCTCGTCCCGCTGCAGCCGCGCTGGTTGGGCGGGGCCGCGGCGGGCGGGAGGCCCCCGGGGGAGCGGCCCGGGGCAGGGGGAGCGGCGGCCTCGGCAGTGCCGGGGCTGGGGGAGCTCCGCGTCCCCGCGGGGGCTGCGGGCGGGGCCGGGCCGGGAGCGCCGGCGCTCCGGTTGCGCCAGGGGGCGCCCCACAGGGCGGGCGGCGCTGAGGGAGCGGCGGCCTCGGGGGGGGCCGGGGCGGGCACGGGCGGTCCCCGCGGCCCGGCCGCTTCCAGGCGCGATCCAGCGCCTGCTGCGGGGAAGCGCCGCCCTCCCGGCGGGCCCGGCACCGGCACGGCCCCGGCTCCCCACGGCCGCAGCGGGAGCGTAGCCGGAGCTCCGGCGGGAGCCCAGCCCCGCGCTGGCCGCAGCCGGAGCGGCAGCGCCGGGCTCGGCGCCAGCGCCAATCCCGGAGCGGCACTTGCCAGCCGCGGCGATCCCGATGCCTAATGCCATCCCCCATCCCACCTCAGTTCTCCGAGCCCGGCAGCCGCACCCCGCCCGCCGAGAGACAAGCGGCTCGGCCCGGGACCCCCAACAGACACCGACAGGACCCAGCCCCGAATCCCAGGGCCCGGGTCCCGTTCCCACCTCAGCGCCTCGGGCTCGGCGCAGCGCCGGGAGTAGCCCCCGGTGCCGGGCTCCGCACAGCGCTCCGAACGACGGTCCCGCCACAGCCCGGGAGGAGCAGGATGAGCATCCACCGCACAAAGCGGAGCGGGTGCGGATCCACCGGCATTTACGGGCGCGGGCGGGGCGGGGCGGGCCTGGCACAGGTGTGAAGGGCGGGGTCCGCACAGGTGCGCGGGGCCCCAGAGCGGCTGCGCGGGGCGGGGCCGAGGGGATTTAAGCCTCGGGAATCGGCGCCGCCGCCATTTGCTCCCTCGGCGCTCCGTGGGAACGGTTGTGGCCGGACCGGGCTCTAGATCTCTGTATTTCCATATTTCTATGTCTCTGTAGTTCTTTTCCTTTATATTTGTGTTAGTTTGTCTTCTTCTAACCCTTCTCCGTTCTCCCCCCTCTGCCTCCCCTCCCCCACCCCCTACACCCCCCCCCTACCCCCCCCCTCTCCCCCCTAGCCCTCCCCTCCCTCCCCCCCCGGCCCGGTCCCCCCCATCCCCCCTCCCTGTCCCCCTACACACCCCAACCCTGCCCTACCCCTCCACCCTCTCTCCCCTTCTCCACCGTTCCTTCGCCCCCATCCCGGGTCCCCCCTGCCCCCTCACCCTGCTCCCCTTCCCCTCCCAGTTCCCCCCACCTGCCCTCAATCCTCCCCCTCCGTCTGCCACCTTTCCTTCCCCCTCCACCTCCCCCTGTTCCTCTTCCCTCGTTTCCCCTCTGCACCTTGACCCCCCACTTGTGCTCCGTCCTCGTCTTCCCCCCGCCTCCTTTCCTGTCCCCCCATCCCACCTCTCCCTGCACACCCCGAACCCCCCACCTGCGCTCCTTCTTTGACCCCCTCTGCTCCCTTATTCCCATCCTCTGTCCCGTCTTTCCCCCGCAGCCGCGGGGCACGGGGCGCCGGAGAATAAAGCCCAGAGGGCCGGAGCCCGGCGCCCCTGCCCTCGCCCCACACGGGCCGGGCCCGCTCGGCGGGTCCCCCGTGCAGTACAAAAACAGCGCCGGGGCTCCGGCTTTCCACACATCACACTGGGGATCCCCTCCTCAGGAGGGGTTCCCGGGGGGGTGGTGGGTTTTGGGGAGGGTGGTGGGTTGGGGTGGGCCCCCTCCTCAGGAGGGGGTCCCGGGGGGGTGGGTGGGTTTCAGGGAGGGTGGTGGGTTGGGGTGGGCCCCCTCCGGAGGAGGGGGTCCCGGGAGGGGGTTAGGGTGGGCCCCCTCCGGAGGAGGGGGTCGGGGGGAGGGGGGTGGGGCGGAGGGGGGACTTTCCCCCCGTCCAGTCCCCGCCCCCTCTCCCGGACCCCCTCCTCCGGACGGGGCTCACCCCAGCCCCCTCCCCGGGACCCCCTCCTCCGGACCGGGGCCTCGGGGGGGGGGGGGGGGGGAAGCAGAGGGGGGTCACGTCACTCTGTGGCATGAACAGACATAGAGACCACAGGCCAAACCAACAGCCCCTCCCACCCGGATCCCCCCACCCCACCCTCCCTCCCTCCGGGGCCCCGGTCCGGAGGAGGGGGTCCCGGGAGGGGGCCGGGGTGAGCCCCGTCCGGAGGAGGGGGTCCGGGAGAGGGGGCGGGGACTGGAGGGGGGGAAAGTCCCCCCTCCGCCCCACCCCCCTCCCCCGGACCCCCTCCTCCGGAGGGGGCCCACCCTGACCCCCTCCCGGGACCCCCTCCTCCGGAGGGGGCCCATCCCACCCACCCCCCCGGGACCCCCTCCTGAGGAGGGGGCCCACCCCAACCCACCACCCTCCCCAAAACCCACCACCTCCCCCGGGAACTCCTCCTGAGGAGGGGATCCCCAGTGTGATGTGTGGAAAGCCGGAGCCCCGGCGCTGTTTTTGTACTGCACGGGGGACCCGCCGAGCGGGTCCCCCGTGCGAGGCTCCAGCGAGGGCAGGGGCGCCGGGCTCCGGCCCTCTGGGCTTTATTCTCCGGCGCCCCGAGCCCCGCGGCTGCGGGGGAAAGAGGGAACGGGGAGGGATGAGATGGGGTAGGGAGAGGAGTCGGGGTGGGTTGGGGAGAACGAGGGGGGAAGGGAAAGGTCGGGTGAGGGGGAAGGATGATGGTCAGAGGAGGAGGAAGAGAGGGGAGTCGGGTTGGGGAGCGGGGTACGGAGAGGGGAGAAAGGAGGGGTGGGGGAGAAAGGAGGCGGGGGGGGTCGGGGATGCACAGGGGAGCAGGGAGAGAGGGTGGGGGGGCGCTGGGGAGAGGGCAGGCAGGGGGCTGGGAGAGACAGGGAGGGTGTGGGGGAGAGAGAAAGAAACTGGGGGGGGTAGGAAAGAGGTGATAAGCGGGGGAAGAAGGAGGAGGATAAGGGCAGGAGAAACGGGGGGAAGAAAGACGGGGAAGAAAGAGGGGGAGCGGGGGCCTCTCCCGGGCCACGCCGGGGGAGCCCGGCCCGGCCGCAGCCTCCCCGAGCTCTGAGGGAGCAAATGGCGGCAGGGGCGATTTCGGGGGCTTAAATCACCTCGGCCCCGCCCTGCGCAGCCGCCCTGGGACCCCGCGCACCTGTGCGGACCCCGCCCCGCGCACCTGAGCCGGGCCCGGCCCCGCCCCTGAAGCCGCCCCCGGCCCCGCCCGGCCCCGCCCCAGAGCCCCGGCCCCGCCCGGCCCCGGGGCCCGCCCTGCCCGGCACGGGGGCGGCTCCATCGCTCGGGGCCCCGCCCCTCTCTCCCGGGCCGGGCCCGCCCCGCGCACCGGGGCCGCACCGGGGCCGCTCCCGGGACCCTCCCCTCCGCTGACAGACACCGCCCCGCTCGCTCCCGCTCCTTGCCACGCTCGGCAGCCACCGAGGCCGCCGCCCTCTCGGCTCAGCCGCCACCGGGCGGCAGCAGCGCCGCCCAGCTCAGCCCGGGGGCAGGCACAGAGCACAGGGAAAAGCCGGCTCCGGGCGCTCTGCAGCTCCTGCAGCCCGAGCGTCTCGGCTCCTGGGGCCAGGCGCTTGCTGCTTTCCTTCCTACAGAAAAACGCCGGCTCGTTATTCTCAAAACCTGCTGATCTCTATTCCCAGCTTCTTATATTCCTGTATGCGACAGAGTAGAGAGAGAGGGCTGGCTCATTTCAAAATGAATTTACATCTAAATCAGTAGCATTTGCCTATAGATGTAAAAATGAAGAACTTAACACGTTTTAGTATTCTGCACACAGCCCTCGCTGGGAGGAATGGTAAAAAGTTAAAAACAAATGAAATTTTAAAAGTAGAAAGTTAGAAACAAAGTTACAACGGCAGAAATTTAGAAACAAACAGAGAGGTAAAATACAAGAAACGAACACGTTTCTAAAGGGAGAAAGTTAAAAACAAACAAAGTTATAAACAAAAAAAAATTAGAAACAAACAAAATTAGAAAGGTAGAAATTTAGAAACAAAGTCAGAAAGGCAAGTGTTGAGCCTTTGACAGGGTACCCCTCCTTCTCGGACCAGGGTGAAAGAGCAGAGGAGGCTGCTGTTCTGCTAAGTTCTTTATTTCACGGTCTCACAGCTGTCTTGAAGGCAGAGTTCGAATGGGGTTACATGATACAGCCAAGCAGCAGCAGCAGGCAAAAACAGCTTCTTCTTTATGCTCCATACACTATATTTTTTCTTATAGAAGTGTGGATTCCATTTGTTCATTGACCAGTAAGATTAACACACGATTCTAGTTTTCCTTAAACCCATCCTGGTCTAAATCTAACAGTCGTAAGCCTCACACAAGTGTCATCTGCCCTTGTTCCATAAGGAATCCCTCTACAGACAGGGAGTTGTCACCGGCCCCGTGCTCATGGGCTGCAGGGGACACCTGCACTGAGGAGGAAATGGAAATGGGAAAGAGGGAACTGCAACCTGATGGGACGCACCTCTGGCACCACACCTCCTCTTGTTCCTGCTGTCCTGGAAAGCCCCAAGTAAATCCAGTGCCTCAGACCTTGCATCCCTGAACACCAGGAGAGCCGGTGTTTTACCCAGATCCCAGTGCCCTGCACGGCTGCGCTGACACGAGCACAGGCCGATCGCTCCGCCCAGCACCATCCCTCATTTTCCTCCCACGGCTCCCCAAGCGTCCCCAAACCACCCCAGCGTGTCTGTGCCGGGGCCAGGGCCTGCCCCGAGCCCGACCAGAGCCCTGCACCAGCTCCCACCCCCGGGAGAGCTGGGAATGCACTGAGAGCTCGGCTCCCCGGGCTCCCCAGCACCCAAACCGGTCCTCAGACACACAGAAATGCCCAACCTGCCCCTCTGGGCACAGCCAAACACCACAATTCCATCATCCCCAAGCAACTCTGGCACTTGCCTCTTCACCTCCGCCCATTTCCAGTAGCCGGGGCTAGGACCGGGCTGTCAGAAATAGCATTCCCTAGGCAGTTCATCCCAGCGCAGAGGAGAAGAGGAGCCTGTCCCTGACCCACACCATGGGCAGGACAAGGGGGGCCCTAGCTGGCTTTGCCTACTCCAACACCAAAGCTCTTGGTCCCAAAGATGGGGCGAGTTCAGTGGTTTTTCCTGTCCTGAAAGAGAGCAGAAAAGGGAAGTTAATCCCACTGTGGAATCCAAGACTCCTGCATTTCCTATTTCTGCTCTGATTGCTCACCGTGGAGTTTTAGCTATGGAAAAAAAAAGGAGAATGACACCATAGCAAATAAAAAGTGCCCTTTTCCAGCATTTTTATTCCAGGCATTAAAAGGATGCTCATTTCTCTTCTAGCATTGTTTCCCTCATTTTAGGAGAACCGTTTTCATCCCAGGCCCCACTCGTCAGTTGTTCGATCCTCTGGCACTGGATTTGGACAAAAGAAGGGACGCACCTGGACTGCAGGAAATCACTGAGAGAAACCCTTCCAAAACGTGACAGAGAAAAACAACAGGAGATTCAGGAAGACACATCCCTCATTTGCACGTCTGGAACGCTTTTCTAAAGACTTCTCTGCATCTGGATGCTCTTTGCTCTTGGCTTTCTTCACAGGAATGCATTTGCTGCTAAACACGTCTCAGACCCTTACCTGATCGGGATAAGGTGGGATGGAGATGAAGACTCCCACAGGGAATAGCCAGGGAGATGCAGGGCCTGGGAACATCAAGGACGGAGAAGAGAAGGAACAGGGATTGTTTTTCTTGTTTAGAGCCAGCAGTGCTGTGAGCTTGGAGAACACACGGCACCGCAGGGATCCAGGGCAGGAGCGGGATAACTGCGGGATAAGGGGAATCTGCTCCCACTCCAGGGCTGTGCCAGTGAAGGAGGGGAATTTTTTAGTGCCTTCATTACACACAAAAACCAAACCCAGCACCACCGAGCTGGACTTTCGTGAGCTGCAAAACAAAGCGGCCCCTGGCCTTTGGCGGAACACAACCTCACCGAGTCACGGAGCCAGGGGATGACACTTGGGAATGATCCTTGCTGCTGCCTGCAGGCAAATCGGATGAGGGAGCCACAGGAGCTGTGGGGTTTCCTGCTCTTCCTGCAACGCCATCGGTCCAGACCAGGAGACCTTTCCTGGAACAGATCTTCCCTGTAAAGGGAGCTACACCAAAGCTCAAGCCCTCATTTAGAGACCCTTGGAAAAGGAAAGGTGAGAGGGGATTACCTGGAGCCCCAGGGGACCGAGGCGAAGGCAATGAAGAAGCAGACAGCAAAGTGCTTCCACTGCTTCTCACTCCAGCAAAGGGAACATCCCTGGAATTTCATGTCCGGCGTCGCTCCCAAACCCCACAGGTGAACCCACACGTACTCCAGGACTGATCTCCTTCAAACTTCCAGCAGCACAGACTCACCGGGAGGAACTGCAATCCAAGGACACACATCAGCAACCGTCTTCCCGCTTGCCCCTCTCTCCACATTTTCCCTTTCCAGCGGGATGCAGGTGCCACCCCCCAGAGGCAGGAAAACTGCCTTGCAATCCGCTACAAAACCTGCCTGGAAAGCCCAGGATGCCCGGAGCCAGCAGCCGTTTCTCCTGGAGCTCCTGCTGACAGGCATTTGAAGCCTGCTGTGCCTCACAGCTGCTTTTCTGCCAAGGGCATTCCCATCTTTTCTTTTTTAGCCCAAAGAAAGGTTTGCAAAGCTGAGTTTTGTGAGAAGCGCTTCATATTTGGATCGTTCTTAACTTGGAGTTTCCCTTGGCACCAAAATCAGGGGCTCACCTTTTGCTTGGAGCTTGGCTGAAGTCCTCAGCAATGCCAGGGAATGTGGCCATTGGAGGCTTTGGGCAGATTTGGCTCATCTGCCTTTTTAGGCCTTGTTTCTTTCTCTCAGCCTTCCCACTGGATTGTGGCCTCCGAGGAATACGTAAAATCCCATTCCATTCCTATTCTTTCGGACAATTTTTTGTACCGTCCCTGTACAAAACGAGGCCCCCTGTTCGGATGCTTTTCCCCACCGTTCCCCGGCACTTTTATCTGCCGGTGCATTCCCTGCGTTGCTTGGGCTCTTCCCAGCTCTCTGAGCTCCTTCACAAGGCAGGAGATCGATTTGGCCCAGGAACTAAACCCTCCCGAGGAATTGTCTGATGCCATCTCCGCATTTGACACCTGATCCTTGTGCTCAAAGGATCCCTCTTTCTTCCCTTCAGCCAATTCCAAGGCTCGCTGCCCCCAGCTGCGATCAGGCCCCAGCCTGATCCCTGCAGTCTTCCCTGCCGGGATCCTGCTCAGGAATCCCTGGGCTACAAATGTAAGAATTCATTCTTCCCACCCCTGCCCAGTTCCAAAGGATTTGGTGTCTGCCTTACCCGGCTGGAGCCTGCTTCCAACTCTGTTCTTGCTGCTTCTGCTGCTTTCCAGTTCCCAGGAATTCCACCGACGGAGCGACAGCGTTTTCCAGCTCCGCCAGGATTCCCTCTGCTGCGTTTGGGTGCTGGAAGGATATCAAAACCAGGCTCTCTGGGGCTTTACTATCAGGAAATTACATCCCCGGATTTGTTCATTTCCAAATATTATCTCTTCCCAACAAAGCACTGGGCATCCAAGGAATACAGAAAGTGATGGGCTGACCACTGCTTACTCCTCTGGAATGTCAGAGCTTGGAAAAAAAGGGCACTTGAGGCTTCTCCTGGTGCTGCCCGTGAGGTGTATTTTACTTGAGAGCCCCTTCCCGTGTCTTTCCCTGTATCCACCAAAAAATCCACCCCTTCATTCCCCACCTGCTTGCTTCCTCCCTCTTTTCCTGTATCCAACAGAATTTTAACAGGTCAATAGTCCCCTCTGCAAGAGCACCTTTCATTCCAAACCTAAGAACAAACGAATCACTTCCCTTCCACCATCCTTATTAGGATTCCACTGAGAGCAGTGGATGGAAAATGATCCTCTCCTGGTCCCTGCTGGATTCCCGGAGCAGGGATCCTTTCCCTCTTTCCCCCCACCACGGTGCCCTCCTCCCCCTCCCGCCCCACCCCACACCCTTTTCAGGCTTTGTTCCACAGCTTTTGCCTCCAGGCCTCAGATCCTTTCGTTCTCCACGAGCTCCCAGCAGCTCCACAGCCTTTCCTCTCCCATCCCGACCATTTCTCCGGGAATGGAGCTCCGCATTTCAATTGCCTTCTCTTTTCTCTGACTACTCCCACCAATCCAGAAGACCTAAAGCTGACACAAGGAACACTCGGTGCCCACAAATCCAAACCCAGACCCGGCCATCCCCAAACCAGCAACTCCCAGACAATTTGCGTTCATTCCAACCTAACACTGAGGACTCACCCAATCCTTCAAAATTCCCAAGAAATATCCTGTTGCCTTCACAGCTCCCAGGGGATTCTGCTTCGTGCTCACACGAAGGATTTGGGACTTCCCTGAAAAAACCCGTGCAGGGCACACTGGAATCCCCGATCCCGTGAATCCGGGGAGCGTTAAAAGCTCGGTCCAGCCTGGGCCCCCGGAAATTTTTGCCAAATATCCCCCAAGTCCTCGGGATAACAGAACTCTCTGGTACTGCATTTTTGGCGTTGTAAAGCCTGGAATTACTCTATTCCTAGTGCTGGGCTCTGCATATGGCCGAGAAAATCCCGGCCTCCACACAGACCCAGATTCCAAACTTTTTGATACATTTCAGCAAGCCGAGAAATTCACCTTCCCTACTTCTTCTTAAGGGCATCCTTCTCTTCCCTTACCCGGCGTGCTCTCTCCCACTGGGGGTGGGTTTTCCCCTTCCCATGCTAATTAGTCCCTACTTCTAGGAGGTTTAGGTACCTTTCTTCCCTGGCAGGGATTTCTTAACACAGCTACCGAGGCTTTGGGAGTCTCCTTTATCTTCTACTTTCTGGATCCATAAATGCCACAATCCAGACGCCCAACTTCAACAAGACATCCTTTCTACCTAAAAACACACCCTCTCAACTCTTAGATCTTTTGAAGTTTTACCCCCGCAAAATTCCCCTATTTTTCCACCACTGAATCCCTCAGTCCTGCTTCCAAGGATTTCTTGAATACCACGGGGCTTTTCTCAAGATTTACCCCCACGACCTTCCCTACGTGCCCACTGCTCATCACCTCATTTTTCCCTCAATGTGGTCGTTCTCCACCCCAGAGAGTTTGTCAAGTGTTGCCTCCAAAATGTTCCCCATCTCTCCACTACTCAGTTCCCCATTTTGCCTCCAAAATATTCAATCTGTCCCCTCCACATTGCATCCACTTTTACCCCCAGCGTTTTACTTCCTCTATAATATTGATTCAACCTTTTCCACCCCAAAAATGTGCATTCTCTCCCTTAAACAGCACCTCAGCTTTTCCCTCAAAAATGCCCCAGAGGGAAACTCAGATTCAGCCCCCAAACTCCCATTTGCCTACACAAACAGTTCTTGTGGCCCCTCTCAATTCCCCCAGGCTTTCAGCTCAAGGAAGAACTGGAAGCCTATTCCCTCATCTCCACCCTTGTTTTGCTTTCCTGGAAAACCTTGCGATCCCACACTTTCTCCAAGAGATCTGCTGGGACTACTGGAAGGTTTGCTCTCTCAGAGCGCCAGGGGGCTTTACAGCACTTGTTCCTCTGCATCTTTACCCTTTTATCAGCTTTCCCCTGGAACGGTGTTGTGGGAGAAGCTTGGAACTACCAGAAATGGATCACGTTCACATTTTTTCCCCACCAGTTTTTATCTGGTTTCAGATTCCTGGAATTACCCTCAAATGTGCCCTAGAACACTGCTGTGAAAGGATCAATGAGAAGAACAGCCGGAAAGCAGAAAACCACCTCCAGCAGCAGCCACAATGATCCCATTTCTCTTCTTACCTGGTCCTGCCAGAGCTCCCAACAGCCATTCCCATTCCAAAACAAGAGCTATGGAAGACATTCCTGCTGTCCGTGAGGGTGAGGCGGCAGTTCTGGATGTTCTTCGCTGTGCAATCAGACAACAAACAGAGTGTAAATGATCCTGGTGGTCCCTTCCAAGCCAAACCAGCCCGTGATTCCATGAGTGGATCAGCACCTGTTCCAGCTCCATTCCAGAAACCTCCTCCCACTAACCCAGAACTTTCCTTTTTCTGCTCAACATCAGGGGTTTGCTGCCGAGTGCCCCGGGCAGGGGACGCCTCAGCCTTCCCTGGGACCGCAGCATTCCCTGGGCTGCCTCAGCATCCCCTGCGCTGCTGTTCCACGCCCATCCCGTGGTCCAGCGCCTGCGCGGGCTGCAGTGCCGGGCTCTCCCCACGAGGCGGCAGCACCGGGAGCGAGCAGCCCCGGCCGGTCCCGCTGTCTCGGGGCAGCTGCGCCTTTAACCCGCCCTGAGCCGGCGGGGCCGTGAACACAGCGGGCACAAACCCCACCGCTCCCCTTTATTTCACCCTCAGAGGCACAGGATCGCAGCATTTCCTGGGCTGCAAGGGACCCACAGGGAGCATCGAGTCCAAATCCTGGCCCTGCACCCCAAGAATCCCACCCTGTGCCCGAGAGCCTTGTTCAGACCCAAACTCTGCCCCCAAGATCCTGAAAACACAGCGGGGCTGGGAGAAGGATGACCACGGAGGATTTTTTTATACAGATCTCCTTGCACGATCGTTAAATAATATTATTAGACAGTCCATGAACGCATCCCTGTGCCGGGACAGCCACCCCTGTGCCGGAACACTCATCCCTGGGCCGGAATACCGATCCCCCGCGGCCCCCACCGTCCGCTCGGGGCTGTCCCCGTTCCCCGCTCACCTCCGAGCCCGGAGCACCCGCCCCGGTGCCCCCGGCCCGGCAGCGCTGCTCCCCGGGCTCCCCGCCATCGCCGCTCCTGGCGAAGAAGGGCGGAAGTCACCGGTACCGCACCGATGTGGCTATTCGACCTTCTCAAGATGGCGGCCGGAAATACCCCCCCTCCCCCCCGCTCCGTCTATCCGGCTGCCTGAATGCTCCCGCCTGCCCCAGGCGCCGCTGACCCCACAGTCGGTGTCCGCGTAGCGGGAAACGCCTCAGAAAATTGCGTGCAAGCGCTGGGCTGGCGTCGGCGTCGCGTTCAGGCAGCCGAATAGACGCAGCTTGGGGGGGGGGGGGGGGGGGGGGGGCCCTTCCCTGCCGCCATATTGAGAAGGTCAGAAAACAGCGCACACGACCGCCATCTTTAGTGTGGCAGTGACGACACTTCCGCCCTTCGCCGCCATCTTGGGTGCTGGCAGAAGCCACTTCCGGTCGAGCCGCCATCTTTAGTGTGGTACACTTAGGGCCCCCGCCGCCCCTCACAAGGGCTTCTGTCTAGTCGGCTGCCTGAATCCGGCCCGGACTCCGACGCCGGCCCCGCGCTTTCCGCGCGATTTTCCGCCGTGCTTCCCGGTGCGAGGACACGGCTGGCGGGGTCAGCCGCGCCGGAGGCGGGCGACGGCTCCGCGACCGGCGGCAGGCATCGGCAGGGACACCTCTCGCAGGGGGCCTACTGCGTCCGCCATCTTGAGTGTGGCGGAAGTGTAAACCACCCTCTGCAAGGTCCTGGCAGATAATAAAATAATAAAATCAAATAAATACTGTCATATTCTAATAAAAACGTCACTTAACGCCGTCCCGAGAGCGCGGAACTGCGCCTTCCTTTCCGAGCCGCCTCCTTGAGAGCGACACGCGGGCGACTCGATTCCGACCGTGCCCGCCCGGTGCCTCCCGCCCGGGTCGCGCTGCGACCGCGCCTCTGCTGCCCGGCAAAACCGGCCCCGCCGGGCCGCCCCCCGCGCTGTCATTCCCCGCGGTCACCGCCCCGCACGGCGCCCGTTCCTTTCCATAGCTGTGGCCCCGCTCATGCACGGCCGTGTCCCTTGGCGCTCCGAACCGCCCTTCGCCCCTCCCCTCCGCTGACAGACCCGGCCCCGCTCGCTCCCGCTCCTTGCCACGCTCGGCAGCCACCGAGGCCACCGCCCTCTCGGCTCAGCCGGCACCGGGCGGCAGCAGCGCCGGGGCGCCGTGTCGGGGGCGGCAGTGCCGCGCTCTCGCCACCAGGCGGCAGCAGCGCCGCCCAGCTCAGCCCGGGGGCAGGCACAGAGCACAGGGAAAAGCCGGCTCCGGGCGCTCTGCAGCTCCTGCAGCCCGAGCGTCTCGGCTCCTGCGGCCAGGCGCTTGCTGCTTTCCTTCCTACAGAAAAACGCCGGCTCCTTATTCTCAAAACTTGCTGATCTCTATTCCCAGCTTCTTATATTGCTGTATATGTTAGGGTAGATAGAGAGGCTGTATTTGAAAATTAATCTAGACATAAATTAGTATGAGGCATTTCCCTTAAGTGTCCAAGGACATAGGCAGCAGCAAGGAAGGTGATGAAGCGAGTCAAGCTGAACCCCAGAGAGCTCTCAGCTCCTTGTGAAAGCTCAGACAAGCAGCAGAGAAAGAATTAATGCTCCCATATCTGGCATCTAACAGCCACAGGGCAAGTGAAAAGTTGGTTTCAGAGAATGAAGGAAATACAGAAAAAGCACTAAGTAATAAAAGGTGAGAAAAATCCATCACTCCAACAGGTAAAGGAAGGTAAACCACTTGAAGAAGCAGAGGTAGATGGAGGGAAAAAACCTCACAATTTAGAGTGTCCATGACACCCAGAGCTAAAACAAGGCCAGGGGATCTGGGAAGAGCTAAGCACATGTGCTCCAAAAAACAGCAGAAATGAAGTGAGATCTCTGAAGGGAACAAAAGAAAGAGGCAGGCTGAAGAAAACAAAAAAGTGCCTCCCCACTTTTCATTCCCTGCCCACAAAGCACTTTGGGATTTTTAATCTTGTCTCTTGTACTATGCGGTAGAAATCCAAAAATAAAGGTCAGGAGAAGCATGGTTTATTGGGAACTATCCTGCACAGCAGACAAGAGATATCCTCATGCAAATGATTCCATGCAGCACTCGCATCTTCAATCGCTTCTTTTCCTCTTGCCGGGGAAGCAGAGCTGCTTTATTTACTCTAAGCAATATTTTCTCCCTTCTCCTTGGCAAAAAACAAGCTCCCATCTTGGCAATGCTCCCCAAACTACCTAATGCTCATCACCCCCCATGCTAAGGAGAGTGGAGCAGGCTAATTTATCACTTCTTATCATGATTAACTTGCCCAGCTGCCGGCTTCAAGAGCCCCAGAGTGCCTCGGGTGATACAGGATCACAGAAGGAAAAGCTCTGTTGAATGAAGCTGCTGCCACACTGGCCCTCTTTGCCTGTCAAACACATTCAGCTGCTCTTGCACTGCCCTGTGAAAACCCCCCATAAAATACAAGTGAAAATCCCTCAGCACCTGTGATAAAGCACAGCTGGGCTCTGCTCAGGGCATTTCAAACTACCGGAGGTATTTGTGACCTCCCCTTGCCAAGGCAACACCTCAGGAAAACCAAAAGTTTCTTTTCATGGACTCACAGGATGGGTTGGGTTGGAAGGGACCTTAAAGCTCATCTTGTTCCAACTCTCACCACACTCAGGACACATTCCACTAGACCACTTTGCTCCAAGCCCCATCCAAGCTGGCCTTGAACACTTCCAAGGCGGCGACAATCACAGCTTCTCTAGAACCTGTTTTGTTCCTCCCAGATCTAAAATCATACCAAACTTACCAGCCTCAGAGGTAGATTTCTATTAAATGTCTACATTTTTCTAGGACAGGAATCCAGCAAACATTGTTTGCATCTGACTTTGCAAAATGAACATCAGCTGCTGCCCACTTTTCTTATTTTTCCCCATTTGGTGGAACATTTTCATTCTGTTGTTGTTTGGAGCAGTATTTTAATATACCTGGCTGAGGCTGCTTAAAATAGCACAGCAAGATACCGGGGTGTGAGGGGTGGAAAACTGAGCTCTTGCACATCTGGTGTTTCTATTGTTGGAAGTCTTAAATCCCACCTCTCTGGTGGGACGAAATAGGTGGCACTAATCCAATTTCTAAAGTACCATGCATCACGCTGATGCGATTTTAAGACTAAAAAACAAAACAAAACAAAAAAGCCAATTTAAACAAAACCCTCTGCTCCTTTCCATTTTCTCTGTTCCACAATTTATGACAGAAGACAGGAGAGAAAGATTGTTTTGGGAACAATGTTTTCAGGACTCTAAAAAGAACATAAAAACTGCTCTGCCACACTCTCAGCTGTTACAGCCCCAAAAAGCACTGGCTGGCTCTCTTTGCTCACAGAGCCACAACTGTGGTGGGATTTCTACCCCAGGTACCAACCTAGTGACCACACCATGGGACAGTCATTTCTTGGTTTTCTCCTGGGAATAGCTACAGCACTTCCGTGTTGCAAGGCAAACTTGAGCCTCTTTTAATGAAACTGGACATGTGAAATGAGGTACACAAAGCCAAAGGCCAGCTGAACCTGTGATCTCTGAATGGGTCTTCACATTCTTCCCAGGAAGATGAATGGGAATCACTCTTTTGCCAGGGAAGCTGCATCAGCTGGGAATTTGCTTTAGAAAATGTGCTTTCTGCTCCTCTCAGAGCCAAAATTCCTACACATTTCTTCTAAGTCCTTCTTAGAGAAGGACCATGTTAAACTAAGTGACAGTGAAGCAAAATGACAATCCAGGAATAAATTTTCCTGTGCACATTATCCTTCATCCACGTGGGTGGTTTCTCACTGGCACACAGGGGTGAGGAAGGAACCCAAATGCATCACTGTACATAAAGTCACACGTGCTGAGGGGTGAACAAATCTCAGAGATACTGGAAACCTCCTCTGAAGACCCAATTCAGGGAAAGCCTGAGCTGCTTTGTGTTTCTGGGGGTGAAGAAGTTCAGGATCTTCCACAGATGCTCCGAGGCAGTAGGATTGTGCCTGAATCTCGCTCTGGAAATGCCAGTGGCTCAGCTGAGAGCTGTGGCAATGATTGACATTGCATTGAGAAGGGCCACAGTCCTGCAAGGCTCTTTCATCAGGAGCAAAGAGCGGCCTGGAGGGTGGGGAATGCTGGATCTGTAGCACCGAGTGCTCATCCTTCACCTTCATGTGGAGCTACCCCCAAAGCCGCCATGTAGCACTTTTTCTATTGCCCCTGTTGTGTATATTCTGGAGCAGCTGTTCCATGTGGCTTTTTATGGTGATCCTGTGGGAAGCAGCCATTCGCCTGCTGTGATATCCTCACAACTAAGACGAACTCCTCATTCCTTTTGGTTTTATTTGGGTTTTTTTATCTGTTTGTTTGATTGGTTTGTGTGGGTTTGTTTGTTTGGGTTTTTGTCTTTTTTGGTTGGAGTTTTTTGTTTGCTTTTTTATAAATGTCTGGTGAAGCTGGCACAGCCAAAGTCAAGAAAATGTAAACCAGGTTCGACTTTCCAGAAATTACTTTGGACTGGGTTTAGCTGCATCCCCCAGGCTCAGGATTATCAAGATATTTGCAGGTTTTGCTCTGCGCCATCAGCCTGCTCAGATTCTGCTCGGTGTTTCACCAATGGAGAAGACAATGGATGCTGTGCCAAGCTTCCTTTCAAACAGCAAAACCTGGGTCAGCATGAGAGAAAAGAAGAAGAAAAAAAGAAAATATTCATCAGTTAGAACAGAGCCAGTGTCCCACCATCTGCCCCTCCACTCTTCCTAATATTGTCTATTTCGAGACAAGCCTGGGTCTAAAGCTTCCCTCTCTCAGCTCCTGGTGCTATTTGCTACCTTGCAGCTTTGATTTCTGCTGATCTAAGTCCCTGCTGTCCATGTGGGGTTGAGAATGTTCAGCCTGGAGAACAGAAGGCCCTGGAGAGGCTTTGCTGTGGCCATGCAGGACTCGAAGGGTCCCATAGGAAAGATGGGGACAGTGTTCAATAGGGCCAGTGGCAAGAGGAGAAGCGGGGATGGCTTTTAACTGCAGGAGGTTGATTTAGGTTGGCTCTAAGGAAGCTGCTTTTTCACACTGAGAGTGCTGAGGCACTGGCCCAGGCTGTGCACAGAGGATGTGGATGCCCCATCCCTGCCAACACCCAAGGCCAGGTGGGAACAGGACTCTGAGCAAGGTGCTCTGGTAGAAGATTGCTCAAGTTGGAACAAGACGATCTTTAGCGTCCCTTCCAAGCCAGACCACTCAGGGATTCCATCATTCTGTGATGCCCGTTGTCCACTGCACGGTGACCCTGGACTCCTGTGAATTGTGACGTCACGGTCTGCATTCACACTGGAGCTCCCAGCATCCAGCAAAGAGGACAACACAACCATTGGCCCTTGTGCCTACACACCCGTCACCCTGCTTGGCCCCTGCTCCGATACTCCCGAGTGTTCCCAAAGGTCTCTTGTGCCTGGATTTTGCCGTTCATCCCTGCCAGATGCTCACATTTGTCCTGAGGAAGGTAAGGTGCCATTCCATGGAAATGGACACCACCTAAGTGCCTCTGTGGGGATGCTGTGGGACAGGGATCCCACTCCGAGGTTTTGCTACATCTGCAGGTTTCCAGAGACGAAGAGAAAGAGATGGAGGTGGATCTAAAGATTGATACAGAGGAGGAGATGGAAGTGGAGGGAGGAGAGACCGGAGAGGAAGAGATGGAGGAAGAGATGGAGGTGGAAATGGAAGAATACAGTGAGGACATGGATGTGGACGGAAAAGACGAGGAGGAGGACATGGTCCTGGGATGAGGACGGACTCCAGCAGTAGGACAGGTATGTGCTCCCCACAGGCAGAGTGGGTGCCCTGCTGCCAGGCTGGGGCTGGGCTGGGTGCCCCGCTGAGGGACACGGTGCCCCGTGGGCTGGATTCTGGCAGCACAAGCAGCATCCCCAGCCTGTCCTGCCCTTGCTTTGGCTCACACAAGCCCCATACCAGTGCCTGGGGCCTGACCCCCAGCCCCAGCCAGGCTCAGCGCTGGCAGCAGAGTCCCGCTCTGCCAGTGTGTCCCAGGCTGGGGGCACATGGAACAGCCCTCTGTGCCTGACTGCAATGACTCTGTCACTTGCTTTTTCTTCCAGGACTGATGGAGATCCAGGCCAGAGACGGCACCCTGCTGTAGATACGTTTTAGCGTTTCTTATTGTCTTCTGTAAATACGTTTAATATAGTATCGATAGCTATGTTCTTGTAAATACGTTCTATAGATCGTTGTTGTTACAAAGGTTCTTACAATGTAAATATGTTCTGTAGTTCGTTTTTGTTGCTGCTCTTAGATAAATAAAGGACCTTTGTTTTTCATACCTCAGTTCTCTTGGCATTTTCTTTGGGCACAAGCCTCCATGGACCAAGACTTCCTTTGGAAACCCCCTCTGTCACCAGACTCTGGTACAAGCATAACACGAATTGATCCTCGTAGTTAAAGGCGTGACATTAATTGGCACAAATTTGTCCCTTAAGACTTTCTAGCACAGTAAATGTCAGTGCTCATAATCCCCAATTCCTAATGAAAGCTTTCAGTCTCCTCACCTGCCACGGCACGGCAGGGATCCACGGCAGGAGCGGGATAACTCCGGGATAAGGGGAATCTGCTCCCACTCCAGGGCTGTGCCAGGGAAGGAGGGGAATTTTTTAGTGCCTTCATTGCACACAAAAACCAAACCCAGCACCACCGAGCTGGACTTTCGTGAGCCGCAAAACAAAGCGGCCCCTGGCCTTTGGCGGAACACAACCTCACCGAGTCACGGAGCCAGAGGATGACACTTGGGAATGATCCTTGCTGCTGCCTGCAGGCAAATCAGATGAGGGAGCCACAGGAGCTGTGGGGTTTCCTGCTCTTCCTGCAACGCCATCGGTCCAGACCAGGAGACCTTTCCTGGAACAGATCTTCCCTGTAAAGGGAGCTACACCAAAGCTCAAGCCCTCATTTAGAGACCCTTGGAAAAGCAAAGGTGAGAGGGGATTACCTGGAGCCCCAGGGGACCGAGGCGAAGGCGATGAAGAAGCAGACAGCAAAGTGCTTCCACTGCTTCTCACTCCAGCAAAGGGAACATCCCTGGAATTTCATGGCCGGCGTCGCTCCCAAACCCCACAGGTGAACCCACACGTACTCCAGGACTGATCTCCTTCAAACTTCCAGCAGCACAGACTCACCGGGAGGAACTGCGATCCAAGGACACACATCAGCAACCGTCTTCCCGCTTGCCCCTCTCTCCACATTTTCCCTTTCCAGTGGGATGCAGGTGCCACCCCCCAGAGGCAGGAAAACTGCCTTGCAATCCGCTACAAAACCTGCCTGGAAAGCCCAGGATGCCCGGAGCCAGCAGCCGTTTCTCCTGGAGCTCCTGCTGACAGGCATTTGAAGCCTGCTGTGCCTCACAGCTGCTTTTCTGCCAAGGGCATTCCCACCTTTTCTTTTTTAGCCCAAAGAAAGGTTTGCAAAGCTGAGTTTTGTGAGAAGCGCTTCATATTTGGATCATTCTTAACTTGGAGTTTCCCTTGGCACCAAAATCAGGGGCTCACCTTTTGCTTGGAGCTTGGCTGAAGTCCTCAGCAATGCCAGGGAATGTGGCCATTGGAGGCTTTGGGCAGATTTGGCTCATCTGCCTTTTTAGGCCTTGTTTCTTTCTCTCAGCCTTCCCACTGGATTGTGGCCTCCGAGGAATACGTAAAATCCCATTCCATTCCTATTCTTTCGGACAATTTTTTGTACCGTCCCTGTACAAAACGAGGCCCCCTGTTCGGATGCTTTTCCCCACCGTTCCCCGGCACTTTTATCTGCCGGTGCATTCCCTGCGTTGCTTGGGCTCTTCCCAGCTCTCTGAGCTCCTTCACAAGGCAGGAGATCGATTTGGCCCAGGAACTAAACCCTCCCGAGGAATTGTCTGATGCCATCTCCGCATTTGACACCTGATCCTTGTGCTCAAAGGATCCCTCTTTCTTCCCTTCAGCCAATTCCAAGGCTCGCTGCCCCCAGCTGCGATCAGGCCCCAGCCTGATCCCTGCAGTCTTCCCTGCCGGGATCCTGCTCAGGAATCCCTGGGCTACAAATGTAAGAATTCATTCTTCCCACCCCTGCCCAGTTCCAAAGGATTTGGTGTCTGCCTTACCCGGCTGGAGCCTGCTTCCAACTCTGTTCTTGCTGCTTCTGCTGCTTTCCAGTTCCCAGGAATTCCACCGACGGAGCGACAGCGTTTTCCAGCTCCGCCAGGATTCCCTCTGCTGCGTTTGGGTGCTGGAAGGATATCAAAACCAGGCTCTCTGGGGCTTTACTATCAGGAAATTACATCCCCGGATTTGTTCATTTCCAAATATTATCTCTTCCCAACAAAGCACTGGGCATCCAAGGAATACAGAAAGTGATGGGCTGACCACTGCTTACTCCTCTGGAATGTCAGAGCTTGGAAAAAAAGGGCACTTGAGGCTTCTCCTGGTGCTGCCCGTGAGGTGTATTTTACTTGAGAGCCCCTTCCCGTGTCTTTCCCTGTATCCACCAAAAAATCCACCCCTTCATTCCCCAGCTGCTTGCTTCCTCCCTCTTTTCCTGTATCCAACAGAATTTTAACAGGTCAATAGTCCCCTCTGGAAGAGCACCTTTCATTCCAAACCTAAGAACAAACGAATCACTTCCCGCGGTGCAGCTCTTTTAGTGACGCGGGGCAGCGGCCACACCTCCTGCAGTATCTTTATTGTACCTGTTTTACCATGCTCAGCATTTTATTCCCTTTACACCCCTCAGCCTTTCCCGTGCCGCTCTTTTTAACCAGCAGCGCTGCCCCGACGCTCCCGCGGTGCAGCTCTTTTAGTGACACGGGTCAGCGGCCACTCCTGCTGCAGTACTTTTAAAGGATTTTCGACCATTTTATTTTATACCCTTCACAGATGCGACCTTTGCCGTGACACCTTTGAAGCAGCGCCCCTGCCCCACGTGCGCCGCGGTGCAGCTCATTTTATCCTGAGGAAGTGGCTACTCCTGCTGCGGTGTTGTTGTTATTTCTCAGACCTTTCTCTATATTTTACTTCCCTCACACCTCCAGTCCTTTTACGTGCCGCACGTTTACCATCAACACCACCCCAAAGGTGCCGCGGTGCAGCTGTTTTAGTGAACCCACGCAGCGGCCACTCCTGCTGCTGTACCTTTTGAGTATTTCTTAGACCATTCTCAATATTTTATTGCGCTCACACTTCCCAGCCTTTCCCATACTGCTCTGTTTAACCAGCAGCGCTGCCCCGACGCTCCCGCGGTGCAGCTCTTTTAGTGATGTGGGGCAGCGGCTACACCTGCTGCTGTACCTTTATTGTACCTCGTTTACCATGCTCAGCATTTCATTCCCTTTACACCTCTCAGCCTTTCCCGTGCCGCTCTTTTTAACCAGCAGCGCTGCCCCGACGCTCCCGAGGTGCAGCTCTTTTAGTGATGCGGGGCAGCGGCCACTCCTGCTGCAGTACCTTTACAATATTTCTGAGACCATTGTCAATATTTTATTCCGCTCACACTTCCCAGCCTTTCCGTGCTGCTCTTTTTGACCAGCAGCGCTGCCCCGACCGTCCCGCGGTGCAGCTCTTTTAGTGATGCGGGGCAGCGGCCACTCCTGCTGCAGTATCTTTATTGTACCTCTTTTACCATGCTCAGCATTTCATTCCCTTTACACCTCTCACGCTTTCCGGGCCCCTTTTTAACCAGCAGCGCTGCCCCGACGCTCCCGCGGTGCAGCTCTTTTGGTGATGCGGGGCAGCGGCCACTCCTGCTGCAGTACCTTTACAATATTTCTTAGACCATTGTCAATATTTTATTGCGCTCACACTTCCCAGCCTTTCCCATACTGCTCTGTTTAACCAGCAGCGCTGCCCCGACGCTCCCGCGGTGCAGCTCTTTTAGTGACACGGGGCAGCAGCCACTCCTGCTGCAGTACTTTTAAAGGATTTTCGACCATTTTATTTTATACCCTTCACAGATGCGACCTTTGCCGTGACACCTTTGAAGCAGCGCCCCTGCTCCGGGTGCGCCGCGGTGCAGCTCATTTTATCCTGAGGAAGTGACTACTCCTGCTGCGGTGGTGTTGTTATTTCTCAGACCTTTCTCTATATTTTATTTCCCTCACACCTCCAGGCTTTTACGTGCCGCACGTTTACCATCAACACCACCCCAAAGGTGCCGCGGTGCAGCTGTTTTAGTGAACCCACGCAGCGGCCACAACTGCTGCTGTACCTTTATTGTACCTCGTTTACCATGCTCAGCATTTCATTCCCTTTACACCTCTCAGCCTTTCCCGTGCCGCTCTTTTTAACCAGCAGCGCTGCCCCGACGCTCCCGCGGTGCAGCTCTTTTAGTCACACGGGGCAGCGGCCACACCTGCTGCTGTACCTTTATTGTACCTCGTTTACCATGCTCAGCATTTTATTCCCTTTACACCCCTCAGCCTTTCCCGTGCCGCTCTTTTTAACCAGCAGCGCTGCCCAGACCGTCCCGCGGTGCAGCTCTTTTAGTGATGCGGGGCAGCGGCCACTCCTGCTGCAGTACCTTTACAATATTTCTTAGACCATTGTCAATACTTTATTGCGCTGACGTTTCCCAGCCTTTCCCGTGCTGCTCTGTTTAACCAGCAGCGCTGCCCCGACGCTCCCGCGGTGCAGCTCCCTTAGTGACACGGGGCAGGGGCCGAGAGCCCTCTAGGTGCGGCTCCTCTATAGGACTTTACCGTTTTCTATTTTATTTCATTGGCACCTCGCGCGTTGCGCCGGGCGCCTCATTCGGGGACATGCGCCGGCTCCCACAGCGCCCCGCCCGCCGCCGCTCCCCGGGGGCCTCCCCGCTGCTCTCGGGAGATCGCACACCGCACGCGGCCCAAGCCCCGTCTCGCCGACGGCACTCACCACCCGCCGCCCGCCGCCGCGTTCTCCCGCTCCCTACCGGCACGAAGCGGCGCTGCCGATGACGGAGCCGATGCGCGGCTGCCACGCCGCTCTCTCCGCGCCTCAGGGCCGGCGCCTTCGGCCGCACACGGCGGCGTCCCCGCATCCGGGCCAGCCCGCGGAGCTCCTGCCGCCGCCGCCGCCGCCCCCCGACTGAGGGGCCGCGACGCCGGCGCCCCCTTTTATACTCCGCACCCCCTTTTCCCGCCACTGCCGCGGTGGGCTCCCCCCGCCTCAAAATCGCCCAGAAGCGCCCGAGGCGGGAACGGCGCAGCCCCACCGGCGCCTCGGAGAAGCTCTTCTAGTGACAAGGAGCAGCGGCCACACCTGCTGCAGTATCTTTATTGTACCTCGTTTACCATGCTCAGCATTTCATTCCCTTTACACCTCTCACGCTTTCCGGACCCCTTTTTAACCAGCAGCACTGCCCCGACGCTCCCGCGGTGCAGCTCTTTTAGTGATGCGGGGCAGCGGCCACACCTGCTGCTGTACCTTTATTGTACCTCTTTTACCATGCTCAGCATTTCATTCCCTTTACACCTCTCACGCTTTCCCGTGCCGCTCTTTTTAACCAGCAGCGCTGCCCCGACGCTCCCGCGGTGCAGCTCTTTTAGTGATGCGGGGCAGCGGCCACACCTGCTGCTGTACCTTTATTGTACCTCTTTTACCATGCTCAGCATTTCATTCCCTTTACACCTCTCACGCTTTCCGGACCCCTTTTTAACCAGCAGCGCTGCCCCGACGGTCCCGCGGTGCAGCTCTTTTAGTGATGCGGGGCAGCGGCCACTCCTGCAGCAGTATCTTTATTGTAGTTCTTTTACCATGCTCAGCATTTCATTCCCTTTACACCTCTCACGCTTTCCGGACTCCTTTTTAACCAGCAGCGCTGCCCCGACGCTCCCGCGGTGCAGCTCTTTTAGTGATGCGGAGCAGCGGCCACTCCTGCTGCTGTACCTTTTTTGTACCTCGTTTACCATGCTCAGCATTTTATTCCCTTTACACCTCTCACGCTTTCCGGACCCCTTTTTAACCAGCAGCGCTGCCCCGACCGTCCCGCGGTGCAGCTCTTTTAGTGATGCGGGGCAGCGGCCACTCCTGCTGCAGTACCTTTACAATATTTCTTAGACCATTGTCAATATTTTATTGCGCTCACACTTCCCAGCCTTTCCCATGCTGCTCTGTTTAACCAGCAGCGCTGCCCCGACGCTCCCGCGGTGCAGCTCTTTTGGTGACGCGGGGCAGCGGCCACTCCTGCTGCTGTACCTTTATTGTACCTCGTTTACCATGCTCAGCATTTCATTCCCTTTACACCTCTCAGCCTTTCCCGTGCCGCTCTTTTTAACCAGCAGCACTGCCCCGACGCTCCCGCGGTGCAGCTCTTTTAGTGACGCGGAGCAGCGGCCACTCCTGCTGCTGTACCTTTATTGTACCTCGTTTACCATGCTCAGCATTTTATTCCCTTTACACCTCTCACGCTTTCCGGACCCCTTTTTAACCAGCAGCGCTGCCCCGACCGTCCCGCGGTGCAGCTCTTTTAGTGATGCGGGGCAGCGGCCACTCCTGCTGCTGTACCTTTACAGTATTTCTTAAACCATTGTCAATATTTTATTGCGCTCACACTTCCCAGCCTTTCCCATGCTGCTCTGTTTAACCAGCAGCGCTGCCCCGACGCTCCCGCGGTGCAGCTCTTTTAGTGACGCGGAGCAGCGGCCACTCCTGCTGCAGTACCTTTTTTGTACCTCGTTTACCATGCTCAGCATTTTATTCCCTTTACACCTCTCACGCTTTCCGGACCCCTTTTTAACCAGCAGCGCTGCCCCGACCGTCCCGCGGTGCAGCTCTTTTAGTGATGCGGGGCAGCGGCCACTCCTGCTGCAGTACCTTTACAATATTTCTTAGACCATTGTCAATATTTTATTGCGCTCACACTTCCCAGCCTTTCCCATACTGCTCTGTTTAACCAGCAGCGCTGCCCCGACGCTCCCGCGGTGCAGCTCTTTTAGTGATGCGGGGCAGCGGCCACTCCTGCTGCTGTACCTTTATTGTACCTCGTTTACCATGCTCAGCATTTTATTCCCTTTACACCTCTCAGCCTTTCCCGTGCCGCTCTTTTTAACCAGCAGCGCTGCCCCGACGCTCCCGCGGTGCAGCTCTTTTAGTGATGCGGGGCAGCGGCCACACCTGCTGCACTACCTTTATTGTACCTCGTTTACCATGCTCAGCATTTCATTCCCTTTACACCTCTCACGCTTTCCGGACCCCTTTTTAACCAGCAGCACTGCCCCGACGCTCCCGCGGTGCAGCTCTTTTAGTGATGCGGGGCAGCGGCCACACCTGCTGCTGTACCTTTATTGTACCTCTTTTACCATGCTCAGCATTTCATTCCCTTTACACCTCTCACGCTTTCCCGTGCCGCTCTTTTTAACCAGCAGCGCTGCCCCGACGGTCCCGCGGTGCAGCTCTTTTAGTGATGCGGGGCAGCGGCCACTCCTGCTGCAGTACCTTTACAGTATTTCTTAAACCATTGTCAATTTTTTATTGCGCTCACACTTCCCAGCCTTTCCCATGCTGCTCTTTTTAACCAGCAGCGCTGCCCCGACGCTCCCGCGGTGCAGCCCTTTTAGTGACGCGGAGCAGCGGCCACTCCTGCTGCTGTACCTTTATTGTACCTCGTTTACCATGCTCAGCATTTTATTCCCTTTACACCTCTCACGCTTTCCGGACCCCTTTTTAACCAGCAGCGCTGCCCCGACGCTCCCGCGGTGCAGCTCTTTTAGTGATGCGGGGCAGCGGCCACTCCTGCTGCAGTACCTTTACAATATTTCTTAGACCATTGTCAATATTTTATTGCGCTCACACTTCCCAGCCTTTCCAGTGCCGCTCTGTTTAACCAGCAGCGCGGCCCCGACCGTCCCGCGGTGCAGCTCTTTTAGTGATGCCGGGCAGCGGCCACACCTGCTGCAGTACCTTTATTGTACCTCGTTTACCATGCTCAGCATTTTATTCCCTTTACACCTCTCACGCTTTCCGGACCCCTTTTTAACCAGCAGCGCTGCCCCGACGCTCCCGCGGTGCAGCTCTTTTAGTGATGCGGGGCAGCGGCCACTCCTGCTGCAGTACCTTTACAATATTTCTTAGACCATTGTCAATATTTTATTGCGCTCACACTTCCCAGCCTTTCCCATACTGCTCTGTTTAACCAGCAGCGCTGCCCCGACGCTCCCGCGGTGCAGCTCTTTTAGTGACACGGGGCAGCAGCCACTCCTGCTGCAGTACTTTTAAAGGATTTTCGACCATTTTATTTTATACCCTTCACAGATGCGACCTTTGCCGTGACACCTTTGAAGCAGCACCCCTGCCCCAGGTGCGCCGCGGTGCAGCTCATTTTATCCTGAGGAAGTGGCTACTCCTGCTGCGGTGTTGTTGTTATTTCTCAGACCTTTCTCTATATTTTATTTCCCTCACACCTCCAGTCCTTTTACGTGCCGCACGTTTACCGTCAGCACCACCCCAAAGGTGCCGCGGTGCAGCTGTTTTAGTGAACCCACGCAGCGGCCACTCCTGCTGCTGTACCTTTTGAGTATTTCTTAGACCATTCTCAATATTTTATTGCGCTCACACTTCCCAGCCTTTCCGTGCTGCTCTGTTTAACCAGCAGCACTGCCCCGACGCTCCCGCGGTGCAGCTCTTTTAGTGATGCGGGGCAGCGGCCACTCCTGCTGCTGTACCTTTATTGTACCTCGTTTACCATGCTCAGCATTTTATTCCCTTTACACCTCTCACGCTTTCCGGACGCCTTTTTAACCAGCAGCGCTGCCCCGACGGTCCCGCGGTGCAGCTCTTTTAGTGATGCGGGGCAGCGGCCACACCTGCTGCTGTACCTTTATTGTACCTCGTTTACCATGCTCAGCATTTCATTCCCTTTACACCCCTCAGCCTTTCCCGTGCCGCTCTTTTTAACCAGCAGCGCTGCCCCGACGCTCCCGCGGTGCAGCTCCCTTAGTGACACGGGGCAGGGGCCGAGAGCCCTCTAGGTGCGGCTCCTCTATAGCACTTTACCGTTTTCTATTTTATTTCATTGGCACCTCGCGCGTTGCGCCGGGCGCCTCATTCGGGGACATGCGCCGGCTCCCACAGCGCCCCGCCCGCCGCCCCTCCCCGGGGGCCTCCCCGCTGCTCTCGGGAGATCGCACACCGCACGCGGCCCAAGCCCCGTCTCGCCGACGGCACTCACCACCCGCCGCCCGCCGCCGCGTTCTCCCGCTCCCTACCGGCACGAAGCGGCGCTGCCGATGACGGAGCCGATGCGCGGCTGCCACGCCGCTCTCTCCGCGCCTCAGGGCCGGCGCCTTCGGCCGCACAGGGCGGCGTCCCCGCATCCGGGCCAGCCCGCGGAGCTCCTGCCGCCGCCGCCGCCGCCCCCCGACTGAGGGGCCGCGACGCCGGCGCCCCCTTTTATACTCCGCACCCCCTTTTCCCGCCACTGCCGCGGTGGGCTCCCCCCGCCTCAAAATCGCCCAGAAGCGCCCGAGGCGGGAACGGCGCAGCCCCACCGGCGCCTCGGAGAAGCTCTTCTAGTGACAAGGAGCAGCGGCCACCCCTCCTGCTGCTGTACCTTTATTGTACCTCGTTTACCATGCTCAGCATTTTATTCCCTTTACACCTCTCACGCTTTCCGGACCCCTTTTTAACCAGCAGCGCTGCCCCGACGGTCCCGCGGTGCAGCTCTTTTAGTGATGCGGGGCAGCGGCCACACCTGCTGCTGTACCTTTATTGTACCTCGTTTACCATGCTCAGCATTTCATTCCCTTTACACCTCTCAGCCTTTCCCGTGCCGCTCTTTTTAACCAGCAGCGCTGCCCCGACGCTCCCGCGGTGCAGCTCTTTTAGTCACACGGGGCAGCGGCCACACCTGCTGCAGTACCTTTACAGTATTTCTTAGACCATTGTCAATATTTTATTGCGCTCACACTTCCCAGCCTTTCCAATGCCGCTCTGTTTAACCAGCAGCGCTGCCCCGACGCTCCCGCGGTGCAGCTCTTTTAGTGACGCGGAGCAGCGGCCACTCCTGCTGCTGTACCTTTATTGTACCTCGTTTACCATGCCCAGCATTTTATTCCCTTTACACCTCTCACGCTTTCCGGACCCCTTTTTAACCAGCAGCGCTGCCCCGACGGTCCCGCGGTGCAGCTCTTTTAGTGATGCGGGGCAGCGGCCACTCCTGCTGCTGTACCTTTATTGTACCTCGTTTACCATGCTCAGCATTTCATTCCCTTTACACCTCTCAGCCTTTCCCGTGCCGCTCTTTTTAACCAGCAGCGCTGCCCCGACGCTCCCGCGGTGCAGCTCTTTTAGTCACACGGGGCAGCGGCCACACCTGCTGCTGTACCTTTATTGTACCTCGTTTACCATGCTCAGCATTTTATTCCCTTTACACCTCTCACGCTTTCCGGACCCCTTTTTAACCAGCAGCGCTGCCCCGACGCTCCCGCGGTGCAGCTCTTTTAGTGATGCGGGGCAGCGGCCACACCTGCTGCAGTACCTTTATTGTACCTCTTTTACCATGCTCAGCATTTCATTCCCTTTACACCTCTCACACTTTCCCGTGCCGCTCTTTTTAACCAGCAGCGCTGCCCCGACGCTCCCGCGGTGCAGCTCTTTTAGTGATGCGGGGCAGCGGCCACTCCTGCTGCAGTACCTTTACAATATTTCTTAGACCATTGTCAATACTTTATTGCGCTGACGTTTCCCAGCCTTTCCCGTGCTGCTCTGTTTAACCAGCAGCGCTGCCCCGACGCTCCCGCGGTGCAGCTCCCTTAGTGACACGGGGCAGGGGCCGAGAGCCCTCTAGGTGCGGCTCCTCTATAGCACTTTACCGTTTTCTATTTTATTTCATTGGCACCTCGCGCGTTGCGCCGGGCGCCTCATTCGGGGACATGCGCCGGCTCCCACAGCGCCCCGCCCGCCGCCGCTCCCCGGGGGCCTCCCCGCTGCTCTCGGGAGATCGCACACCGCACGCGGCCCAAGCCCCGTCTCGCCGACGGCACTCACCTCCAGCCGCCCGCCGCCGCGTTCTCCCGCTCCCTACCGGCACGAAGCGGCGCTGCCGATGACGGAGCCGATGCGCGGCTGCCACGCCGCTCTCTCCGCGCCTCAGGGCCGGCGCCTTCGGCCGCACAGGGCGGCGTCCCCGCATCCGGGCCAGCCCGCGGAGCTCCTGCCGCCGCCGCCGCCGCCCCCCGACTGAGGGGCCGCGACGCCGGCGCCCCCTTTTATACTCCGCACCCCCTTTTCCCGCCACTGCCGAAGTGGGCTCCCCCCGCCTCAAAATCGCCCAGAAGCGCCCGAGGCGGGAACGGGGCAGCCCCACCGGCGCCTCGGAGAAGCTCTTCTAGTGACAAGGAGCAGCGGCCACCCCTCCTGCTGCTGTACCTTTATTGTACCTCGTTTACCATGCTCAGCATTTTATTCCCTTTACACCTCTCACGCTTTCCGGACCCCTTTTTAACCAGCAGCGCTGCCCCGACGCTCCCGCGGTGCAGCGCTTTTAGTGATGCGGGGCAGCGGCCACTCCTGCTGCAGTATCTTTATTGTACCTCTTTTACCATGCTCAGCATTTCATTCCCTTTACACCTCTCACGATTTCCGGACCCCTTTTAAGCCGGCAGCACTGCCCCGACGCTCCCGAGGTGCAGCTCTTTTAGTGATGCGGGGCAGCGGCCACTCCTGCTGCAGTACCTTTTCAATATTTCTTAGACCATTGTCAATATTTTATTGCGCTCACACTTTCCAGCCTTTCCCATACTGCTCTGTTTAACCAGCAGCGCTGCCCCGACGCTCCCGCGGTGCAGCTCTTTTAGTGATGCGGGGCAGCGGCCACACCTGCTGCAGTACCTTTATTGTACCTCTTTTACCATGCTCAGCATTTCATTCCCTTTACACCTCTCAGCCTTTCCCGTGCCGCTCTTTTTAACCAGCAGCGCTGCCCCGACGCTCCCGCGGTGCAGCTCTTTTAGTCACACGGGGCAGCGGCCACTCCTGCTGCTGTACCTTTATTGTACCTCGTTTACCATGCTCAGCATTTCATTCCCTTTACACCTCTCACGCTTTCCCGTGCCGCTCTTTTTAACCAGCAGCGCTGCCCCGACGCTCCCGCGGTGCAGCTCTTTTAGTGATGCGGGGCAGCGGCCACACCTGCTGCAGTACCTTTATTGTACCTCTTTTACCATGCTCAGCATTTCATTCCCTTTACACCTCTCAGCCTTTCCCGTGCCGCTCTTTTTAACCAGCAGCGCTGCCCCGACGCTCCCGCGGTGCAGCTCTTTTAGTGATGCGGGGCAGCGGCCACACCTGCTGCACTACCTTTATTGTACCTCGTTTACCATGCTCAGCATTTCATTCCCTTTACACCTCTCACGCTTTCCGGACCCCTTTTTAACCAGCAGCGCTGCCCCGACGGTCCCGCGGTGCAGCTCTTTTAGTGATGCGGGGCAGCGGCCACTCCTGCTGCAGTACCTTTACAATATTTCTTAGACCATTGTCAATATTTTATTCCGCTCACACTTCCCAGCCTTTCCCGTGCCGCTCTTTTTAACCAGCAGCGCTGCCCCGACGCTCCCGCGGTGCAGCTCTTTTAGTGATGCGGGGCAGCGGCCACTCCTGCTGCAGTACCTTTACAATATTTCTTAGACCATTGTCAATATTTTATTCTGCTCACACTTCCCAGCCTTTCCCGTGCCGCTCTTTTTAACCAGCAGCGCTGCCCCGACGCTCCCGCGGTGCAGCTCTTTTAGTGATGCGGGGCAGCGGCCACTCCTGCTGCAGTACCTTTACAATATTTCTTAGACCATTATCAATATTTTATTGCGCTCACACTTCCCAGCCTTTCCGTACTGCTCTGTTTAACCAGCAGCGCTGCCCCGACGCTCCCGAGGTGCAGCTCTTTTAGTCACACGGGGCAGCGGCCACTGCTGCTGCAGTATCTTTATTGTACCTCTTTTACCATGCTCAGCATTTCATTCCCTTTACACCTCTCACGCTTTCCGGACCCCTTTTTAGCCAGCAGCGCTGCCCCGACGCTCCCGCGGTGCAGCTCTTTTAGTGATGCGGGGCAGCGGCCACACCTGCTGCAGTATCTTTATTGTACCTCGTTTACCATGCTCAGCATTTCATTCCCTTTACACCTCTCACGCTTTCCGGACCCCTTTTTAACCAGCAGCGCTGCCCCGACGGTCCCGCGGTGCAGCTCTTTTAGTGATGCGGGGCAGCGGCCACTCCTGCTGCAGTACCTTTACAATATTTCTTAGACCATTGTCAATATTTTATTCCGCTCACACTTCCCAGCCTTTCCCGTGCCGCTCTTTTTAACCAGCAGCGCTGCCCCGACGCTCCCGCGGTGCAGCTCTTTTAGTGATGCGGGGCAGCGGCCACTCCTGCTGCAGTACCTTTACAATATTTCTTAGACCATTGTCAATATTTTATTCTGCTCACACTTCCCAGCCTTTCCCGTGCCGCTCTTTTTAACCAGCAGCGCTGCCCCGACGCTCCCGCGGTGCAGCTCTTTTAGTGATGCGGGGCAGCGGCCACTCCTGCTGCAGTACCTTTACAATATTTCTTAGACCATTATCAATATTTTATTGCGCTCACACTTCCCAGCCTTTCCCATACTGCTCTGTTTAACCAGCAGCGCTGCCCCGACGCTCCCGAGGTGCAGCTCTTTTAGTCACACGGGGCAGCGGCCACTGCTGCTGCAGTATCTTTATTGTACCTCTTTTACCATGCTCAGCATTTCATTCCCTTTACACCTCTCACGCTTTCCGGACCCCTTTTTAGCCAGCAGCGCTGCCCCGACGCTCCCGCGGTGCAGCTCTTTTAGTGATGCGGGGCAGCGGCCACTCCTGCTGCAGTACCTTTACAATATTTCTTAGACCATTGTCAATATTTTATTGCGCTCACACTTCCCAGCCTTTCCCATGCTGCTCTGTTTAACCAGCAGCGCTGCCCCGACCGTCCCGCGGTGCAGCTCTTTTAGTGATGCGGGGCAGCGGCCACTCCTGCTGCAGTATCTTTATTGTACCTCTTTTACCATGCTCAGCATTTCATTCCCTTTACACCTCTCAAGCTTTCCGGACCCCTTTTTAGCCAGCAGCGCTGCCCCGACGGTCCCGCGGTGCAGCTCTTTTAGTCACACGGGGCAGCGGCCACACCTGCTGCAGTACCTTTATTGTACCTCGTTTACCATGCTCTGCATTTCATTCCCTTTACACCTCTCACGCTTTCCGGACCCCTTTTTAGCCAGCAGCGCTGCCCCGACGGTCCCGCGGTGCAGCTCTTTTAGTGATGCGGGGCAGCGGCTACTCCTGCTGCAGTACCTTTACAATATTTCTTAGACCATTGTCAATATTTTATTCCCTTCACACTTCCCAGCCTTTCCCATGCTGCTCTGTTTAACCAGCAGCGCTGCCCCGACGCTCCCGCGGTGCAGCTCTTTTAGTGACACGGGGCAGCAGCCACTCCTGCTGCAGTACTTTTAAAGGATTTTCGACCATTTTATTTTATACCCTTCACAGATGCGACCTTTGCCGTGACACCTTTGAAGCAGCACCCCTGCCCCAGGTGCGACGCCGTGCAGCTCATTTTATCCTGAGGAAGTGGCTACTCCTGCTGCGGTGTTGTTGTTATTTCTCAGACCTTTCTCTATATTTTATTTCCCTCACACCTCCAGTCCTTTTACGTGCCGCACGTTTACCGTCAGCACCACCCCAAAGGTGCCGCGGTGCAGCTGTTTTAGTGAACCCACGCAGCGGCCACAACTGCTGCTGTACCTTTTGAGTATTTCTTAGACCATTCTCAATATTTTATTGCGCTCACACTTCCCAGCCTTTCCGTGCTGCTCTTTTTAACCAGCAGCGCTGCCCCGACGCTCCCGCGGTGCAGCTCTTTTAGTGATGCGGAGCAGCGGCCACTCCTGCTGCTGTACCTTTATTGTACCTCGTTTACCATGCTCAGCATTTCATTCCCTTTACACCTCTCACGCTTTCCGGACCCCTTTTTAACCAGCAGCGCTGCCCCGACGCTCCCGCGGTGCAGCTCTTTTAGTGATGCGGGGCAGCGGCCACACCTGCTGCTGTACCTTTATTGTACCTCTTTTACCATGCTCAGCATTTCATTCCCTTTACACCTCTCAGCCTTTCCCGTGCCGCTCTTTTTAACCAGCAGCGCTGCCCCGACGCTCCCGCGGTGCAGCTCTTTTAGTGATGCGGGGCAGCGGCCACTCCTGCTGCTGTACCTTTATTGTACCTCGTTTACCATGCTCAGCATTTCATTCCCTTTACACCTCTCAGCCTTTCCCGTGCCGCTCTTTTTAACCAGCAGCGCTGCCCCGACGCTCCCGCGGTGCAGCTCTTTTAGTGATGCGGGGCAGCGGCCACACCTGCTGCTGTACCTTTATTGTACCTCGTTTACCATGCTCAGCATTTCATTCCCTTTACACCTCTCAGCCTTTCCCGTGCCGCTCTTTTTAACCAGCAGCGCTGCCCCGACGCTCCCGCGGTGCAGCTCTTTTAGTCACACGGGGCAGCGGCCACACCTGCTGCTGTACCTTTATTGTACCTCGTTTACCATGCTCAGCATTTTATTCCCTTTACACCTCTCACGCTTTCCGGACCCCTTTTTAACCAGCAGCGCTGCCCCGACGCTCCCGCGGTGCAGCTCTTTTAGTGATGCGGGGCAGCGGCCACACCTGCTGCAGTACCTTTATTGTACCTCTTTTACCATGCTCAGCATTTCATTCCCTTTACACCTCTCACACTTTCCCGTGCCGCTCTTTTTAACCAGCAGCGCTGCCCCGACGCTCCCGCGGTGCAGCTCTTTTAGTGATGCGGGGCAGCGGCCACTCCTGCTGCAGTACCTTTACAATATTTCTTAGACCATTGTCAATACTTTATTGCGCTGACGTTTCCCAGCCTTTCCCGTGCTGCTCTGTTTAACCAGCAGCGCTGCCCCGACGCTCCCGCGGTGCAGCTCTTTTAGTGATGCGGGGCAGCGGCCACTCCTGCTGCAGTACCTTTACAATATTTCTTAGACCATTGTCAATACTTTATTGCGCTGACGTTTCCCAGCCTTTCCCGTGCTGCTCTTTTTAACCAGCAGCGCTGCCCCGACGCTCCCGCGGTGCAGCTCCCTTAGTGACACGGGGCAGGGGCCGAGAGCCCTCTAGGTGCGGCTCCTCTATAGCACTTTACCGTTTTCTATTTTATTTCATTGGCACCTCGCGCGTTGCGCCGGGCGCCTCATTCGGGGACATGCGCCGGCTCCCACAGCGCCCCGCCCGCCGCCGCTCCCCGGGGGCCTCCCCGCTGCTCTCGGGAGATCGCACACCGCACGCGGCCCAAGCCCCGTCTCGCCGACGGCACTCACCACCAGCCGCCCGCCGCCGCGTTCTCCCGCTCCCTACCGGCACGAAGCGGCGCTGCCGATGACGGAGCCGATGCGCGGCTGCCACGCCGCTCTCTCCGCGCCTCAGGGCCGGCGCCTTCGGCCGCACAGGGCGGCGTCCCCGCATCCGGGCCAGCCCGCGGAGCTCCTGCCGCCGCCGCCGCCGCCCCCCGACTGAGGGGCCGCGACGCCGGCGCCCCCTTTTATACTCCGCACCCCCTTTTCCCGCCACTGCCGCGGTGGGCTCCCCCCGCCTCAAAATCGCCCAGAAGCGCCCGAGGCGGGAACGGCGCAGCCCCACCGGCGCCTCGGAGAAGCTCTTCTAGTGACAAGGAGCAGCGGCCACCCCTCCTGCTGCTGTACCTTTATTGTACCTCGTTTACCATGCTCAGCATTTTATTCCCTTTACACCTCTCACGCTTTCCGGACCCCTTTTTAACCAGCAGCGCTGCCCCGACCGTCCCGCGGTGCAGCGCTTTTAGTGATGCGGGGCAGCGGCCACTCCTGCTGCAGTATCTTTATTGTACCTCTTTTACCATGCTCAGCATTTCATTCCCTTTACACCTCTCACGATTTCCGGACCCCTTTTAAGCCGGCAGCGCTGCCCCGACGCTCCCGAGGTGCAGCTCTTTTAGTGATGCGGGGCAGCGGCCACACCTGCTGCACTACCTTTATTGTACCTCGTTTACCATGCTCAGCATTTCATTCCCTTTACACCTCTCACGCTTTCCGGACCCCTTTTTAACCAGCAGCGCTTCCCCGACCGTCCCGCGGTGCAGCTCTTTTAGTGATGCGGGGCAGCGGCCACTCCTGCTGCAGTACCTTTTCAATATTTCTTAGACCATTGTCAATATTTTATTGCGCTCACACTTCCCAGCCTTTCCCATACTGCTCTGTTTAACCAGCAGCGCTGCCCCGACGCTCCCGCGGTGCAGCTCTTTTAGTGATGCGGGGCAGCGGCCACTCCTGCTGCAGTACCTTTTCAATATTTCTTAGACCATTGTCAATATTTTATTCCGCTCACACTTCCCAGCCTTTCCGTGCTGCTCTTTTTAACCAGCAGCGCTGCCCCGACGCTCCCGCGGTGCAGCTCTTTTAGTGACACGGGGCAGCGGCCACTCCTGCTGCTGTACCTTTATTGTACCTCGTTTACCATGCTCAGCATTTTATTCCCTTTACACCTCTCACGCTTTCCGGACCCCTTTTTAACCAGCAGCGCTGCCCCGACGCTCCCGCGGTGCAGCTCTTTTAGTCACACGGGGCAGCGGCCACACCTGCTGCTGTACCTTTATTGTACCTCGTTTACCATGCTCAGCATTTTATTCCCTTTACACCTCTCACGCTTTCCGGACCCCTTTTTAACCAGCAGCGCTGCCCCGACGCTCCCGCGGTGCAGCTCTTTTAGTGATGCGGGGCAGCGGCCACTCCTGCTGCAGTACCTTTACAATATTTCTTAGACCATTGTCAATACTTTATTGCGCTGACGTTTCCCAGCCTTTCCCGTGCTGCTCTTTTTAACCAGCAGCGCTGCCCCGACGCTCCCGCGGTGCAGCTCCCTTAGTGACACGGGGCAGGGGCCGAGAGCCCTCTAGGTGCGGCTCCTCTATAGCACTTTACCGTTTTCTATTTTATTTCATTGGCACCTCGCGCGTTGCGCCGGGCGCCTCATTCGGGGACATGCGCCGGCTCCCACAGCGCCCCGCCCGCCGCCGCTCCCCGGGGGCCTCCCCGCTGCTCTCGGGAGATCGCACACCGCACGCGGCCCAAGCCCCGTCTCGCCGACGGCACTCACCACCCGCCGCCCGCCGCCGCGTTCTCCCGCTCCCTACCGGCACGAAGCGGCGCTGCCGATGACGGAGCCGATGCGCGGCTGCCACGCCGCTCTCTCCGCGCCTCAGGGCCGGCGCCTTCGGCCGCACAGGGCGGCGTCCCCGCATCCGGGCCAGCCCGCGGAGCTCCTGCCGCCGCCGCCGCCGCCCCCCGACTGAGGGGCCGCGACGCCGGCGCCCCCTTTTATACTCCGCACCCCCTTTTCCCGCCACTGCCGCGGTGGGCTCCCCCCGCCTCAAAATCGCCCAGAAGCGCCCGAGGCGGGAACGGGGCAGCCCCACCGGCGCCTCGGAGAAGCTCTTCTAGTGACAAGGAGCAGCGGCCACTCCTGCTGCAGTACCTTTATTGTACCTCGTTTACCATGCTCAGCATTTTATTCCCTTTACACCTCTCACGCTTTCCCGTGCCGCTCTTTTTAACCAGCAGCGCTGCCCCGACGCTCCCGCGGTGCAGCTCTTTTAGTGACAAGGAGCAGCGGCCACACCTGCTGCAGTATCTTTATTGTACCTCTTTTACCATGCTCAGCATTTCATTCCCTTTACACCTCTCAGCCTTTCCCGTGCCGCTCTTTTTAACCAGCAGCGCTGCCCCGACGCTCCCGCGGTGCAGCTCTTTTAGTGATGCGGGGCAGCGGCCACACCTGCTGCAGTATCTTTATTGTACCTCGTTTACCATGCTCAGCATTTCATTCCCTTTACACCTCTCACGCTTTCCGGACCCCTTTTTAACCAGCAGCGCTGCCCCGACGCTCCCGAGGTGCAGCTGTTTTAGTGACGCGGAGCAGCGGCCACTCCTGCTGCTGTACCTTTACAATATTTCTTAGACCATTATCAATATTTTATTGCGCTCACACTTCCCAGCCTTTCCCATACTGCTCTGTTTAACCAGCAGCGCTGCCCCGACGCTCCCGCGGTGCAGCTCTTTTAGTGACACGGGGCAGCAGCCACTCCTGCTGCAGTACTTTTAAAGGATTTTCGACCATTTTATTTTATACCCTTCACAGATGCGACCTTTGCCGTGACACCTTTGAAGCAGCGCCCCTGCCCCACGTGCGCCGCGGTGCAGCTCATTTTATCCTGAGGAAGTGGCTACTCCTGCTGCGGTGTTGTTATTATTTCTCAGACCTTTCTCTATATTTTATTTCCCTCACACCTCCAGTCCTTTTACGTGCCGCACGTTTACCATCAGCACCACCCCAAAGGTGCCGCGGTGCAGCTGTTTTAGTGAACCCACGCAGCGGCCACAACTGCTGCTGTACCTTTACAATATTTCTTAGACCATTCTCAATATTTTATTGCGCTCACACTTCCCAGCCTTTCCGTGCTGCTCTTTTTGACCAGCAGCGCTGCCCCGACGCTCCCGCGGTGCAGCTCTTTTAGTGACACGGGGCAGCGGCCACACCTGCTGCAGTACCTTTATTGTACCTCGTTTACCATGCTCAGCATTTCATTCCCTTTACACCTCTCACGCTTTCCAGTGCCGCTCTTTTTAACCAGCAGCGCTGCCCCGACGGTCCCGCGGTGCAGCTCTTTTAGTGATGCGGAGCAGCGGCCACACCTGCTGCTGTACCTTTATTGTACCTCGTTTACCATGCTCAGCATTTCATTCCCTTTACACCTCTCACGCTTTCCGGACCCCTTTTTAACCAGCAGCGCTTCCCCGACGCTCCCGCGGTGCAGCTCTTTTAGTGATGCGGGGCAGCGGCTACTCCTGCTGCAGTACCTTTACAATATTTCTTAGACCATTGTCAATACTTTATTGCGCTGACGTTTCCCAGCCTTTCCCGTGCTGCTCTTTTTAACCAGCAGCGCTGCCCCGACGCTCCCGCGGTGCAGCTCCCTTAGTGACACGGGGCAGGGGCCGAGAGCCCTCTAGGTGCGGCTCCTCTATAGCACTTTACCGTTTTCTATTTTATTTCATTGGCACCTCGCGCGTTGCGCCGGGCGCCTCATTCGGGGACATGCGCCGGCTCCCACAGCGCCCCGCCCGCCGCCGCTCCCCGGGGGCCTCCCCGCTGCTCTCGGGAGATCGCACACCGCACGCGGCCCAAGCCCCGTCTCGCCGACGGCACTCACCACCAGCCGCCCGCCGCCGCGTTCTCCCGCTCCCTACCGGCACGAAGCGGCGCTGCCGATGACGGAGCCGATGCGCGGCTGCCACGCCGCTCTCTCCGCGCCTCAGGGCCGGCGCCTTCGGCCGCACACGGCGGCGTCCCCGCATCCGGGCCAGCCCGCGGAGCTCCTGCCGCCGCCGCCGCCGCCCCCCGACTGAGGGGCCGCGACGCCGGCGCCCCCTTTTATACTCCGCACCCCCTTTTCCCGCCACTGCCGCGGTGGGCTCCCCCCGCCTCAAAATCGCCCAGAAGCGCCCGAGGCGGGAACGGCGCAGCCCCACCGGCGCCTCGGAGAAGCTCTTCTAGTGACAAGGAGCAGCGGCCACTCCTGCTGCAGTACCTTTATTGTACCTCGTTTACCATGCTCAGCATTTTATTCCCTTTACACCTCTCACGCTTTCCCGTGCCGCTCTTTTTAACCAGCAGCGCTGCCCCGACGCTCCCGCGGTGCAGCTCTTTTAGTGATGCGGGGCAGCGGCCACACCTGCTGCAGTATCTTTATTGTACCTCGTTTACCATGCTCAGCATTTCATTCCCTTTACACCTCTCACGCTTTCCGGACCCCTTTTTAACCAGCAGCGCTGCCCCGACGCTCCCGAGGTGCAGCTGTTTTAGTGACGCGGAGCAGCGGCCACTCCTGCTGCTGTACCTTTTTTGTACCTCGTTTACCATGCTCAGCATTTCATTCCCTTTACACCTCTCACGCTTTCCGGACCCCTTTTTAACCAGCAGCGCTGCCCCGACGCTCCCGAGGTGCAGCTCTTTTAGTGACGCGGAGCAGCGGCCACTCCTGCTGCTGTACCTTTTTTGTACCTCGTTTACCATGCTCAGCATTTTATTCCCTTTACACCTCTCACGCTTTCCGGACCCCTTTTTAACCAGCAGCGCTGCCCCGACGCTCCCGCGGTGCAGCTCTTTTAGTGATGCGGGGCAGCGGCCACTCCTGCTGCAGTACCTTTACAATATTTCTTAGACCATTATCAATATTTTATTGCGCTCACACTTCCCAGCCTTTCCCATACTGCTCTGTTTAACCAGCAGCGCTGCCCCGACGCTCCCGCGGTGCAGCTCTTTTAGTGACACGGGGCAGCAGCCACTCCTGCTGCAGTACTTTTAAAGGATTTTCGACCATTTTATTTTATACCCTTCACAGATGCGACCTTTGCCGTGACACCTTTGAAGCAGCGCCCCTGCCCCACGTGCGCCGCGGTGCAGCTCATTTTATCCTGAGGAAGTGGCTACTCCTGCTGCGGTGTTGTTATTATTTCTCAGACCTTTCTCTATATTTTATTTCCCTCACACCTCCAGTCCTTTTACGTGCCGCACGTTTACCGTCAGCACCACCCCAAAGGTGCCGCGGTGCAGCTGTTTTAGTGAACCCACGCAGCGGCCACAACTGCTGCTGTACCTTTTGAGTATTTCTTAGACCATTCTCAATATTTTATTGCGCTCACACTTCCCAGCCTTTCCGTGCTGCTCTTTTTGACCAGCAGCGCTGCCCCGACGCTCCCGCGGTGCAGCTCTTTTAGTGACGCGGGGCAGCGGCCACACCTGCTGCTGTACCTTTATTGTACCTCTTTTACCATGCTCAGCATTTCATTCCCTTTACACCTCTCAGCCTTGCCCGTGCCGCTCTTTTTAACCAGCAGCGCTGCCCCGACGCTCCCGCGGTGCAGCTCTTTTAGTGACGCGGGGCAGCGGCCACACCTGCTGCAGTATCTTTATTGTACCTCTTTTACCATGCTCAGCATTTCATTCCCTTTACACCTCTCACGCTTTCCGGACCCCTTTTTAGCCAGCAGCGCTGCCCCGACGCTCCCGCGGTGCAGCTCTTTTAGTGATGCGGGGCAGCGGCCACTCCTGCTGCAGTATCTTTACAATATTTCTTAGACCATTGTCAATATTTTATTCAGCTCACACTTCGCAGCCTTTCCGTGCCGCTCTTTTTAACCAGCAGCGCTGCCCCGACGCTCCCGCGGTGCAGCTCTTTTAGTGATGCGGGGCAGCGGCCACTCCTGCTGCAGTACTTTTAAAGGATTTTCGACCATTTTATTTTATACCCTTCACAGATGCGACCTTTGCCGTGACACCTTTGAAGCAGCGCCCCTGCCCCAGGTGCGCCGCCGTGCAGCTCATTTTATCCTGAGGAAGTGGCTACTCCTGCTGCGGTGTTGTTATTATTTCTCAGACCTTTCTCTATATTTTATTTCCCTCACCCCTCCAGTCCTTTTACGTGCCGCACGTTTACCATCAGCACCACCCCAAAGGTGCCGCGGTGCAGCTGTTTTAGTGAACCCACGCAGCGGCCACTCCTGCTGCTGTACCTTTACAATATTTCTTAGACCATTCTCAATATTTTATTGCGCTCACACTTCCCAGCCTTTCCGTGCTGCTCTTTTTAACCAGCAGCGCTGCCCCGACGCTCCCGCGGTGCAGCTCTTTTAGTGATGCGGAGCAGCGGCCACTCCTGCTGCTGTACCTTTATTGTACCTCGTTTACCATGCTCAGCATTTCATTCCCTTTACACCTCTCACGCTTTCCGGACCCCTTTTTAACCAGCAGCGCTGCCCCGACGCTCCCGCGGTGCAGCTCTTTTAGTCACACGGGGCAGCGGCCACACCTGCTGCAGTACCTTTACAGTATTTCTTAGACCATTGTCAATATTTTATTGCGCTCACACTTCCCAGCCTTTCCAATGCCGCTCTGTTTAACCAGCAGCGCTGCCCCGACGCTCCCGCGGTGCAGCTCTTTTAGTGACGCGGAGCAGCGGCCACTCCTGCTGCTGTACCTTTACAGTATTTCTTAAACCATTGTCAATATTTTATTGCGCTCACACTTCCCAGCCTTTCCCATGCTGCTCTGTTTAACCAGCAGCGCTGCCCCGACGCTCCCGCGGTGCAGCTCTTTTAGTGATGCGGGGCAGCGGCCACTCCTGCTGCTGTACCTTTATTGTACCTCGTTTACCATGCTCAGCATTTTATTCCCTTTACACCTCTCACGCTTTCCGGACCCCTTTTTAACCAGCAGCGCTGCCCCGACGGTCCCGCGGTGCAGCTCTTTTAGTGATGCGGGGCAGCGGCCACTCCTGCTGCAGTACCTTTATTGTACCTCGTTTACCATGCTCAGCATTTCATTCCCTTTACACCTCTCAGCCTTTCCCGTGCCGCTCTTTTTAACCAGCAGCGCTGCCCCGACGCTCCCGCGGTGCAGCTCTTTTAGTCACACGGGGCAGCGGCCACACCTGCTGCTGTATCTTTATTGTACCTCGTTTACCATGCTCAGCATTTCATTCCCTTTACACCTCTCAGCCTTTCCCGTGCCGCTCTTTTTAACCAGCAGCGCTGCCCCGACGCTCCCGCGGTGCAGCTCTTTTAGTCACACGGGGCAGCGGCCACACCTGCTGCTGTACCTTTATTGTACCTCGTTTACCATGCTCAGCATTTTATTCCCTTTACACCTCTCACGCTTTCCGGACCCCTTTTTAACCAGCAGCGCTGCCCCGACGCTCCCGCGGTGCAGCTCTTTTAGTGATGCGGGGCAGCGGCCACACCTGCTGCAGTACCTTTATTGTACCTCGTTTACCATGCTCAGCATTTCATTCCCTTTACACCTCTCACACTTTCCCGTGCCGCTCTTTTTAACCAGCAGCGCTGCCCCGACGCTCCCGCGGTGCAGCTCTTTTAGTGACGCGGGGCAGCGGCCACACCTGCTGCTGTACCTTTATTGTACCTCGTTTACCATGCTCAGCATTTCATTCCCTTTACACCTCTCACGCTTTCCGGACCCCTTTTTAACCAGCAGCGCTTCCCCGACGCTCCCGCGGTGCAGCTCTTTTAGTGATGCGGGGCAGCGGCTACTCCTGCTGCAGTACCTTTACAATATTTCTTAGACCATTGTCAATACTTTATTGCGCTGACGTTTCCCAGCCTTTCCCGTGCTGCTCTTTTTAACCAGCAGCGCTGCCCCGACGCTCCCGCGGTGCAGCTCCCTTAGTGACACGGGGCAGGGGCCGAGAGCCCTCTAGGTGCGGCTCCTCTATAGCACTTTACCGTTTTCTATTTTATTTCATTGGCACCTCGCGCGTTGCGCCGGGCGCCTCATTCGGGGACATGCGCCGGCTCCCACAGCGCCCCGCCCGCCGCCGCTCCCCGGGGGCCTCCCCGCTGCTCTCGGGAGATCGCACACCGCACGCGGCCCAAGCCCCGTCTCGCCGACGGCACTCACCACCAGCCGCCCGCCGCCGCGTTCTCCCGCTCCCTACCGGCACGAAGCGGCGCTGCCGATGACGGAGCCGATGCGCGGCTGCCACGCCGCTCTCTCCGCGCCTCAGGGCCGGCGCCTTCGGCCGCACACGGCGGCGTCCCCGCATCCGGGCCAGCCCGCGGAGCTCCTGCCGCCGCCGCCGCCGCCCCCCGACTGAGGGGCCGCGACGCCGGCGCCCCCTTTTATACTCCGCACCCCCTTTTCCCGCCACTGCCGCGGTGGGCTCCCCCCGCCTCAAAATCGCCCAGAAGCGCCCGAGGCGGGAACGGCGCAGCCCCACCGGCGCCTCGGAGAAGCTCTTCTAGTGACAAGGAGCAGCGGCCACCCCTCCTGCAGTACCTTTATTGTACCTCGTTTACCATGCTCAGCATTTCATTCCCTTTACACCTCTCACGCTTTCCGGACCTCTTTTTAACCAGCAGCGCTGCCCCGACGGTCCCGCGGTGCAGCTCTTTTAGTGATGCGGGGCAGCGGCCACTCCTGCTGCAGTACCTTTTCAATATTTCTTAGACCATTGTCAATATTTTATTGCGCTCACACTTCCCAGCCTTTCCCATACTGCTCTGTTTAACCAGCAGCGCTGCCCCGACGCTCCCGCGGTGCAGCTCTTTTAGTGATGCGGGGCAGCGGCCACTCCTGCTGCAGTACCTTTACAATATTTCTTAGACCATTGTCAATATTTTATTCCGCTCACACTTCCCAGCCTTTCCGTGCTGCTCTTTTTGACCAGCAGCGCTGCCCCGACGCTCCCGCGGTGCAGCTCTTTTAGTCACACGGGGCAGCGGCCACACCTGCTGCAGTACCTTTATTGTACCTCGTTTACCATGCTCAGCATTTCATTCCCTTTACACCTCTCAGCCTTTCCCGTGCCGCTCTTTTTAACCAGCAGCGCTGCCCCGACGCTCCCGCGGTGCAGCTCTTTTAGTGATGCGGGGCAGCGGCCACACCTGCTGCAGTATCTTTATTGTACCTCGTTTACCATGCTCAGCATTTCATTCCCTTTACACCTCTCACGCTTTCCGGACCCCTTTTTAACCAGCAGCGCTGCCCCGACGCTCCCGCGGTGCAGCTGTTTTAGTGATGCGGAGCAGCGGCCACTCCTGCTGCTGTACCTTTATTGTACCTCGTTTACCATGCTCAGCATTTTATTCCCTTTACACCTCTCACGCTTTCCGGACCCCTTTTTAACCAGCAGCGCTGCCCCGACGCTCCCGAGGTGCAGCTCTTTTAGTGACGCGGAGCAGCGGCCACTCCTGCTGCTGTACCTTTTTTGTACCTCGTTTACCATGCTCAGCATTTTATTCCCTTTACACCTCTCACGCTTTCCGGACCCCTTTTTAACCAGCAGCGCTGCCCCGACGCTCCCGCGGTGCAGCTCTTTTGGTGATGCGGGGCAGCGGCCACTCCTGCTGCAGTACCTTTACAATATTTCTTAGACCATTATCAATATTTTATTGCGCTCACACTTCCCAGCCTTTCCCATACTGCTCTGTTTAACCAGCAGCGCTGCCCCGACGCTCCCGCGGTGCAGCTCTTTTAGTGACACGGGGCAGCAGCCACTCCTGCTGCAGTACTTTTAAAGGATTTTCGACCATTTTATTTTATACCCTTCACAGATGCGACCTTTGCCGTGACACCTTTGAAGCAGCGCCCCTGCCCCACGTGCGCCGCGGTGCAGCTCATTTTATCCTGAGGAAGTGGCTACTCCTGCTGCGGTGTTGTTATTATTTCTCAGACCTTTCTCTATATTTTATTTCCCTCACACCTCCAGTCCTTTTACGTGCCGCACGTTTACCATCAGCACCACCCCAAAGGTGCCGCGGTGCAGCTGTTTTAGTGAACCCACGCAGCGGCCACTCCTGCTGCTGTACCTTTACAATATTTCTTAGACCATTATCAATATTTTATTGCGCTCACACTTCCCAGCCTTTCCCATGCTGCTCTGTTTAACCAGCAGCGCTGCCCCGACGCTCCCGCGGTGCAGCTCTTTTAGTGATGCGGGGCAGCGGCCACTCCTGCTGCTGTACCTTTATTGTACCTCGTTTACCATGCTCAGCATTTCATTCCCTTTACACCTCTCAGCCTTTCCCGTGCCGCTCTTTTTAACCAGCAGCGCTGCCCCGACGCTCCCGCGGTGCAGCTCTTTTAGTCACACGGGGCAGCGGCCACACCTGCTGCTGTACCTTTATTGTACCTCGTTTACCATGCTCAGCATTTCATTCCCTTTACACCTCTCAGCCTTGCCCGTGCCGCTCTTTTTAACCAGCAGCGCTGCCCCGACGCTCCCGCGGTGCAGCTCTTTTAGTCACACGGGGCAGCGGCCACACCTGCTGCTGTACCTTTATTGTACCTCGTTTACCATGCTCAGCATTTTATTCCCTTTACACCTCTCACGCTTTCCGGACCCCTTTTTAACCAGCAGCGCTGCCCCGACGCTCCCGCGGTGCAGCTCTTTTAGTGATGCGGGGCAGCGGCCACACCTGCTGCAGTACCTTTATTGTACCTCTTTTACCATGCTCAGCATTTCATTCCCTTTACACCTCTCACACTTTCCCGTGCCGCTCTTTTTAACCAGCAGCGCTGCCCCGACGCTCCCGCGGTGCAGCTCTTTTAGTGATGCGGGGCAGCGGCTACTCCTGCTGCAGTACCTTTACAATATTTCTTAGACCATTGTCAATACTTTATTGCGCTGACGTTTCCCAGCCTTTCCCGTGCTGCTCTGTTTAACCAGCAGCGCTGCCCCGACGCTCCCGCGGTGCAGCTCCCTTAGTGACACGGGGCAGGGGCCGAGAGCCCTCTAGGTGCGGCTCCTCTATAGCACTTTACCGTTTTCTATTTTATTTCATTGGCACCTCGCGCGTTGCGCCGGGCGCCTCATTCGGGGACATGCGCCGGCTCCCACAGCGCCCCGCCCGCCGCCGCTCCCCGGGGGCCTCCCCGCTGCTCTCGGGAGATCGCACACCGCACGCGGCCCAAGCCCCGTCTCGCCGACGGCACTCACCACCCGCCGCCCGCCGCCGCGTTCTCCCGCTCCCTACCGGCACGAAGCGGCGCTGCCGATGACGGAGCCGATGCGCGGCTGCCACGCCGCTCTCTCCGCGCCTCAGGGCCGGCGCCTTCGGCCGCACAGGGCGGCGTCCCCGCATCCGGGCCAGCCCGCGGAGCTCCTGCCGCCGCCGCCGCCGCCCCCCGACTGAGGGGCCGCGACGCCGGCGCCCCCTTTTATACTCCGCACCCCCTTTTCCCGCCACTGCCGCGGTGGGCTCCCCCCGCCTCAAAATCGCCCAGAAGCGCCCGAGGCGGGAACGGCGCAGCCCCACCGGCGCCTCGGAGAAGCTCTTCTAGTGACAAGGAGCAGCGGCCACCCCTCCTGCAGTACCTTTATTGTACCTCGTTTACCATGCTCAGCATTTTATTCCCTTTACACCTCTCACGCTTTCCGGACCTCTTTTTAACCAGCAGCGCTGCCCCGACGGTCCCGCGGTGCAGCTCTTTTAGTGATGCGGGGCAGCGGCCACTCCTGCTGCAGTACCTTTTCAATATTTCTTAGACCATTGTCAATATTTTATTGCGCTCACACTTCCCAGCCTTTCCCATACTGCTCTGTTTAACCAGCAGCGCTGCCCCGACGCTCCCGCGGTGCAGCTCTTTTAGTGATGCGGGGCAGCGGCCACTCCTGCTGCAGTACCTTTACAATATTTCTTAGACCATTGTCAATATTTTATTCCGCTCACACTTCCCAGCCTTTCCGTGCTGCTCTTTTTGACCAGCAGCGCTGCCCCGACGCTCCCGCGGTGCAGCTCTTTTAGTGACACGGGGCAGCGGCCACACCTGCTGCAGTACCTTTATTGTACCTCGTTTACCATGCTCAGCATTTCATTCCCTTTACACCTCTCAGCCTTTCCCGTGCCGCTCTTTTTAACCAGCAGCGCTGCCCCGACGCTCCCGAGGTGCAGCTCTTTTAGTCACACGGGGCAGCGGCCACTCCTGCTGCTGTACCTTTATTGTACCTCGTTTACCATGCTCAGCATTTTATTCCCTTTACACCTCTCACGCTTTCCGGACCCCTTTTTAACCAGCAGCGCTGCCCCGACGCTCCCGCGGTGCAGCTCTTTTAGTCACACGGGGCAGCGACCACACCTGCTGCAGTACCTTTATTGTACCTCTTTTACCATGCTCAGCATTTCATTCCCTTTACACCTCTCACGCTTTCCCGTGCCGCTCTTTTTAACCAGCAGCGCTGCCCCGACGCTCCCGCGGTGCAGCTCTTTTAGTCACACGGGGCAGCGGCCACACCTGCTGCAGTACCTTTATTGTACCTCGTTTACCATGCTCAGCATTTTATTCCCTTTACACCTCTCACGCTTTCCGGACCCCTTTTTAACCAGCAGCGCTGCCCCGACGCTCCCGCGGTGCAGCTCTTTTAGTGATGCGGGGCAGCGGCCACTCCTGCTGCAGTACCTTTACAATATTTCTTAGACCATTGTCAATACTTTATTGCGCTGACGTTTCCCAGCCTTTCCCGTGCTGCTCTTTTTAACCAGCAGCGCTGCCCCGACGCTCCCGCGGTGCAGCTCCCTTAGTGACACGGGGCAGGGGCCGAGAGCCCTCTAGGTGCGGCTCCTCTATAGCACTTTACCGTTTTCTATTTTATTTCATTGGCACCTCGCGCGTTGCGCCGGGCGCCTCATTCGGGGACATGCGCCGGCTCCCACAGCGCCCCGCCCGCCGCCGCTCCCCGGGGGCCTCCCCGCTGCTCTCGGGAGATCGCACACCGCACGCGGCCCAAGCCCCGTCTCGCCGACGGCACTCACCACCAGCCGCCCGCCGCCGCGTTCTCCCGCTCCCTACCGGCACGAAGCGGCGCTGCCGATGACGGAGCCGATGCGCGGCTGCCACGCCGCTCTCTCCGCGCCTCAGGGCCGGCGCCTTCGGCCGCACAGGGCGGCGTCCCCGCATCCGGGCCAGCCCGCGGAGCTCCTGCCGCCGCCGCCGCCGCCCCCCGACTGAGGGGCCGCGACGCCGGCGCCCCCTTTTATACTCCGCACCCCCTTTTCCCGCCACTGCCGCGGTGGGCTCCCCCCGCCTCAAAATCGCCCAGAAGCGCCCGAGGCGGGAACGGCGCTGCCCCACCGGCGCCTCGGAGAAGCTCTTCTAGTGACAAGGAGCAGCGGCCACTCCTGCTGCAGTACCTTTATTGTACCTCGTTTACCATGCTCAGCATTTTATTCCCTTTACACCTCTCACGCTTTCCAGTGCCGCTCTTTTTAACCAGCAGCGCTGCCCCGACGCTCCCGCGGTGCAGCTCTTTTAGTCACACGGGGCAGCGGCCACACCTGCTGCAGTATCTTTATTGTACCTCTTTTACCATGCTCAGCATTTCATTCCCTTTACACCTCTCAGCCTTTCCCGTGCCGCTCTTTTTAACCAGCAGCGCTGCCCCGACGCTCCCGCGGTGCAGCTCTTTTAGTGATGCGGGGCAGCGGCCACACCTGCTGCAGTATCTTTATTGTACCTCGTTTACCATGCTCAGCATTTCATTCCCTTTACACCTCTCACGCTTTCCGGACCCCTTTTTAACCAGCAGCGCTGCCCCGACGCTCCCGCGGTGCAGCTGTTTTAGTGACGCGGAGCAGCGGCCACTCCTGCTGCTGTACCTTTTTTGTACCTCGTTTACCATGCTCAGCATTTTATTCCCTTTACACCTCTCACGCTTTCCGGACCCCTTTTTAACCAGCAGCGCTGCCCCGACGCTCCCGAGGTGCAGCTCTTTTAGTGACGCGGAGCAGCGGCCACTCCTGCTGCTGTACCTTTTTTGTACCTCGTTTACCATGCTCAGCATTTTATTCCCTTTACACCTCTCACGCTTTCCGGACCCCTTTTTAACCAGCAGCGCTGCCCCGACGCTCCCGCGGTGCAGCTCTTTTGGTGATGCGGGGCAGCGGCCACTCCTGCTGCAGTACCTTTACAATATTTCTTAGACCATTATCAATATTTTATTGCGCTCACACTTCCCAGCCTTTCCCATACTGCTCTGTTTAACCAGCAGCGCTGCCCCGACGCTCCCGCGGTGCAGCTCTTTTAGTGACACGGGGCAGCAGCCACTCCTGCTGCAGTACTTTTAAAGGATTTTCGACCATTTTATTTTATACCCTTCACAGATGCGACCTTTGCCGTGACACCTTTGAAGCAGCGCCCCTGCCCCACGTGCGCCGCGGTGCAGCTCATTTTATCCTGAGGAAGTGGCTACTCCTGCTGCGGTGTTGTTATTATTTCTCAGACCTTTCTCTATATTTTATTTCCCTCACACCTCCAGTCCTTTTACGTGCCGCACGTTTACCATCAGCACCACCCCAAAGGTGCCGCGGTGCAGCTGTTTTAGTGAACCCACGCAGCGGCCACAACTGCTGCTGTACCTTTACAATATTTCTTAGACCATTCTCAATATTTTATTGCGCTCACACTTCCCAGCCTTTCCGTGCTGCTCTTTTTGACCAGCAGCGCTGCCCCGACGCTCCCGCGGTGCAGCTCTTTTAGTGACGCGGGGCAGCGGCCACACCTGCTGTTGTACCTTTATTGTACCTCTTTTACCATGCTCAGCATTTCATTCCCTTTACACCTCTCAGCCTTGCCCGTGCCGCTCTTTTTAACCAGCAGCGCTGCCCCGACGCTCCCGCGGTGCAGCTCTTTTAGTGACGCGGGGCAGCGGCCACACCTGCTGTTGTACCTTTATTGTACCTCTTTTACCATGCTCAGCATTTCATTCCCTTTACACCTCTCACGCTTTCCGGACCCCTTTTTAGCCAGCAGCGCTGCCCCGACGCTCCCGCGGTGCAGCTCTTTTAGTGATGCGGGGCAGCGGCCACTCCTGCTGCAGTATCTTTACAATATTTCTTAGACCATTGTCAATATTTTATTCAGCTCACACTTCCCAGCCTTTCCGTGCCGCTCTTTTTAACCAGCAGCGCTGCCCCGACGCTCCCGCGGTGCAGCTCTTTTAGTGATGCGGGGCAGCGGCCACTCCTGCTGCAGTACTTTTAAAGGATTTTCGACCATTTTATTTTATACCCTTCACAGATGCGACCTTTGCCGTGACACCTTTGAAGCAGCGCCCCTGCCCCACGTGCGCCGCGGTGCAGCTCATTTTATCCTGAGGAAGTGGCTACTCCTGCTGCGGTGTTGTTATTATTTCTCAGACCTTTCTCTATATTTTATTTCCCTCACACCTCCAGTCCTTTTACGTGCCGCACGTTTACCATCAGCACCACCCCAAAGGTGCCGCGGTGCAGCTGTTTTAGTGAACCCACGCAGCGGCCACAACTGCTGCTGTACCTTTACAATATTTCTTAGACCATTGTCAATATTTTATTGCGCTCACACTTCCCAGCCTTTCCGTGCTGCTCTTTTTAACCAGCAGCGCTGCCCCGACGCTCCCGCGGTGCAGCTCTTTTAGTGATGCGGGGCAGCGGCCACACCTGCTGCTGTACCTTTATTGTACCTCTTTTACCATGCTCAGCATTTCATTCCCTTTACACCTCTCAGCCTTTCCCGTGCCGCTCTTTTTAACCAGCAGCGCTGCCCCGACGCTCCCGCGGTGCAGCTCTTTTAGTCACACGGGGCAGCGGCCACACCTGCTGCAGTACCTTTACAGTATTTCTTAGACCATTGTCAATATTTTATTGCGCTCACACTTCCCAGCCTTTCCAATGCCGCTCTGTTTAACCAGCAGCGCTGCCCCGACGCTCCCGCGGTGCAGCTCTTTTAGTGACGCGGGGCAGCAGCCACTCCTGCTGCTGTACCTTTACAGTATTTCTTAAACCATTGTCAATATTTTATTGCGCTCACACTTCCCAGCCTTTCCCATGCTGCTCTGTTTAACCAGCAGCGCTGCCCCGACGCTCCCGCGGTGCAGCTCTTTTAGTGATGCGGGGCAGCGGCCACTCCTGCTGCTGTACCTTTATTGTACCTCGTTTACCATGCTCAGCATTTCATTCCCTTTACACCTCTCAGCCTTTCCCGTGCCGCTCTTTTTAACCAGCAGCGCTGCCCCGACGGTCCCGCGGTGCAGCTCTTTTAGTGATGCGGGGCAGCGGCCACACCTGCTGCTGTACCTTTATTGTACCTCGTTTACCATGCTCAGCATTTCATTCCCTTTACACCTCTCAGCCTTTCCCGTGCCGCTCTTTTTAACCAGCAGCGCTGCCCCGACGCTCCCGCGGTGCAGCTCTTTTAGTGACGCGGAGCAGCGGCCACTCCTGCTGCTGTACCTTTATTGTACCTCGTTTACCATGCTCAGCATTTTATTCCCTTTACACCTCTCACGCTTTCCGGACCCCTTTTTAACCAGCAGCGCTGCCCCGACGCTCCCGCGGTGCAGCGCCTTTAGTGATGCGGGGCAGCGGCCACTCCTGCTGCAGTATCTTTATTGTACCTCTTTTACCATGCTCAGCATTTCATTCCCTTTACACCTCTCACGATTTCCGGACCCCTTTTAAGCCGGCAGCACTGCCCCGACGCTCCCGAGGTGCAGCTCTTTTAGTGATGCGGGGCAGCGGCCACACCTGCTGCACTACCTTTATTGTACCTCGTTTACCATGCTCAGCATTTCATTCCCTTTACACCTCTCACGCTTTCCGGACCCCTTTTTAACCAGCAGCGCTTCCCCGACCGTCCCGCGGTGCAGCTCTTTTAGTGATGCGGGGCAGCGGCCACTCCTGCTGCAGTACCTTTTCAATATTTCTTAGACCATTGTCAATATTTTATTGCGCTCACACTTCCCAGCCTTTCCCATACTGCTCTGTTTAACCAGCAGCGCTGCCCCGACGCTCCCGCGGTGCAGCTCTTTTAGTGATGCGGGGCAGCGGCCACTCCTGCTGCAGTACCTTTACAATATTTCTTAGACCATTGTCAATATTTTATTCCGCTCACACTTCCCAGCCTTTCCGTGCTGCTCTTTTTAACCAGCAGCGCTGCCCCGACGCTCCCGCGGTGCAGCTCTTTTAGTGATGCGGAGCAGCGGCCACACCTGCTGCTGTACCTTTATTGTACCTCGTTTACCATGCTCAGCATTTTATTCCCTTTACACCTCTCACGCTTTCCGGACCCCTTTTTAACCAGCAGCGCTGCCCCGACGCTCCCGCGGTGCAGCTCTTTTAGTGATGCGGGGCAGCGGCCACACCTGCTGCAGTACCTTTATTGTACCTCTTTTACCATGCTCAGCATTTCATTCCCTTTACACCTCTCACACTTTCCCGTGCCGCTCTTTTTAACCAGCAGCGCTGCCCCGACGCTCCCGCGGTGCAGCTCTTTTAGTGATGCGGGGCAGCGGCCACTCCTGCTGCAGTACCTTTACAATATTTCTTAGACCATTGTCAATACTTTATTGCGCTCACACTTCCCAGCCTTTCCGTGCTGCTCTTTTTAACCAGCAGCGCTGCCCCGACGCTCCCGCGGTGCAGCTCTTTTAGTGACACGGGGCAGCGGCCACACCTGCTGCAGTACCTTTATTGTACCTCGTTTACCATGCTCAGCATTTCATTCCCTTTACACCTCTCACGCTTTCCAGTGCCGCTCTTTTTAACCAGCAGCGCTGCCCCGACGGTCCCGCGGTGCAGCTCTTTTAGTGATGCGGAGCAGCGGCCACACCTGCTGCGGTACCTTTATTGTACCTCGTTTACCATGCTCAGCATTTTATTCCCTTTACACCTCTCACGCTTTCCGGACCCCTTTTTAACCAGCAGCGCTGCCCCGACGCTCCCGCGGTGCAGCTCTTTTAGTGACACGGGGCAGCGGCCACACCTGCTGCAGTACCTTTATTGTACCTCGTTTACCATGCTCAGCATTTCATTCCCTTTACACCTCTCACGCTTTCCAGTGCCGCTCTTTTTAACCAGCAGCGCTGCCCCGACGGTCCCGCGGTGCAGCTCTTTTAGTGATGCGGAGCAGCGGCCACACCTGCTGCTGTACCTTTATTGTACCTCGTTTACCATGCTCAGCATTTTATTCCCTTTACACCTCTCACGCTTTCCGGACCCCTTTTTAACCAGCAGCGCTGCCCCGACGCTCCCGCGGTGCAGCTCTTTTGGTGATGCGGGGCAGCGGCCACTCCTGCTGCAGTACCTTTACAATATTTCTTAGACCATTATCAATATTTTATTGCGCTCACACTTCCCAGCCTTTCCCATACTGCTCTGTTTAACCAGCAGCGCTGCCCCGACGCTCCCGCGGTGCAGCTCTTTTAGTGACGCGGGGCAGCAGCCACTCCTGCTGCAGTACTTTTAAAGGATTTTCGACCATTTTATTTTATACCCTTCACAGATGCGACCTTTGCCGTGACACCTTTGAAGCAGCGCCCCTGCCCCACGTGCGCCGCGGTGCAGCTCATTTTATCCTGAGGAAGTGGCTACTCCTGCTGCGGTGTTGTTATTATTTCTCAGACCTTTCTCTATATTTTATTTCCCTCACACCTCCAGTCCTTTTACGTGCCGCACGTTTACCATCAGCACCACCCCAAAGGTGCCGCGGTGCAGCTGTTTTAGTGAACCCACGCAGCGGCCACAACTGCTGCTGTACCTTTACAATATTTCTTAGACCATTCTCAATATTTTATTGCGCTCACACTTCCCAGCCTTTCCGTGCTGCTCTTTTTGACCAGCAGCGCTGCCCCGACGCTCCCGCGGTGCAGCTCTTTTAGTGACGCGGGGCAGCGGCCACACCTGCTGCTGTACCTTTATTGTACCTCTTTTACCATGCTCAGCATTTCATTCCCTTTACACCTCTCAGCCTTGCCCGTGCCGCTCTTTTTAACCAGCAGCGCTGCCCCGACGCTCCCGCGGTGCAGCTCTTTTAGTCACACGGGGCAGCGGCCACACCTGCTGCAGTACCTTTACAGTATTTCTTAGACCATTGTCAATATTTTATTGCGCTCACACTTCCCAGCCTTTCCAATGCCGCTCTGTTTAACCAGCAGCGCTGCCCCGACGCTCCCGCGGTGCAGCTCTTTTAGTGACACGGGGCAGCGGCCACACCTGCTGCAGTACCTTTATTGTACCTCGTTTACCATGCTCAGCATTTCATTCCCTTTACACCTCTCACGCTTTCCAGTGCCGCTCTTTTTAACCAGCAGCGCTGCCCCGACGCTCCCGCGGTGCAGCTCTTTTAGTCACACGGGGCAGCGACCACACCTGCTGCAGTACCTTTATTGTACCTCTTTTACCATGCTCAGCATTTCATTCCCTTTACACCTCTCACGCTTTCCCGTGCCGCTCTTTTTAACCAGCAGCGCTGCCCCGACGCTCCCGCGGTGCAGCTCTTTTAGTCACACGGGGCAGCGGCCACTCCTGCTGCAGTACCTTTATTGTACCTCGTTTACCATGCTCAGCATTTTATTCCCTTTACACCTCTCACGCTTTCCGGACCCCTTTTTAACCAGCAGCGCTGCCCCGACGCTCCCGCGGTGCAGCTCTTTTAGTGATGCGGGGCAGCGGCTACTCCTGCTGCAGTACCTTTACAATATTTCTTAGACCATTGTCAATACTTTATTGCGCTGACGTTTCCCAGCCTTTCCCGTGCTGCTCTTTTTAACCAGCAGCGCTGCCCCGACGCTCCCGCGGTGCAGCTCCCTTAGTGACACGGGGCAGGGGCCGAGAGCCCTCTAGGTGCGGCTCCTCTATAGCACTTTACCGTTTTCTATTTTATTTCATTGGCACCTCGCGCGTTGCGCCGGGCGCCTCATTCGGGGACATGCGCCGGCTCCCACAGCGCCCCGCCCGCCGCCGCTCCCCGGGGGCCTCCCCGCTGCTCTCGGGAGATCGCACACCGCACGCGGCCCAAGCCCCGTCTCGCCGACGGCACTCACCACCCGCCGCCCGCCGCCGCGTTCTCCCGCTCCCTACCGGCACGAAGCGGCGCTGCCGATGACGGAGCCGATGCGCGGCTGCCACGCCGCTCTCTCCGCGCCTCAGGGCCGGCGCCTTCGGCCGCACAGGGCGGCGTCCCCGCATCCGGGCCAGCCCGCGGAGCTCCTGCCGCCGCCGCCGCCGCCCCCCGACTGAGGGGCCGCGACGCCGGCGCCCCCTTTTATACTCCGCACCCCCTTTTCCCGCCACTGCCGCGGTGGGCTCCCCCCGCCTCAAAATCGCCCAGAAGCGCCCGAGGCGGGAACGGGGCAGCCCCACCGGCGCCTCGGAGAAGCTCTTCTAGTGACAAGGAGCAGCGGCCACTCCTGCTGCAGTACCTTTATTGTACCTCGTTTACCATGCTCAGCATTTCATTCCCTTTACACCTCTCACGCTTTCCCGTGCCGCTCTTTTTAACCAGCAGCGCTGCCCCGACGCTCCCGCGGTGCAGCTCTTTTAGTGACAAGGAGCAGCGGCCACACCTGCTGCAGTATCTTTATTGTACCTCTTTTACCATGCTCAGCATTTCATTCCCTTTACACCTCTCAGCCTTTCCCGTGCCGCTCTTTTTAACCAGCAGCGCTGCCCCGACGCTCCCGCGGTGCAGCTCTTTTGGTGATGCGGGGCAGCGGCCACTCCTGCTGCAGTACCTTTACAATATTTCTTAGACCATTATCAATATTTTATTGCGCTCACACTTCCCAGCCTTTCCCATACTGCTCTGTTTAACCAGCAGCGCTGCCCCGACGCTCCCGCGGTGCAGCTCTTTTAGTGACACGGGGCAGCAGCCACTCCTGCTGCAGTACTTTTAAAGGATTTTCGACCATTTTATTTTATACCCTTCACAGATGCGACCTTTGCCGTGACACCTTTGAAGCAGCGCCCCTGCCCCACGTGCGCCGCGGTGCAGCTCATTTTATCCTGAGGAAGTGGCTACTCCTGCTGCGGTGTTGTTATTATTTCTCAGACCTTTCTCTATATTTTATTTCCCTCACACCTCCAGTCCTTTTACGTGCCGCACGTTTACCATCAGCACCACCCCAAAGGTGCCGCGGTGCAGCTGTTTTAGTGAACCCACGCAGCGGCCACAACTGCTGCTGTACCTTTACAATATTTCTTAGACCATTCTCAATATTTTATTGCGCTCACACTTCCCAGCCTTTCCGTGCTGCTCTTTTTGACCAGCAGCGCTGCCCCGACGCTCCCGCGGTGCAGCTCTTTTAGTGACGCGGGGCAGCGGCCACACCTGCTGTTGTACCTTTATTGTACCTCTTTTACCATGCTCAGCATTTCATTCCCTTTACACCTCTCAGCCTTGCCCGTGCCGCTCTTTTTAACCAGCAGCGCTGCCCCGACGCTCCCGCGGTGCAGCTCTTTTAGTGACGCGGGGCAGCGGCCACACCTGCTGTTGTACCTTTATTGTACCTCTTTTACCATGCTCAGCATTTCATTCCCTTTACACCTCTCAGCCTTGCCCGTGCCGCTCTTTTTAACCAGCAGCGCTGCCCCGACGCTCCCGCGGTGCAGCTCTTTTAGTGATGCGGGGCAGCGGCCACTCCTGCTGCAGTATCTTTACAATATTTCTTAGACCATTGTCAATATTTTATTCAGCTCACACTTCCCAGCCTTTCCGTGCCGCTCTTTTTAACCAGCAGCGCTGCCCCGACGCTCCCGCGGTGCAGCTCTTTTAGTGATGCGGGGCAGCGGCCACTCCTGCTGCAGTACTTTTAAAGGATTTTCGACCATTTTATTTTATACCCTTCACAGATGCGACCTTTGCCGTGACACCTTTGAAGCAGCGCCCCTGCCCCAGGTGCGCCGCCGTGCAGCTCATTTTATCCTGAGGAAGTGGCTACTCCTGCTGCGGTGTTGTTATTATTTCTCAGACCTTTCTCTATATTTTATTTCCCTCACCCCTCCAGTCCTTTTACGTGCCGCACGTTTACCATCAGCACCACCCCAAAGGTGCCGCGGTGCAGCTGTTTTAGTGAACCCACGCAGCGGCCACTCCTGCTGCTGTACCTTTACAATATTTCTTAGACCATTCTCAATATTTTATTGCGCTCACACTTCCCAGCCTTTCCGTGCTGCTCTTTTTAACCAGCAGCGCTGCCCCGACGCTCCCGCGGTGCAGCTCTTTTAGTGATGCGGGGCAGCGGCCACACCTGCTGCTGTACCTTTATTGTACCTCTTTTACCATGCTCAGCATTTCATTCCCTTTACACCTCTCAGCCTTTCCCGTGCCGCTCTTTTTAACCAGCAGCGCTGCCCCGACGCTCCCGCGGTGCAGCTCTTTTAGTCACACGGGGCAGCGGCCACACCTGCTGCAGTACCTTTACAGTATTTCTTAGACCATTGTCAATATTTTATTGCGCTCACACTTCCCAGCCTTTCCAATGCCGCTCTGTTTAACCAGCAGCGCTGCCCCGACGCTCCCGCGGTGCAGCTCTTTTAGTGACGCGGGGCAGCAGCCACTCCTGCTGCTGTACCTTTACAGTATTTCTTAAACCATTGTCAATATTTTATTGCGCTCACACTTCCCAGCCTTTCCCATGCTGCTCTGTTTAACCAGCAGCGCTGCCCCGACGCTCCCGCGGTGCAGCTCTTTTAGTGATGCGGGGCAGCGGCCACTCCTGCTGCTGTACCTTTATTGTACCTCGTTTACCATGCTCAGCATTTTATTCCCTTTACACCTCTCACGCTTTCCGGACCCCTTTTTAACCAGCAGCGCTGCCCCGACGGTCCCGCGGTGCAGCTCTTTTAGTGATGCGGGGCAGCAGCCACTCCTGCTGCTGTACCTTTACAATATTTCTTAAACCATTGTCAATATTTTATTGCGCTCACACTTCCCAGCCTTTCCCATGCTGCTCTGTTTAACCAGCAGCGCTGCCCCGACGCTCCCGCGGTGCAGCTCTTTTAGTGATGCGGGGCAGCGGCCACTCCTGCTGCTGTACCTTTATTGTACCTCTTTTACCATGCTCAGCATTTCATTCCCTTTACACCTCTCACACTTTCCCGTGCCGCTCTTTTTAACCAGCAGCGCTGCCCCGACGCTCCCGCGGTGCAGCTCTTTTAGTGATGCGGGGCAGCGGCTACTCCTGCTGCTGTACCTTTACAATATTTCTTAGACCATTGTCAATACTTTATTGCGCTGACGTTTCCCAGCCTTTCCCGTGCTGCTCTGTTTAACCAGCAGCGCTGCCCCGACGCTCCCGCGGTGCAGCTCCCTTAGTGACACGGGGCAGGGGCCGAGAGCCCTCTAGGTGCGGCTCCTCTATAGCACTTTACCGTTTTCTATTTTATTTCATTGGCACCTCGCGCGTTGCGCCGGGCGCCTCATTCGGGGACATGCGCCGGCTCCCACAGCGCCCCGCCCGCCGCCGCTCCCCGGGGGCCTCCCCGCTGCTCTCGGGAGATCGCACACCGCACGCGGCCCAAGCCCCGTCTCGCCGACGGCACTCACCACCCGCCGCCCGCCGCCGCGTTCTCCCGCTCCCTACCGGCACGAAGCGGCGCTGCCGATGACGGAGCCGATGCGCGGCTGCCACGCCGCTCTCTCCGCGCCTCAGGGCCGGCGCCTTCGGCCGCACAGGGCGGCGTCCCCGCATCCGGGCCAGCCCGCGGAGCTCCTGCCGCCGCCGCCGCCGCCCCCCGACTGAGGGGCCGCGACGCCGGCGCCCCCTTTTATACTCCGCACCCCCTTTTCCCGCCACTGCCGAAGTGGGCTCCCCCCGCCTCAAAATCGCCCAGAAGCGCCCGAGGCGGGAACGGGGCAGCCCCACCGGCGCCTCGGAGAAGCTCTTCTAGTGACAAGGAGCAGCGGCCACCCCTCCTGCAGTACCTTTATTGTACCTCGTTTACCATGCTCAGCATTTTATTCCCTTTACACCTCTCACGCTTTCCGGACCCCTTTTTAACCAGCAGCGCTGCCCCGACGCTCCCGCGGTGCAGCGCTTTTAGTGATGCGGGGCAGCGGCCACTCCTGCAGCAGTATCTTTATTGTACCTCTTTTACCATGCTCAGCATTTCATTCCCTTTACACCTCTCACGATTTCCGGACCCCTTTTAAGCCGGCAGCACTGCCCCGACGCTCCCGAGGTGCAGCTCTTTTAGTGATGCGGGGCAGCGGCCACACCTGCTGCACTACCTTTATTGTACCTCGTTTACCATGCTCAGCATTTCATTCCCTTTACACCTCTCACGCTTTCCGGACCCCTTTTTAACCAGCAGCGCTGCCCCGACGCTCCCGCGGTGCAGCTCTTTTAGTGATGCGGGGCAGCGGCCACTCCTGCTGCAGTACCTTTTCAATATTTCTTAGACCATTGTCAATATTTTATTGCGCTCACACTTCCCAGCCTTTCCCATACTGCTCTGTTTAACCAGCAGCGCTGCCCCGACGCTCCCGCGGTGCAGCTCTTTTAGTGACACGGGGCAGCGGCTACACCTGCTGCTGTACCTTTATTGTACCTCGTTTACCATGCTCAGCATTTCATTCCCTTTACACCTCTCACGCTTTCCGGACCCCTTTTTAACCAGCAGCGCTGCCCCGACGGTCCCGCGGTGCAGCTCTTTTAGTGATGCGGGGCAGCGGCCACTCCTGCTGCAGTACCTTTTCAATATTTCTTAGACCATTGTCAATATTTTATTGCGCTCACACTTCCCAGCCTTTCCCATACTGCTCTGTTTAACCAGCAGCGCTGCCCCGACGCTCCCGCGGTGCAGCTCTTTTAGTGATGCGGGGCAGCGGCCACTCCTGCTGCAGTACCTTTACAATATTTCTTAGACCATTGTCAATATTTTATTCCGCTCACACTTCCCAGCCTTTCCGTGCCGCTCTTTTTGACCAGCAGCGCTGCCCCGACGCTCCCGCGGTGCAGCTCTTTTAGTGACACGGGGCAGCGGCCACACCTGCTGCAGTACCTTTATTGTACCTCGTTTACCATGCTCAGCATTTCATTCCCTTTACACCTCTCACGCTTTCCAGTGCCGCTCTTTTTAACCAGCAGCGCTGCCCCGACGCTCCCGCGGTGCAGCTCTTTTAGTGACAAGGAGCAGCGGCCACACCTGCTGCAGTATCTTTATTGTACCTCTTTTACCATGCTCAGCATTTCATTCCCTTTACACCTCTCAGCCTTTCCCGTGCCGCTCTTTTTAACCAGCAGCGCTGCCCCGACGCTCCCGCGGTGCAGCTCTTTTAGTCACACGGGGCAGCGGCCACACCTGCAGCAGTATCTTTATTGTACCTCGTTTACCATGCTCAGCATTTCATTCCCTTTACACCTCTCACGCTTTCCGGACCCCTTTTTAACCAGCAGCGCTGCCCCGACGGTCCCGCGGTGCAGCTCTTTTAGTGATGCGGAGCAGCGGCCACACCTGCTGCTGTACCTTTATTGTACCTCGTTTACCATGCTCAGCATTTTATTCCCTTTACACCTCTCACGCTTTCCGGACCCCTTTTTAACCAGCAGCGCTGCCCCGACGCTCCCGCGGTGCAGCTCTTTTAGTCACACGGGGCAGCGGCCACACCTGCTGCTGTACCTTTATTGTACCTCTTTTACCATGCTCAGCATTTCATTCCCTTTACACCTCTCACACTTTCCCGTGCCGCTCTTTTTAACCAGCAGCGCTGCCCCGACGCTCCCGCGGTGCAGCTCTTTTAGTGATGCGGGGCAGCGGCCACTCCTGCTGCAGTACCTTTACAATATTTCTTAGACCATTGTCAATACTTTATTGCGCTGACGTTTCCCAGCCTTTCCCGTGCTGCTCTGTTTAACCAGCAGCGCTGCCCCGACGCTCCCGCGGTGCAGCTCCCTTAGTGACACGGGGCAGGGGCCGAGAGCCCTCTAGGTGCGGCTCCTCTATAGCACTTTACCGTTTTCTATTTTATTTCATTGGCACCTCGCGCGTTGCGCCGGGCGCCTCATTCGGGGACATGCGCCGGCTCCCACAGCGCCCCGCCCGCCGCCGCTCCCCGGGGGCCTCCCCGCTGCTCTCGGGAGATCGCACACCGCACGCGGCCCAAGCCCCGTCTCGCCGACGGCACTCACCACCAGCCGCCCGCCGTCGCGTTCTCCCGCTCCCTACCGGCACGAAGCGGCGCTGCCGATGACGGAGCCGATGCGCGGCTGCCACGCCGCTCTCTCCGCGCCTCAGGGCCGGCGCCTTCGGCCGCACAGGGCGGCGTCCCCGCATCCGGGCCAGCCCGCGGAGCTCCTGCCGCCGCCGCCGCCGCCCCCCGACTGAGGGGCCGCGACGCCGGCGCCCCCTTTTATACTCCGCACCCCCTTTTCCCGCCACTGCCGAAGTGGGCTCCCCCCGCCTCAAAATCGCCCAGAAGCGCCCGAGGCGGGAACGGGGCAGCCCCACCGGCGCCTCGGAGAAGCTCTTCTAGTGACAAGGAGCAGCGGCCACCCCTCCTGCTGCTGTACCTTTATTGTACCTCGTTTACCATGCTCAGCATTTTATTCCCTTTACACCTCTCACGCTTTCCGGACCCCTTTTTAACCAGCAGCGCTGCCCCGACGCTCCCGCGGTGCAGCGCTTTTAGTGATGCGGGGCAGCGGCCACTCCTGCTGCAGTATCTTTATTGTACCTCTTTTACCATGCTCAGCATTTCATTCCCTTTACACCTCTCACGATTTCCGGACCCCTTTTAAGCCGGCAGCACTGCCCCGACGCTCCCGCGGTGCAGCTCTTTTAGTGATGCGGGGCAGCGGCCACACCTGCTGCACTACCTTTATTGTACCTCGTTTACCATGCTCAGCATTTCATTCCCTTTACACCTCTCACGCTTTCCGGACCCCTTTTTAACCAGCAGCGCTTCCCCGACCGTCCCGCGGTGCAGCTCTTTTAGTGATGCGGGGCAGCGGCCACTCCTGCTGCAGTACCTTTTCAATATTTCTTAGACCATTGTCAATATTTTATTGCGCTCACACTTCCCAGCCTTTCCCATACTGCTCTGTTTAACCAGCAGCGCTGCCCCGACGCTCCCGCGGTGCAGCTCTTTTAGTGATGCGGGGCAGCGGCCACTCCTGCTGCAGTACCTTTACAATATTTCTTAGACCATTGTCAATATTTTATTCAGCTCACACTTCCCAGCCTTTCCGTGCTGCTCTTTTTAACCAGCAGCGCTGCCCCGACGCTCCCGCGGTGCAGCTCTTTTAGTGACACGGGGCAGCGGCCACACCTGCTGCAGTACCTTTATTGTACCTCGTTTACCATGCTCAGCATTTCATTCCCTTTACACCTCTCACGCTTTCCAGTGCCGCTCTTTTTAACCAGCAGCGCTGCCCCGACGGTCCCGCGGTGCAGCTCTTTTAGTGATGCGGAGCAGCGGCCACACCTGCTGCTGTACCTTTATTGTACCTCGTTTACCATGCTCAGCATTTTATTCCCTTTACACCTCTCACGCTTTCCGGACCCCTTTTTAACCAGCAGCGCTGCCCCGACGCTCCCGCGGTGCAGCTCTTTTGGTGATGCGGGGCAGCGGCCACTCCTGCTGCAGTACCTTTACAATATTTCTTAGACCATTATCAATATTTTATTGCGCTCACACTTCCCAGCCTTTCCCATACTGCTCTGTTTAACCAGCAGCGCTGCCCCGACGCTCCCGCGGTGCAGCTCTTTTAGTGACGCGGGGCAGCAGCCACTCCTGCTGCAGTACTTTTAAAGGATTTTCGACCATTTTATTTTATACCCTTCACAGATGCGACCTTTGCCGTGACACCTTTGAAGCAGCGCCCCTGCCCCACGTGCGCCGCGGTGCAGCTCATTTTATCCTGAGGAAGTGGCTACTCCTGCTGCGGTGTTGTTATTATTTCTCAGACCTTTCTCTATATTTTATTTCCCTCACACCTCCAGTCCTTTTACGTGCCGCACGTTTACCATCAGCACCACCCCAAAGGTGCCGCGGTGCAGCTGTTTTAGTGAACCCACGCAGCGGCCACAACTGCTGCTGTACCTTTACAATATTTCTTAGACCATTCTCAATATTTTATTGCGCTCACACTTCCCAGCCTTTCCGTGCTGCTCTTTTTGACCAGCAGCGCTGCCCCGACGCTCCCGCGGTGCAGCTCTTTTAGTGACGCGGGGCAGCGGCCACACCTGCTGCTGTACCTTTATTGTACCTCTTTTACCATGCTCAGCATTTCATTCCCTTTACACCTCTCAGCCTTGCCCGTGCCGCTCTTTTTAACCAGCAGCGCTGCCCCGACGCTCCCGCGGTGCAGCTCTTTTAGTCACACGGGGCAGCGGCCACACCTGCTGCAGTACCTTTACAGTATTTCTTAGACCATTGTCAATATTTTATTGCGCTCACACTTCCCAGCCTTTCCAATGCCGCTCTGTTTAACCAGCAGCGCTGCCCCGACGCTCCCGCGGTGCAGCTCTTTTAGTGACACGGGGCAGCGGCCACACCTGCTGCAGTACCTTTATTGTACCTCGTTTACCATGCTCAGCATTTCATTCCCTTTACACCTCTCACGCTTTCCAGTGCCGCTCTTTTTAACCAGCAGCGCTGCCCCGACGCTCCCGCGGTGCAGCTCTTTTAGTCACACGGGGCAGCGACCACACCTGCTGCAGTACCTTTATTGTACCTCTTTTACCATGCTCAGCATTTCATTCCCTTTACACCTCTCACGCTTTCCCGTGCCGCTCTTTTTAACCAGCAGCGCTGCCCCGACGCTCCCGCGGTGCAGCTCTTTTAGTCACACGGGGCAGCGGCCACTCCTGCTGCAGTACCTTTATTGTACCTCGTTTACCATGCTCAGCATTTTATTCCCTTTACACCTCTCACGCTTTCCGGACCCCTTTTTAACCAGCAGCGCTGCCCCGACGCTCCCGCGGTGCAGCTCTTTTAGTGATGCGGGGCAGCGGCTACTCCTGCTGCAGTACCTTTACAATATTTCTTAGACCATTGTCAATACTTTATTGCGCTGACGTTTCCCAGCCTTTCCCGTGCTGCTCTTTTTAACCAGCAGCGCTGCCCCGACGCTCCCGCGGTGCAGCTCCCTTAGTGACACGGGGCAGGGGCCGAGAGCCCTCTAGGTGCGGCTCCTCTATAGCACTTTACCGTTTTCTATTTTATTTCATTGGCACCTCGCGCGTTGCGCCGGGCGCCTCATTCGGGGACATGCGCCGGCTCCCACAGCGCCCCGTCCGCCGCCCCTCCCCGGGGGCCTCCCCGCTGCTCTCGGGAGATCGCACACCGCACGCGGCCCAAGCCCCGTCTCGCCGACGGCACTCACCACCCGCCGCCCGCCGCCGCGTTCTCCCGCTCCCTACCGGCACGAAGCGGCGCTGCCGATGACGGAGCCGATGCGCGGCTGCCACGCCGCTCTCTCCGCGCCTCAGGGCCGGCGCCTTCGGCCGCACACGGCGGCGTCCCCGCATCCGGGCCAGCCCGCGGAGCTCCTGCCGCCGCCGCCGCCGCCGCCCCCCGACTGAGGGGCCGCGACGCCGGCGCCCCCTTTTATACTCCGCACCCCCTTTTCCCGCCACTGCCGCGGTGGGCTCCCCCCGCCTCAAAATCGCCCAGAAGCGCCCGAGGCGGGAACGGCGCAGCCCCACCGGCGCCTCGGAGAAGCTCTTCTAGTGACAAGGAGCAGCGGCCACCCCTCCTGCTGCAGTACCTTTATTGTACCTCGTTTACCATGCTCAGCATTTCATTCCCTTTACACCTCTCAGCCTTTCCCGTGCCGCTCTTTTTAACCAGCAGCGCTGCCCCGACGCTCCCGCGGTGCAGCTCTTTTAGTGACACGGGGCAGCAGCCACTCCTGCTGCAGTACTTTTAAAGGATTTTCGACCATTTTATTTTATACCCTTCACAGATGCGACCTTTGCCGTGACACCTTTGAAGCAGCGCCCCTGCCCCACGTGCGCCGCCGTGCAGCTCATTTTATCCTGAGGAAGTGGCTACTCCTGCTGCGGTGTTGTTGTTATTTCTCAGACCTTTCTCTATATTTTATTTCCCTCACACCTCCAGTCCTTTTACGTGCCGCACGTTTACCATCAACACCACCCCAAAGGTGCCGCGGTGCAGCTGTTTTAGTGAACCCACGCAGCGGCCACAACTGCTGCTGTACCTTTTGAGTATTTCTTAGACCATTCTCAATATTTTATTGCCTTTACACTTCCCAGCCTTTCCGTGCCGCTCTTTTTAACCAGCAGCTCTGCCCCGACGCTCCCGCGGTGCAGCTCTTTTAGTGATGCGGGGCAGCGGCCACTCCTGCTGCTGTACCTTTATTGTACCTCGTTTACCATGCTCAGCATTTCATTCCCTTTACACCTCTCACGCTTTCCGGACCCCTTTTTAGCCAGCAGCGCTGCCCCGACGGTCCCGAGGTGCAGCTCTTTTAGTGATGCGGGGCAGCGGCCACACCTGCAGAAGTATCTTTATTGTACCTCTTTTACCATGCTCAGCATTTCATTCCCTTTACACCTCTCACGCTTTCCGGGCCCCTTTTTAACCAGCAGCGCTGCCCCGACGCTCCCGCGGTGCAGCTCTTTTAGTCACACGGGGCAGCGGCCACACCTGCTGCTGTACCTTTATTGTACCTCGTTTACCATGCTCAGCATTTCATTCCCTTTACACCTCTCACCCTTTCCGGACTCCTTTTTAACCAGCAGCGCTGCCCCGACGCTCCCGCGGTGCAGCTCTTTTAGTGACGCGGGGCAGCAGCCACTCCTGCTGCAGTACTTTTAAAGGATTTTCGACCATTTTATTTTATACCCTTCACAGATGCGACCTTTGCCGTGACACCTTTGAAGCAGCGCCCCTGCCCCACGTGCGCCGCCGTGCAGCTCATTTTATCCTGAGGAAGTGGCTACTCCTGCTGCGGTGTTGTTGTTATTTCTCAGACCTTTCTCTATATTTTATTTCCCTCACACCTCCAGTCCTTTTACGTGCCGCACGTTTACCATCAACACCACCCCAAAGGTGCCGCGGTGCATCTGTTTTAGTGAACCCACGCAGCGGCCACTCCTGCTGCAGTACCTTTACAATATTTCTTAGACCATTGTCAATACTTTATTGCGCTGACGTTTCCCAGCCTTTCCCGTGCTGCTCTGTTTAACCAGCAGCGCTGCCCCGACGCTCCCGCGGTGCAGCTCCCTTAGTGACACGGGGCAGGGGCCGAGAGCCCTCTAGGTGCGGCTCCTCTATAGCACTTTACCGTTTTCTATTTTATTTCATTGGCACCTCGCGCGTTGCGCCGGGCGCCTCATTCGGGGACATGCGCCGGCTCCCACAGCGCCCCGCCCGCCGCCGCTCCCCGGGGGCCTCCCCGCTGCTCTCGGGAGATCGCACACCGCACGCGGCCCAAGCCCCGTCTCGCCGACGGCACTCACCACCCGCCGCCCGCCGCCGCGTTCTCCCGCTCCCTACCGGCACGAAGCGGCGCTGCCGATGACGGAGCCGATGCGCGGCTGCCACGCCGCTCTCTCCGCGCCTCAGGGCCGGCGCCTTCGGCCGCACACGGCGGCGTCCCCGCATCCGGGCCAGCCCGCGGAGCTCCTGCCGCCGCCGCCGCCGCCCCCCGACTGAGGGGCCGCGACGCCGGCGCCCCCTTTTATACTCCGCACCCCCTTTTCCCGCCACTGCCGCGGTGGGCTCCCCCCGCCTCAAAATCGCCCAGAAGCGCCCGAGGCGGGAACGGCGCAGCCCCACCGGCGCCTCGGAGAAGATCTTCTAGTGACAAGGAGCAGCGGCCACCCCTCCTGCAGTACCTTTATTGTACCTCGTTTACCATGCTCAGCATTTCATTCCCTTTACACCTCTCAGCCTTTCCCGTGCCGCTCTTTTTAACCAGCAGCGCTGCCCCGACGCTCCCGCGGTGCAGCTCTTTTAGTGACGCGGGGCAGCAGCCACTCCTGCTGCAGTACTTTTAAAGGATTTTCGACCATTTTATTTTATACCCTTCACAGATGCGACCTTTGCCGTGACACCTTTGAAGCAGCGCCCCTGCCCCACGTGCGCCGCGGTGCAGCTCATTTTATCCTGAGGAAGTGGCTACTCCTGCTGCGGTGTTGTTGTTATTTCTCAGACCTTTCTCTATATTTTATTTCCCTCACACCTCCAGTCCTTTTACGTGCCGCACGTTTACCATCAACACCACCCCAAAGGTGCCGCGGTGCAGCTGTTTTAGTGAACCCACGCAGCGGCCACAACTGCTGCTGTACCTTTACAATATTTCTTAGACCATTGTCAATACTTTATTGCGCTGACGTTTCCCAGCCTTTCCCGTGCTGCTCTGTTTAACCAGCAGCGCTGCCCCGACGCTCCCGCGGTGCAGCTCCCTTAGTGACACGGGGCAGGGGCCGAGAGCCCTCTAGGTGCGGCTCCTCTATAGCACTTTACCGTTTTCTATTTTATTTCATTGGCACCTCGCGCGTTGCGCCCGGCGCCTCATTCGGGGACATGCGCCGGCTCCCACAGCGCCCCGCCCGCCGCCGCTCCCCGGGGGCCTCCCCGCTGCTCTCGGGAGATCGCACACCGCACGCGGCCCAAGCCCCGTCTCGCCGACGGCACTCACCACCCGCCGCCCGCCGCCGCGTTCTCCCGCTCCCTACCGGCACGAAGCGGCGCTGCCGATGACGGAGCCGATGCGCGGCTGCCACGCCGCTCTCTCCGCGCCTCAGGGCCGGCGCCTTCGGCCGCACAGGGCGGCGTCCCCGCATCCGGGCCAGCCCGCGGAGCTCCTGCCGCCGCCGCCGCCGCCCCCCGACTGAGGGGCCGCGACGCCGGCGCCCCCTTTTATACTCCGCACCCCCTTTTCCCGCCACTGCCGCGGTGGGCTCCCCCCGCCTCAAAATCGCCCAGAAGCGCCCGAGGCGGGAACGGCGCAGCCCCACCGGCGCCTCGGAGAAGCTCTTCTAGTGACAAGGAGCAGCGGCCACCCCTCCTGCTGTACCTTTATTGTACCACGTTTACCATGCTCAGCATTTCATTCCCTTTACACCTCTCAGCCTTTCCCGTGCCGCTCTTTTTAACCAGCAGCGCTGCCCCGACGCTCCCGCGGTGCAGCTCTTTTAGTGATGCGGGGCAGCGGCCACAACTGCTGCAGTACCTTTACAATATTTCTTAGACCATTCTCAATATTTTATTGCGCTCACACTTCCCAGCCTTTCCCGTGCCGCTCTTTTTAACCAGCAGCGCTGCCCCGACGCTCCCGAGGTGCAGCTCTTTTAGTGATGCGGGGCAGCGGCCACACCTGCTGCTGTACCTTTATTGTACCTCGTTTACCATGCTCAGCATTTCATTCCCTTTACACCTCTCACGCTTTCCGGACCCCTTTTTAACCAGCAGCGCTGCCCCGACGCTCCCGCGGTGCAGCTCTTTTAGTGACACGGGGCAGCGGCCACACCTGCTGCAGTACCTTTATTGTACATCGTTTACCATGCTCAGCATTTCATTCCCTTTACACCTCTCAGCCTTTCCCGTGCCGCTCTTTTTAACCAGCAGCGCTGCCCCGACGCTCCCGCGGTGCAGCTCTTTTAGTGATGCGGGGCAGCGGCCACTCCTGCTGCAGTACCTTTACAATATTTCTTAGACCATTGTCAATATTTTATTGCGCTCACACTTCCCAGCCTTTCCGTGCTGCTCTTTTTAACCAGCAGCGCTGCCCCGACGCTCCCGCGGTGCAGCTCTTTTAGTGATGCGGGGCAGCGGCCACTCCTGCAGCAGTATCTTTATTGTACCTCTTTTACCATGCTCAGCATTTCATTCCCTTTACACCTCTCACGCTTTCCGGACCCCTTTTTAACCAGCAGCGCTGCCCCGACGCTCCCGCGGTGCAGCTCTTTTAGTGACACGGGGCAGCGGCTACACCTGCTGCTGTACCTTTTTTTGTACCTCGTTTACCATGCTCAGCATTTTATTCCCTTTACACCTCTCACGCTTTCCGGACCCCTTTTTAACCAGCAGCGCTGCCCCGACGCTCCCGCGGTGCAGCTCTTTTAGTGACACGGGACAGCGGCCACACCTGCTGCAGTACTTTTAAAGGATTTTCGACCATTTTATTTTATACCCTTCACAGATGCGACCTTTGCCGTGACACCTTTGAAGCAGCGCCCCTGCCCCACGTGCGCCGCCGTGCAGCTCATTTTATCCTGAGGAAGTGGCTACTCGTGCTGCGGTGTTGTTATTATTTCTCAGACCTTTCTCTATATTTTATTTCCCTCACACCTCCAGGCTTTTACGTGCCGCACGTTTACCATCAGCACCACCCCAAAGGTGCCGCGGTGCAGCTGTTTTAGTGAACCCACGCAGCGGCCACACCTGCTGCTGTACCTTTTGAGTATTTCTTAGACCATTCTCAATATTTTATTGCGCTCACACTTCCCAGCCTTTCCGTGCCGCTCTTTTTAACCAGCAGCGCTGCCCCGACGCTCCCGCGGTGCAGCTCTTTTAGTGATGCGGGGCAGCGGCCACTCCTGCAGCAGTATCTTTATTGTACCTCTTTTACCATGCTCAGCATTTTATTCCCTTTACACCTCTCACGCTTTCCGGACCCCTTTTTAACCAGCAGCGCTGCCCCGACGGTCCCGCGGTGCAGCTCTTTTAGTGATGCGGGGCAGCGGCCACTCCTGCTGCAGTACCTTTACAATATTTCTTAGACCATTCTCAATATTTTATTGCGCTCACACTTCCCAGCCTTTCCGTGCTGCTCTTTTTAACCAGCAGCGCTGCCCCGACGCTCCCGCGGTGCAGCTCTTTTAGTGACACGGGGCAGCGGCCACACCTGCTGCTGTACCTTTATTGTACCTCGTTTACCATGCTCAGCATTTTATTCCCTTTACACCTCTCACGCTTTCCGGACCCCTTTTTAACCAGCAGCGCTGCCCCGACGCTCCCGCGGTGCAGCTCTTTTAGTGACACGGGGCAGCGGCCACACCTGCTGCTGTACCTTTATTGTACCTCGTTTACCATGCTCAGCATTTCATTCCCTTTACACCTCTCACCCTTTCCGGACCCCTTTTTAACCAGCAGCGCTGCCTCGACGCTCCCGCGGTGCAGCTCTTTTAGTGATGCGGGGCAGCGGCCACTCCTGCTGCAGTATCTTTATTGTACCTCGTTTACCATGCTCAGCATTTCATTCCCTTTACACCTCTCACCCTTTCCGGACCCCTTTTTAACCAGCAGAGCTGCCCCGACGGTCCCGCGGTGCAGCTCTTTTAGTGATGCGGGGCAGCGGCCACACCTGCTGCAGTACCTTTATTGTACCTCGTTTACCATGCTCAGCATTTTATTCCCTTTACACCTCTCACGCTTTCCGGACCCCTTTTTAACCAGCAGCGCTGCCCCGACGCTCCCGCGGTGCAGCTCTTTTAGTGATGCGGGGCAGCGGCCACACCTGCTGCTGTACCTTTATTGTACCTCGTTTACCATGCTCAGCATTTCATTCCCTTTACACCTCTCAGCCTTTCCCGTGCCGCTCTTTTTAACCAGCAGCGCTGCCCCGACGCTCCCGCGGTGCAGCTCTTTTAGTGACACGGGGCAGCAGCCACTCCTGCTGCAGTACTTTTAAAGGATTTTCGACCATTTTATTTTATACCCTTCACAGATGCGACCTTTGCCGTGACACCTTTGAAGCAGCACCCCTGCCCCAGGTGCGCCGCCGTGCATCTCATTTTATCCTGAGGAAGTGGCTACTCCTGCTGCGGTGTTGTTATTATTTCTCAGACCTTTCTCTATATTTTATTTCCCTCACACCTCCAGTCCTTTTACGTGCCGCACGTTTACCATCAACACCACCCCAAAGGTGCCGCGGTGCAGCTGTTTTAGTGAACCCACGCAGCGGCCACAACTGCTGCTGTACCATTATTGTACCTCGTTTACCATGCTCAGCATTTTATTTCCTTTACACCTCTCAGCCTTTCCCGTGCCGCTCTTTTTAACCAGCAGCGCTGCGCCGACGCTCCCGCGGTGCAGCTCTTTTAGTGACACGGGGCAGCGGCCACACCTGCTGCTGTACCTTTATTGTACCTCGTTTACCATGCTCAGCATTTCATTCCCTTTACACCTCTCAGCCTTTCCGGACCCCTTTTTAACCAGCAGCGCTGCCCCGACGGTCCCGCGGTGCAGCTCTTTTAGTGATGCGGGGCAGCGGCCACTCCTGCTGCAGTACCTTTACAATATTTCTTAGACCATTCTCAATATTTTATTGCGCTCACACTTCCCAGCCTTTCCCATGCTGCTCTGTTTAACCAGCAGCGCTGCCCCGACGCTCCCGCGGTGCAGCTCTTTTAGTGACACGGGGCAGCGGCCACACCTGCTGCTGTACCTTTATTGTACCTCGTTTACCATGCTCAGCATTTTATTCCCTTTACACCTCTCACGCTTTCCGGACCCCTTTTTAACCAGCAGCGCTGCCCCGACGCTCCCGCGGTGCAGCTCTTTTAGTGATGCGGGGCAGCGGCCACACCTGCTGCTGTACCTTTTTTGTACCTCGTTTACCATGCTCAGCATTTCATTCCCTTTACACCTCTCACGCGTTCCGGAACCCTTTTTAACCAGCAGCACTGCCCCGACGCTCCCGCGGTGCAGCTCTTTTAGTCACACGGGGCAGCGGGCACTCCTGCTGCAGTATCTTTATTGTACCTCTTTTACCATGCTCAGCATTTCATTCCCTTTACACCTCTCACGCTTTCCGGACCCCTTTTTAGCCAGCAGCGCTGCCCCGACGCTCCCGCGGTGCAGCTCTTTTAGTGATGCGGGGCAGCGGCCACTCCTGCTGCAGTACCTTTACAATATTTCTTAGACCATTGTCAATACTTTATTGCGCTGACGTTTCCCAGCCTTTCCCGTGCTGCTCTGTTGAACCAGCAGCGCTGCCCCGACGCTCCCGCGGTGCAGCTCCCTTAGTGACACGGGGCAGGGGCCGAGAGCCCTCTAGGTGCGGCTCCTCTATAGCACTTTACCGTTTTCTATTTTATTTCATTGGCACCTCGCGCGTTGCGCCCGGCGCCTCATTCGGGGACATGCGCCGGCTCCCACAGCGCCCCGCCCGCCGCCGCTCCCCGGGGGCCTCCCCGCTGCTCTCGGGAGATCGCACACCGCACGCGGCCCAAGCCCCGTCTCGCCGACGGCACTCACCACCCGCCGCCCGCCGCCGCGTTCTCCCGCTCCCTACCGGCACGAAGCGGCGCTGCCGATGACGGAGCCGATGCGCGGCTGCCACGCCGCTCTCTCCGCGCCTCAGGGCCGGCGCCTTCGGCCGCACAGGGCGGCGTCCCCGCATCCGGGCCAGCCCGCGGAGCTCCTGCCGCCGCCGCCGCCGCCCCCCGACTGAGGGGCCGCGACGCCGGCGCCCCCTTTTATACTCCGCACCCCCTTTTCCCGCCACTGCCGCGGTGGGCTCCCCCCGCCTCAAAATCGCCCAGAAGCGCCCGAGGCGGGAACGGCGCAGCCCCACCGGCGCCTCGGAGAAGATCTTCTAGTGACAAGGAGCAGCGGCCACCCCTCCTGCAGTACCTTTATTGTACCTCGTTTACCATGCTCAGCATTTCATTCCCTTTACACCTCTCAGCCTTTCCCGTGCCGCTCTTTTTAACCAGCAGCGCTGCCCCGACGCTCCCGCGGTGCAGCTCTTTTAGTCACACGGGACAGCGGCCACACCTGCTGCTGTACCTTTATTGTACCTCGTTTACCATGCTCAGCATTTTATTCCCTTTACACCTCTCACGCTTTCCGGACCCCTTTTTAACCAGCAGCGCTGCCCCGACGCTCCCGCGGTGCAGCTCTTTAAGTGACACGGGGCAGCGGCCACACCTGCTGCTGTACCTTTATTGTACCTCGTTTACCATGCTCTGCATTTTATTCCCTTTACACCTCTCACGCTTTCCGGACCCCTTTTTAACCAGCAGCGCTGCCCCGACGCTCCCGCGGTGCAGCTCTTTTAGTGACACGGGGCAGCGGCCACACCTGCTGCTGTACCTTTATTGTACCTCGTTTACCATGCTCAGCATTTTATTCCCTTTACACCTCTCACGCTTTCCGGACCCCTTTTTAACCAGCAGCGCTGCCCCGACGCTCCCGCGGTGCAGCTCTTTTAGTCACACGGGGCAGCGGCCACACCTGCTGCTGTACCTTTTTTGTACCTCGTTTACCATGCTCAGCATTTTATTCCCTTTACACCTCTCACGCTTTCCGGACCCCTTTTTAACCAGCAGCGCTGCCCCGACGCTCCCGCGGTGCAGCTCTTTTAGTGATGCGGGGCAGCGGCCACACCTGCTGCAGTACCTTTATTGTACCTCGTTTACCATGCTCAGCATTTCATTCCCTTTACACCTGTCAGCCTTTCCCGTGCCGCTCTTTTTAACCAGCAGCGCTGCCCCGACGGTCCCGCGGTGCAGCTCTTTTAGTGATGCGGGGCAGCGGCCACTCCTGCTGCAGTACCTTTACAATATTTCTTAGACCATTGTCAATATTTTATTCCGCTCACACTTCCCAGCCTTTCCCTGCTGCTCTTTTTAACCAGCAGCGCTGCCCCGACGCTCCCGCGGTGCAGCTCTTTTAGTGACACGGGGCAGCGGCCACACCTGCTGCTGTACCTTTATTGTACCTCGTTTACCATGCTCAGCATTTTATTCCCTTTACACCTCTCACGCTTTCCAGTGCCGCTCTTTTTAACCAGCAGCGCTGCCCCGACGCTCCCGAGGTGCAGCTCTTTTAGTGATGCGGGGCAGCGGCCACACCTGCTGCAGTACCTTTATTGTACCTCGTTTAACATGCTCAGCATTTTATTCCCTTTACACCTCTCACGCTTTCTGGACCCCTTTTTAACCAGCAGCGCTGCCCCGACGCTCCCGCGGTGCAGCTCTTTTAGTGATGCGGGGCAGCGGCCACACCTGCTGCAGTATCTTTATTGTACCTCTTTTACCATGCTCAGCATTTCATTCCCTTTACACCTCTCACGCTTTCCGGGCCCCTTTTTTACCGGCAGCGCTGCCCCGACGGTTCCGCGGTGCAGCTCTTTTAGTGACACGGGGCAGCAGCCACTCCTGCTGCAGTACTTTTAAAGGATTTTCGACCATTTTATTTTATACCCTTCACAGATGCGACCTTTGCCGTGACACCTTTGAAGCAGCGCCCCTGCCCCGGGTGCGCCGCGGTGCAGCTCATTTTATCCTGAGGAAGTGGCTACTCCTGTTGCGGTGTTGTTATTATTTCTCAGACCTTTCTCTATATTTTATTTCGCTCACACCTCCAGTCCTTTTACGTGCCGCACGTTTACCATCAACACCACCCCAAAGGTGCCGCGGTGCAGCTGTTTTAGTGAACCCACGCAGCGGCCACTCCTGCTGCAGTACCTTTACAATATTTCTTAGACCATTGTCAATATTTTATTGCGCTCACACTTCCCAGCCTTTCCGTGCTGCTCTTTTTAACCAGCAGCGCTGCCCCGACGCTCCCGCGGTGCAGCTCTTTTAGTCACACGGGGCAGCGGCCACACCTGCTGCTGTACCTTTATTGTACCTCGTTTACCATGCTCAGCATTTTATTCCCTTTACACCTCTCACGCTTTCCGGACCCCTTTTTAACCAGCAGCGCTGCCCCGACGCTCCCGCGGTGCAGCTCTTTTAGTGATGCGGGGCAGCGGCCACTCCTGCTGCTGTACCTTTACAATATTTCTTAGACCATTGTCAATACTTTATTGCGCTGACGTTTCCCAGCCTTTCCCGTGCTGCTCTGTTGAACCAGCAGCGCTGCCCCGACGCTCCCGCGGTGCAGCTCCCTTAGTGACACGGGGCAGGGGCCGAGAGCCCTCTAGGTGCGGCTCCTCTATAGCACTTTACCGTTTTCTATTTTATTTCATTGGCACCTCGCGCGTTGCGCCGGGCGCCTCATTCGGGGACATGCGCCGGCTCCCACAGCGCCCCGCCCGCCGCCGCTCCCCGGGGGCCTCCCCGCTGCTCTCGGGAGATCGCACACCGCACGCGGCCCAAGCCCCGTCTCGCCGACGGCACTCACCACCCGCCGCCCGCCGCCGCGTTCTCCCGCTCCCTACCGGCACGAAGCGGCGCTGCCGATGACGGAGCCGATGCGCGGCTGCCACGCCGCTCTCTCCGCGCCTCAGGGCCGGCGCCTTCGGCCGCACAGGGCGGCGTCCCCGCATCCGGGCCAGCCCGCGGAGCTCCTGCCGCCGCCGCCGCCGCCCCCCGACTGAGGGGCCGCGACGCCGGCGCCCCCTTTTATACTCCGCACCCCCTTTTCCCGCCACTGCCGCGGTGGGCTCCCCCCGCCTCAAAATCGCCCAGAAGCGCCCGAGGCATGATATCCCCCGCGCCGGAATCCCTCCTGTCCTGGAAAAGGTAAGGTAAAGAAAAAAAAAAAGAACTCCGAGCTTTCCACAAATGTCCCAAAAAATGAAGCAGCTGTGAGGGGCTTCGAGCTGTGCCTGGTCCCTCAGGTAACGGCGCTTTCCATTGGCTGCCGGAGTGGCCAGGGCTCCTATTGGCTGCCGGACGCTGCGACGCTTCCGATTGGCTGCCGCACGATCCGCAGCCCCCGGGCAGCTGCTGCTGGGGGCCTCGACAGGCGGGCTGCCGCCGGAGCAGGACACACGGCAACGCCAGCAGGCGTCCAGCGGTGCTCGGTGTCTGTCGGCGTTTGCAGTTCAGACAGACATATTGAATCCAAATTGCCGGCGATTCCCACCACATGCTATTTCTCCTCTGTTTTCCTGGATGGATTTGACAGCGCTTTCTTTCCCCCCCACAGAGTTGGAAAGCAAAATTCTCAGCTGCCCCTTGGCCATCTCCGCTTCCTTCCACAGCTCCAGCCTTGTCCCTCTTTCTCTCCCCTTTACTTTGCACCAGGTTCTCCCTCCTCCTTTCCCAGGCAGGTCGCAGCAGAGACATTTCACCCACCGGCACCACCTGCTTCCTCTCACTCCGTCCCAGTTTGCCCACTTTGAACTACTGTAGCCGCCTGCCCGCGGAGCCGGACCCGCCGCGCGCCTGGGTAATGGTGGCGTGAATTATCGCAGGGATTATTGGGGTGGGCTGGGCCTGGTCAGGTGCCTGGTGGCAGCAAAACCGCTCTGTCCCTCTCCTCCTCACCCTGGGCAGGGAACAGAACACATCAGGAAAGACTTGAGGATCGGGAAAAGGGCCTAGACAGATCACTCACGGGTCACTGGAGCAAGAGACACGACTGGGGGGAATAAATTGAATTTCTTGTCAAACAAATCAGAGCAAGAGAATGAGAGGTAAAGCTGCAGGGGTTCAAGCCTAGGAACGAGGACTTTTTCCTCGGCAGCTCGCAGCTGCACGAGGGGGATAAAGGATCCCCCGGGGCCCCCGAGCAGCGGCTCTGCCCCTCCTCAATGGGGATGTGTCCAGACCCGCCGGTCCATCCCGGGCTTTGGGGGGCAAGAGTGGAGCAGGCGCTGAGCTGCTCCATGGAGCTTCCAGCCCCTGTTTGATCTGTCGGGGCGTGACACAGTCACTGCTGGGCGTCCGTCGGCGCTCGGTGTCTGTCGGAGTTTGCAATCCCGACAGATAAATTGAGTCCAAACCGGCAGCGCCAGCTCATCTTTACTGTTCTTTTTCAATTTCTTAATGAATTATGGGAAAACTCCCTTTAGTCGCCATTTCAAAGCCTTGAATCAAGGGGAAAACGGAGGTTCCCTCTCAATTTAGACCCGTAATTGATGCATAAGGAGGGTCTCCCCTAAATTTAAACCCAAATAAAAAGTGAATCAAGGAGGAGTTTTGCTCAATTTTGCCTCCTAAAATGAGGGGAAATGCAGCTCCCTCTTCAATTTCCCTCAAGAAACACCATTTTGGGGTCTTTTGGACACATTTTTCCTCTATGAAGGTCCCTTCAAATGAGGGTCCCCCCTCGATGGAACTCTTATAATGGCACATAAAGAGGTTCTTCTCAAGGGAAGCCCTTTAAAACCAGGGACGGTGGTGTTTTGCCCTCAATTTTAACCTTAAGATGATGAAAATGGGGCGGTTTCCCTCAATTCAAATCCATCAAACAGCACCATAAAGGCTTTCTTCTTCCATTTAGATACAAAAATAATGGAAAACGGTGATTCCCTGCCAATTGAGATACAAAATCATGAAAATGTGTGTTCCTTCAATTGAGACCTTCCAAATCGTAGATGAAGTGGGATCCTCCTAAGTTCAAACACAGTTACAGAAACTGTTTTCTCCTCCATTTAAATCCTTTTTCTTCTCGTACTCCCCCCCGCACCCCCCCCAACTTTTTTTTTTTTGGGGGGGGGGGGGGGGCGGGGCACTAGGAGCACTTCCTCCGCCTCACTGGTCGCACTTGGGGCTGCTGCACGTTGGAGAGTGGTGGGAAGTTTCCTCCCAGTTCCCTCCCAGTGTTCCCAGTATCTCTTCCAGTGCTCCCACTGGCAGAACACTGGGGGACACTGCATGGTCTGATGATGGGGGGGCGCATTGTCGAGGATCACAGAGGGGCCCGGGGGGTCCCGGGCGTCCTTGGGGGGGTTCCAGGTTCAGCAGTAGGATTTTTCTGACTATGAGTGAGCTGTGTGGCCTTTGGAGGTGTCCCTTCCTCTCCTGCTCACAACAGAGCAGCTCAGAGGTGATTTGGCTCCTGAGCGTTTCAATTTAGGCCCCCAAAGAGAGGAGGAGCTGCTGCCCACATTACACCTTACAGCTCTGCCAAGGGGCATCTAACCCCATGTGTGCTCAGGAGGTGGGGATGCAAACCCCAAATCCCATCTCCACCTCCCTCTGCAGTCCTTTAAGGGGTTCCTCTAGTCTGGAAAACCAGTCCCATAACTACAGTAAACCCAGAGTCTCCTGAGTGAGAAACCACGTACTTGTAATTCCTCTGCAATAGCCTCATCCCACCTCCAGCAGCCCCTGGGAAGCTGCAGGCAAGAACACCTAACCTGGTAAGCAACTCCATTTCTTGGCAGATTTCCAGGGCAATGCAAAAACATTTCAAAGTATTTTTTCAAAACATCTGCTTATTGTCCTTTAATGCAAAATAGTGATTCCATACCAGTCCTAAGAAGAACAGGCCCAGAGAAGACCTTGCTCTCTACAACTCCCTGACAGGAGGGTGTAGCCAGGTGAGGATTGGCTGCTTCTCCCAGGCAACCAGGAACAGGACAAGAGGAAACGGCCTCAAGCCGCACCAGGGTTGGACATCAAGAGGACTTTCTTCCTGGAAAGGGTGGTCAGGCCTTGGCAGGGGCTGCCCAGGGAGGTTTGGAGTCCCCGTTCCTGGAGGTGTCCGAGGAACACCTGGACATGGCACTCAGTGCTCTGGGCTGGGTGACAAGGTAGGGATTGGGCACACGTTGGACTCGATGACCTTAGAGGGCTTTTCCAACCTCAGTGGTTCTATGATTCTCATTATTCCAAATTCATTTGCAAAAGCTCTCACACCTCTAGTCACACCTTAGCAGGTGTGTAGGCCCAAGCTCATACATTTGAGAGATTTACTGCCTCCAGTGGGACCTACACCGCAATTTCAGGGAGAGGCAAGACTTCAGCCGTTACGAGAGAAAACTTTGCAAAAGCATTCCCTGGAGAGACATCCTGAAGGAAGGTGTCTCCCCCTCTTCTGACCATAGAGAGAGCTGAGTCTCCAGTGTTAATTCTAAAACTTTCAAGCTCCAAGTCTGACTCCCAGAAATTTTATTGGCCCCACTTCCCAGCACAATACTCAGACCTCACACGTCGAGGAAAAAAGCAGTGCAGATTAAATAATTAATGCTTCTGGGTACTGTTCTCCCTCTAAACTACACACAATCCCAAAGGAACAAAACCCTTAAAGAAGACGGATTGCTCTTGCTAGCAGGAGAAATCTGACAGGGACATACTTCATCATTCTGCCAAGGCTTTGTCAAACACCTCAGCTCCTGCACTTCAGGGAATAAGAAGTGGCTTATAAGAAGTGACTTTTATGTCAGTGAGCATGTTATTATGGATTAATCTCGCACTGGAAAACAGTCTTCATACTCTATTGCATCACCCAAAGAGTTTGGAGGCTGCTGCCTAGTGAGCTCCTGAGTTGTATCTTCCTTGTCAATCTTATCAGCCCCTTGTTTGATTGTAAAATCGTAAACAAAATGCAGCAAGCGTTGGCCCAACGGCTCAGGACTTGCATATCTCTTCCAAAGAGAGGGAGAAAAAAGAGTGTTTCTCCCAAGTCACAGAGTTTAAAAGTTCATGTTATCTACATAAATTTTTAAAAGAAAAAGAGGAACAGTAAAATATCAGTTACTGTGCCAGTGGTGCTCCACTCTATTTCTGTTCTCTTCTTCCACTTGTAGCATCTCTAAGAATACTTTAAAACCAGCCAACCAACCAAAACAACAACAAAAAGCCAACGTTGAATTGAAGCTGAACAAGAAGCAATGTGGCTGCTGGCTTGTGAGCACTCCACTGCCTGAGTTCCAGTAAGGGAGTTTATCCTCTCCACAGTTTTGAGCCAGATCCCAAAGTACTGAGCATCAGCTTTTAGCTTTTTAAAGAATTTAACGGTAAGAAAAGCTGCTGGGGAGGGCCATGCTCCAGGCACATCCATGGGATTTCACCTGTGCAGCTCCCTAAGCTGAACTTGTGTCTTTTCCTCTACCTTGCTGGGCTTGGCTCATGCATTTCTTGAGGGGAAGGCCCTGCACTGATCAAAGCATGTACTGACCTCAGATAAACAGCTTCTGTCAGTGTGGATCTATCCTAAATGGACCATTTCCCAAAGTAATTCAAGTGCCTGAATTTCACTTACTCAAAACTGCTTTTAAAGAAACCGGGTTTAACACACTCCGTTTCTAAGCAACTACTGGGCAGCGCTCCTTCACTCCCTGTCAGTGTTATTCTTTGACCCTTGGAGAAAGGCTTTAAAGCAACAAAGGGCTTGTTAAGCACCAATAATTTACTCAGTCAAGAATTCAAATCAATAGCAAGGGCAGAGCCTGACTTCAAAACCTATTTTAAACCAGAATTTAAAAGCAGTTGCATTGCCAATTGACAGGATTAGAAAGGTTTCCTTAGCAGTTGTGATTACAAAGTAATGAACTGTGCATGGAGCAGGTGGGGGGCAGGGGGGAAGACAGGAGAAACCTTCATTTGCACTGTGGGTTTTTAACCATCATGGTCACATCTCAAGGACCTGCAGAAACCAGTCTAATCTCAAAAAAGGAAAAACTTCCTGGATATTTTTCATTTCAGCAAGAGCCTAAGGAAGCCCTCAGCAGCAGGAGATTGGAATAACTGCAATCCCTTGAGCAAAGGGAGCAGGGTGTGCTCCTCAAAGCCAGACCTTCATCCATAGCACCCAGAAGGTAGCAAAACAAGGATACAACAAAGCCTTAAGTGGGGAATGGGTTATCAAGGGTTTTATAAGGAAAGAACGAGGTCTGAAAAACAGGACCTGGAGGGTGAGAGAGGAAAGAAATAGCGAGATAGCTGAGGCCTCTTGGGAAAAAAAAAAAGGGGGGAAAGGTCGGGATTAAATTCTAACTCAGCTGGAGCTGATCTTAAATGTAATAAGGGGAAATGGCAGCAAGAGGAGATTTCTTTATAGCAGCAAAGTACTGGGATAAATTCACTATAGAAACTGAGAAATCTTTAGCAGCAGCAGCTCTCTGCAAAGAGGTCAGGCATCCATTCCTCATGGCAAAGCAGGGCACAGGGAATTGGGCCAGATAACCTCCCCAGACTGATCCCAGCCCTAATTTCAAAAAATTGCACAAAAATGTAATTGTGCATTAACACAGCAAAGTCTTCTTTCCAGCTTATCAGGCTTTGAGATGCCTTAGATTGAGATCCAGCTCCTACCACTGTGCTGTGCTCGGACTCTCCCCCCCTTTCCCCGACCCAATCTCCTGAGCAACCAACAGCTCGCAAGGAGCTGGCACCCCTGGAATTTCACACTCAGCATCTCTTCCAAGCTCAACAGGTGAACAAACAGGTACTCCAACACCTCCTTCTTTTGTACTTCGGGCAGCACAGACCCACTGGAAGAAACTGGAATCCAAGGGCAGATGTAAACATGGGACTCCCGCTTGCCACTGTCTCCACCCGTTCTCCAGCTCAGCCCTGGGCTGGGAAACAAAAGACAACAAACATTTAAAAAACATCCTTGAGGTGTCTTGAGGATGCCCAGGCCTAGAAGAAAGGCCTTCCCATCACCCTCTTGGCCTTTTCCCACTCTGAGGAACTGTGGAAATGCACATCCACACCCAAGCTGGACAGCCTGGGATCTTTTCTGCACACCAAACGCCACAGTCCCGAGCACCAGGAGCCTGAAGATGCCCTGGATTGCAATTCACAGCCTCAGTGAACCCTGCACAGGACAGCCAAGTCGTTTGTGTGCAGAAGAAATAAAAGTTGCTATTTTTAGTAGTTAAAATACTCGTGGGAGTTATTGGCTGCTTACACCCGTGGGCTTCATAGGGCCTCCCATACTTATGGATTTATCAGAAGAAGCAGTTTCAAGTTCCTTCTTTTTCGAGCCCAACTCCAAATGGGAAACTTCTCACGAGTGCTCCTGAGAGAGTCAAGTGGAACTTCAGGAGCTCAGGAAAGCGACTCCCTCCCCTGAGTCCTGTCTCACCTGCCCGAGCACCCGGTGCTTTTATACCACCTCTCTCCCTGCTTTCCACGTTCATTTAAATGTAAGAAACCTGCACGTTCTCGCTCCAGCACCAGCCGCGTCTTCCCTGCGCCCGCACACTGCCGCCCCTGCTCAGGCGCTGCTCCCCTCGGTTGCGCTGCCCCTTGCCACGGGGCCGAGGTGGGACAAACTCCAGGTTTTGTTTCCCAGGAAAGGCTCTGCAGGGAGGTCCCGCCGTGCCGCCCGCAAGCCCCGGCCCCGGCCCCAGCCCCAGCCCCGCAGCTCCTCCCCGGCTCCGCGCCCGCGCCGGGACCGCCTTCACCCCGCGCAGCCCCCGCCGCCCGCTCCCGCCCGGCTCTGCTCCGGGGCCGCCCCCCCTCGGGTCTTTTCCCGGCACACGCTGCGTCGCCGTTCTCCGCTCACTTTCCACCCCGCTGCAGCCACAGCAACAGCCGCCCTCCTCCATTGTCACCACAACCCTCGCCCACCGCTGCCGCAGCCGGGAACCGAACCCGGCGCTCCCAAGCCGCTCCCGGGCAGCGCCCGACGGTACCCACAGAGCAACAGCACCGGGCGGGTAAAGCCAGTGCGCATGCGCAGCGCTGCCCGGCTCCGCCCCGCCCTTCAACACCACATGACGTAACCAGGCACAGCACTGCTCCTGCGCTTCCCTTCCCACAACACCGCGCATGCTCAGCATTGTTTCCATTTCTCCCTTAATGACCACACAACGAAGAGCTTCCCCAGGAAAGCTGTTTTGGACAAATCTCATCAAACTGTGCTGGGGGAGAACAGACACCACAAAAACTGGGATTTGCTGGCACAGGGCCTTGGACATCACACATCCTTCCCTGTTCTTGGATAACAGAGTTATCACAGATCTCCTGAGTAGCTACACCAGTAAAAAAGTGACTTTTCCAGCCCAGATGCAGCTGCATAAGCGTTCGGAGTGGCAAAATGAAAGGAATGTAAAAATCCCACCATGGAGTGAGATGGTGCCGCCTCCTGCACCTGGGCCACCGTGGAACACTCCAGGCTGGGGGAACAGGGGCTGGAAAACTGGGAAAGGCCCTGGGGGTGCTGGGGACAGCAGCTGGACACGAGCTGGGTGTGCCCAGGTGGGCAAAGCCAAGGGCACCTGGGCTGTGCCACCTTGGGGTGACAGCAGGGCCGGGGCAGTGCCCGTCCCTGTGCTGGCACTGCTGGGGCACCTCCAGTGCTGGGGGCAGCTCTGGGACAAGAGGGACATGGAGGGGCTGGAGCCAGTCCAGGGAAGGGAACGGAGCTGGGAAGGGGCTGGAGAGTTCCTGAGGGAGCTGGGAAAGGGGCTCAGGCTGGAGCAAAGGAGGCTCAGGGGGGACCTTGTGGCTCTGCACAAGTCCCTGACAGGAGGGGGCAGCCGGGGGGGTCGGGCTCTGCTCCCAGGGAACAGGGACAGGAGGAGAGGGAACGGCCTCAGGCTGGGCCAGGGGAGGCTCAGGGTGGATATTGGGGAAATTCCTCCATGGAAAGGGCGCTCCGGCCTTGGCACAGCTGCCCAGGGAGGTTTGGAGTGCCCACCCCGGGAGTGCTCCAACACCTGTGGCTGTGGCATGGGCGGACGTGGTCAGCGCTGGCCGTGCTGGTGCTGGTTGCACTCAGTGATCTCCGAGGTCTTTTCCAACCTTGATTCCGCTCTCAAGTCAGCCCCACGGAGGAGCAGCACAAAAGGCACCCCCAGGCTGCGAGCGGAGGGTTCAGAACACGCTGCGGCAGCAGGAACGAAGCTCTGCAGGATGAAACTGAAAAGGGGAGAAATGCCGGGCTCTGTGAAAGGGAACAACTGAGAGAGCCACAAACAAGCCACCAAACTTCTCACAGGGGACACCACCAGCAGCACAGATGTGAAGGGACTTCTTTTTGCCCCAGAACTGTGAATCCACAGCCCAAGCCACGTGCACACACTGCAGATGTGTATTTTTACTGCCAGCAAGCACCTGGGAATAAAAAACCTCAGCCCCAAAGCTTGATGTCTAAACAGCAACACAGAAGTTCTAAACCAGCTGTCGAGAGAAACAAAACACAGCAAAAACAAAGCAGAAAGGGAGCAAAAAACTTGTCACGCTGGCCGTGTTTCCGAGGGTGACAGGTTCTGCTGTGCTGGGAATGCAGCACAAAACACAAAAATCCTACTGCAACTCCTGGATCCCACAGCAGGAAGGACATGGAGATTCCCAGTGGGAATCAGGGATGCAGGACTCGGCTGTGCTGCCATCACTCCCTCAGGAATAGCCAGGTTTAGCTCATTCTGTCTGCCCAGAGAGGGGGGATCTGCTCCTGGATCCCCTGGAATGTTCCAGGCCAGGCTGGACATTGGGGCTGGGAAGAGCCCAGGACAGTGGGAGGTGTCCCTGCCCGTGGCAGCGCTGGCACTGGATGAGCTTGAAGGTCCTTCCAAGCCCAAATGGTTCTGTGAGTCTTAGAGCCCTGAAATTCTCATGACAGAGGTGGAAGTGCAAGAGCTTAAGGTCCCTTCCCAAAAAAACCCCATTGCACGACTCTGCAGCTTCTGGAGCCCTGGGTCCATGGAAATGCAGTTTCAGAGGAGCTCCGAGGAAATGGGTGTTTTGGGGAGAGCAGAGTGGCTGGAAGAGAGGAACAGGAACAGTCTCCTCGAGCAAGCCCTTGTGTCTCAGGGAGCGGGATCGGCTCGCTCCTAACGCACCTGGTGACTCCCAGAGCGGGGGATGGAAATGCAGCCCAGGTCCGAAAGAAACCCTGCCCGGGAAGGCGGGCTGGGATTGTGAGCTGGCTGCGGGAGCTCGCTGTTAAAGGCGATCTTTTGGGTGTTTGGGTGCGCCTTTGTCTCTGTGCGAAGCACCCGGCCGTAGCGCCCTTTGTGCTGCTGTCTCCTGATTTCCTTAAACTTTTCTTAAACGGTCCCTTTTCTTCAACTTTCCTTCAAATTCTAGAGTGAAGCTCGTTTTGGCAGCTGCGCGTGCGCGGATCCTTCCGCGTGCGCAGATGGCCGGGGCGCGCGGATCAGTGCGCATGCGTGGGCGGGGACGCATCACCGGTGATGCCTCCGCGGGCAGGACCGCATCACAAATAGTCCCTTTTGGCGTATCACTCCGCGTGGGGGCGCATCACCGCTGATCCCTCCGCGGGCAGGACCGCATCACAAATAGTCCCTCCTGGCGGATCACTCCGCCTGCGCATGCGCATAACCGCTGATCCCTCCGCGGGCAGGGCCGCATCACCGCTGATCCCTCTGTTCTGAACGGGATTGTGATGTTGGCTTTTTGCATGTTCCATCAGTGTTTCACAATTTGGTGGCCCATACGGGGATAAAGGCTCAGCTCTGGGATCTCCCGGGGAACCCAGAGCAGGGGGGTGCCCCCGCCCACTTTTGGCGGCCTCGCTTTGTGTTTCTCGGCGGGGTCAGGGGGGTTTGCAGTCAAACACCCGGAGGGCAAGAGAGGAGACAAAGCAACAAGAAAGGAAAGAAAAGGCTCCCTGAGGTACCACGGTAATTAAACACATAAAATCTTGTGCACCAAGACTCCGAGAAAAGTGAGTATTTTTTCTTTCCTCTTTTTGGGGGGATAAGGGGGATGAAAGTGTGTGCATGAGACGCGGGCTGGTTACCCCAGAGCTGCGAAGCGAGTGTGGAGCCTCTGAGGCTGCGGCTCTGCTCTGCCGCCAGGGAAGCAGTCAGTAAAGAGGTGAAGCCAAAGATAAAAGGAGTGAGAGAAGCCCCGGGTTAACTGGGACGGGCTTTCAGGGAAGGGATTGGAGTCCTTGAAGGAGGGGAGTCAAGAATTTCCTAGTATTGGATCCAAGAAATTTAGGGTTTAAGACTGCTGGATTGAGGGTTCAAAAATCCTGCTAAATGGAGGGTTAGTTCCGAGACATTTGGGTTTTGAGACTGCTGGATTGAGAGTTTAAAAGATTTCAAGAAATCCAGGCTTAATTCTGCCAAATTGAGGACAAATCCGAGACATTTGGGGCTTGAGGCTGCTGGATTGAAAGTTTTAAAAAAAAAAAAAAAAAAAAATTCAAGAAATCCAGGCTTAATTCTGTCAAATTGAGGATTACTTCAAGAAACCTGGAATTTTGGGCCCAGGGGTGAGCATCGGCTAACAATTTGAAATTGTGTGGTTGTGACTGATAACGCTTGAGAAAGAGAAGTTGGAACAATAAAAAGGAGCGATGAGAATGAATGAGAATGTATGTGATAGAAATGCTAAAGCTTGAAATATAACTTTTCTGGAAGGAGGCATATTTTATTAAGAGGAGGGAACTGTTGTATTCTAGGAGAAGAAACGGGAAAGAGGTGGTGAAGTTTGAAGAGTTGTTTTGTTGGTTTTTATTAAAAAGGTGGGAAACAAAGGCCTGGGAAAGATAGATAAGATTCTGAGAAAATGGGACATAAAACTAGTAAGCAAGAGTCAGGGAATAAAAAAAGGGAATAGAGGCGTGCCAGTGGAAATACCCCAGGAAAGCCCTTGGGGAGTTATGCTGGCTAACTGGAATACAAACCCAAGTACAAAGGAAACGAGCAAAGTCAAAATGATCCAGTTTTGTATGTTTGGTTGGGCCGAGAAGGAAATAAGATCCGACCATGTCTTCTGGCCCAGACATGGCTCTTGAAGTCTGGATCTGTCAGGCTTTACAAGTATTGGTAAATTCAAAAGAACTCGTTAACACAGAAGAAAGCAAGTACGCTTCATGCTGGGTGGGAAACAGAGTCTAAGGGGATAAGAATTTTAAAGTTGTCCGAGACCCAAGGAAAGGAGCAAAGGGAAAGCAAGAAAGAGAAGGGCTGGGAGCCCCTGGAAGCATCGCCCCCTCCACTCCCGCCTGTCTCGCCCCAAGCCCAGGCTCCTGTGGCGCCGCTCGCAGCTGCAGCGCCGCTCCCGGAGCCCGAGGTCGCGCCTGTGCCGGCTCTCAGGCACCGCCCGCGGCTCCACCGCTTGTCCCAGCGGCGGCGGCTCCGCCGGTAGCCCCGCTGTTCCCGCCGCCCCCTCCAGCCCCTGCGGCTCCAGCGGTAGCCCAGCCCGCCGCTTTCGGTGCCCCTGTGCCCGTCCCTAGCCCGGCTCTCCGCTCCACACCAGCCCAGCCCGCCGCTTTTGGGGCCCACCCCGGCCCCGCCCCGGCCCCAGCCCCGCTCCCGATGTCCGCGGCCGTTCCAGCAGCCCCTGCCCCCGCTGCGTTCTCTGCCGCGGCTCCATTGAACCCGGCTTCGGCCCCGCGGGCCGCGCTGGGCTCACCGGCAGCTCGGCCTCCTGGCGCCGTGGCTGCTGCGGACCCGTGCAGAGGCTCCACGCCAGCCTCTGGTACCGGCCCCAAGAGCTGGTGCCCTTGGCGGTGCCGGCAGCAGCCTCCGCCTTTGCTCCCCCGCTCCTGCAGGAATCGGCCTCCGAGAGGATCCCCACCTTCTACCCCCCCTCCCTCCCTCGCCTGCACCGTTCCCCTGGCAACGACCGCTTCTGCTGCTCCTCTGAAAGGAGAAGCAAAACGCCAAAGTTCCATCTCGAGGAACGAGCCCTTGCAGAAGGAAATAATATCTGGAGACGGTTCTTCCAGATGTGTCCAAGGAAAAAGAATGTCAGGGTAGGCTTTAGTTGATGGGGGGACTATGCACACTGGAAGATTTAGCACACAAGAAGGGAAATACATCTACTGATTCAAGGTACGCTTTTGGAGGGGTGCATGCCTTGGGAAAATCTGGGACACCCCACCTCTGCTTCTTTAAGTGTCTCCATGTGGGACATCAATTAAATGTGGACAAATTTTAGAATGCAGCTTCCAAGTCAAGTTACCTGCTAGGAAATGACTCCAGCTCTCTGGCACCTTGGGCTGTTTTAAACACAGCCTGGCCCTTCATGGCTGAGGCTCTGAGTTATTGCACAGGCATTCAGGGCTGACAGTTCCCTGCAGGGAGAGCTCAGCACATGTCCACAGAGGCAATCCCAGCATCTGCAAGAAAGAAAGAAGCAGCAAAAGGTTATTGCTTCTCTTTCAAAAGTTATTTCAAGTACTCAAACCCAAACCAACCTTTGCTCTCGATTTTGGCTCCTTTGCAGACTGCCTCTGCCGTGGGGTTTTCTCCAGGAGAAGCAAAGGAATTGCTCATGGAACAGTGCAGATTAAGTTATCCCAAAGGGAAGTAAAGAAAAATATCTCATTTTTCCATCAAAATGCTCATGCTCTTTCCTACAGATTATTTCAAGTTTTTCCCACAAGCTTTGCCCTACCCATCATCCCATTTTTACCCCAAAAAGTAATTTTCTCTATCCTCAAGAATGTCTCAGTGTCTATCCCCAAAATTTTCACTGTGCCTCTGCAAGTGACTACCTCAGTTTACCTCATGCTGTTCATTCTCTTCCCTGGGGATTGCTCCAGATTTTCCCTCCAAGCTGTCCCTGTCTGTCCACTTCTGCTTTCTTCTTTTTTACAAGAAAGTATTCATTCACTACTCTGGATATTAGCTCCAGTTTTACCCCCCAAAATTTCCCTAACATTCACTAGTCATTGCCTGATTTTTACCTCAGTATGTTCATTCTCTCCCCCTACAGATAACCTCAGATTTTACCCCCAGTATTTTCCCTACCTGCCCACTAACTATTTACTCTTTTTGACCTATAAATACTCTCTTTCTACCCTGGAGATTTCATCAAGTTTTACCCTGAAATATTTCACTATCTTTCCAGTACTGTCTCACTTTACCTCATGATGTACGCTCTCCCTGCCACACTTCACCCCAGATTTCACCTCCAAAATTATTGCTGCTTGTCCACTACTTATTACCTGATTTTCACTTCAGTAGGTCCATTCTCTGCCCAACAGGTCATTTTAATTTCTACCTCCCAAAACTTTTCCAACCTCTCACCTAGTGATTGCCTCAGTTTACCTCAAAAATGCTGTCTCCCCTAGAGATTACCTCAGACTTGACCCCCACATTTTTTCCCTGTCTGCAAGTTACTACCTCCGTTTAACTTCAGTATGTTCGTTCTCTGCACTACAGACTCAAGTTTACTCTCAATCTCCCTGCCTCTCCAACACTGATTACTTCCTTTTTACCTCAAAAGATTGATTTATTTTCTACCATGGAGGTTACATCAAGTTTCACCCCCAGAATTTACTAATACTTCCACAACTGATTCACTCAGTTTTACCTCAAAAAGTGTTCATTCCCTCACCTAGAGATGACCTTGTATTTAACCCCCAAAGGTTTCCCTACCTGTGCACAACTGATTGCTATAGTTTACTTCAAAATCTTCATGCTCTCCACTACAGGTCACCTTGAGTTTAGTTCAAAAGTTTTCCCTACCTGTCCATTACTGATTATCTCAATTTTTACCTAAAATAAGTCATTCTCTTCCTACAGACACCAGATAGCAAATCATACAAAGATCTAAAACTCTGCACAAGAAACAGCAGAAAGTTTTCCATGAATAACACAAGTTCCATTTTTCCCTCCTCTGCCTAGGACTGCTACCAGGAGACAGGAGAGTTGTTATCAACACTCAAACCTCGCAAGCGTTGTTATTTCTCAGAGAGCTGCGCTGGCACTGAGCTACTCCCATGCGCCTGCAGGGCTCTGGGGAGGAGCAAGACAACATCCCACTCCTGCCTGGAGAAATTTCACCCCTGTAAAAAGTCATTTCCCTTCTCTCTCTCTGAGCCACGGCCAAAGCAGCTGTGTAGAAATACATGAACTATTCATGGAAGGGATTATTCAGTTGTGGGAAAAACACTAAAGAAAGACTATCACCCCAAATTTCAGGGTGAAAACACACTGCTTGTTAACAGGAGCACACAAACTCATTTAAACCAGAGAGGAAACTGCACATCAGGAAAAGAGCTGAAAGATATGCTCTGCCTTGATTGATAATTCCAAAGGAAATGCCCCACGGATCATAGGCAATTACCTATAATTTTACCTCCATAATCACTGGATTTCTGACTTGGGTTGCTGTGGAAGTGTTTCACAGATGCCTTGAGGGGTCAGGGGCTTGGTTGGATTCTTTGTGGTTAGTCCTGACAGGCCCAGGCCAAACCCACCCACCTGCATCGCTGCTCCACCCCAAATTTGCATGAAATACTGAGAACAGTTTATAAATACTCCCCTTCCCTGTCCTTCCTTACACAACCATGGAGCAAATGTACTCTATCCCTTGTTCCCAAGAGCACCTCTCCAGCCCAAATCCCAGTTTTCACAAACACAAACCAAACAGACCTAAGACAATTATTCCATCAGTGCCTGCAATTCTGAGCTCCCTGTTCCCTGCCACTCACACAGCAATCTCACCTCAGCCCAGAGACTCCCTGTCCCCAAAGGGAAACAGAACCTGACGGGGCACAGCTCTGGCACCGCATTTCCCCTTGTTCCTGGAAAGCCCAAGTAAATCCAGTCCCTCAGACCTTGCATCCCTGAACACCAGGAGAGCTGGAGTTTTACCCAGATCCCAGTGCCCTGCACGGCTGCGCTGACACGAGCACAGGCCGATCGCTCCGCCCAGCACCATCCCTCATTTTCCTCCCATTGCTCCCCAAGTGTCCCCAAACCACCCCGTGTCTGTGCCGGGGCCAGGGCCTGCCCCAAGCCCGACCAGAGGCTGTCACCCAGCCCTGCACCAGCTGCTGCCCCTGGGAGAGCTGGGAATGCACTGAGAGCTCGGCTCCCCAGTCCTCAGACACACAGAAATGCCCAACCTGCCCCTCTGGGCACAGCCAAACACCACAACTCCATCATCCCCAAGCAACTCTGGCAGTTGCCTCTTCACCTCTGCCCTTTTCCAAAGGACACAGGTAGGACTGGGGTGTCAGAAATGGCATTCCCTAGGCAGTTCATCCAAGCACAGAGGAGAAGAGGAACCCTGTGTCCCTCTGACTGACCCCACAGCATGGGCAGGACCAGCTGGGTTTTTTGTATTCTAAATTTTAAAATGAACTGAAGAACCTGAAAGGCAAGAAACAACACATGCATAAGGTTAGAGCCAGTCAACACACACACAGACAGACACACCCTCAGACACCCCTTCCTCAGCTTACACGCTGACTGCGGCCCTTACTAGAAACAGTCCCCCCTAAAGAAGATGCTTTAACATCTTCTTCCATCTGCTGCTCCTTGATGTGGAACAGTAGATCCTGGGAAAATTGGTAGCATCAGTGACCATAGGGATCAAAATCTGCCTCGGGGACCTGCAAGACAGCATGAGGCAGTCTGCAAGTAGCTGACAGCTAGGAGTTATCCCCACACCAGGCCCATAAGCTTTCTACCCAAAAGCCCATAGACAAGAGATGAGAGTTTAAAACTGTTCAAACTAGCCATGACTGAATGTGCCAGGGCAGGGCAGCTCCAAGCATAAGCAGCACATGGACACACAGTGCATCAAATATAAGCAGAGATGACACGAAGACTTGAGATAACGCTTCAGAAGATAAATTCTTGAGACCAGGATGCTTTGAGGCAACGGAAGCTACGAAACTACTGCAGTGAGGAAGGTCTAGTACACTTCATATAGAAGTCCAAGGGAATGGCACATGAAAAAAAGATACTACCAAAACTGAGAAGGAAGATGGATAGGAACACCTTGTGTACTTCTTCTGGTCTCAAAAAGCAAAACCATAAAGATGCCAGAATAAGCCCGATCCAGGAAAGTATGCAAGTGCTCCTGCTGCCAATATGGCCCATAACGATGCCTGTAAAGCATTGAGACATCACAAAGCCCTATGACACTGAAGACAACGGACACAGACCACATAACATAGACATCAACTGAAACTGCCCAGCAATTTTACTTGATGGACCAAGATTCCTAGCGCAAGATGAGTCAGAGGCCAATGACGCCGAAGGAAAGAAGGCTCTATGGCAGTAGTACGGGACAGTGAAATGTAAACTCCTTATGAGAAGTTAGTGCCAAAGCTGGTAAGAGGATGCTCAAGAAGCGCAGTAGGCCTAGAGAAGGAGGCAACGACTGCCAGCTGATACAAAGGGATCCCTAGAGAATGATTCTGCCGCCAAAGGCTGAAGTGACGTCACAAAACATGACCGACCAACAAATGGCCAAGATGCAAGGTGCCTGCGTGCTATGTTCAAAAGTGCTCCAAAGCGTGGCTACACTGAAGAGTAGGCAAACTTTAGACCGTGGCAATCATGCCAGACCTGAAGGCAGGCTCCTCAGGTGAAAAGATGGACAATGACATCGAGACTCAAAATCCAATGATGCGAAGCTCACAAGAACATGGAGATGGGTTGGAACTGCCCGGCCCGGCAAAGGCTCGAGTGATGCTGAAGAGAAACCCTCTCTCCCTTAACTCCAAGGGGCCCGGCCTACTACAGCCCTCTCCTCTAAGCTAACTTCAAATGGCCTCCTGTGATTCCAAAGGTTTTTGCCTTCTCCCAACCAACAGTCCCCACACTTAGCTCTCCAAAGACCAGCAGACAAAATCCATCCTCGACAGAAAAGAATGCTTCAGCACCGTGGATGTCAATACATGGCCCACAGCCCACTTGGGCAGCTACAAAAGATAGAGAATAATGACAAAATTCAGACTGTGATGACACATCCCAGAAGTGACCCCTTGCACAATGCCCCTCTCCCTCATAACTGCCGAGGCTCATCGCTCACCGGCCATTTCCAAACTTAGGCTCTGCACCTACTTGTAGTACCTAAGACAACAAAACAGAAACTGCGACTGTTGCCCTCCAGAAGAATAAATGCACGGGCTCCCTCTGCACCACTGGCCCAGGCTCACCTCAAATCTCCATCCGACTCCGGAGGTGGCCCGGACGATACCTGCAAAGCGAAAAGGGACACGCTTCGCATGCTGCCACGTACCTCTCACCTATCAGTCGCCCCACCTAAATGCCAACTCACCTGCTCGCCTCTGTCCCTTGGCATGCCCAGGGCAGCAGCAGCACCTGCAGAGAAGCAAAGCAAAAAAACATGCTGAGAGACTGAAACCACAGCCTCCCTGCTCCAACTGAAGTACACCACACCTATAGCTTAAGCTTGCACCCACCTGGCCTCCAGCATCCCAGGGCCGGGACCACCTAAAATGCATAAACAAAAACAGACGCTTAGAGCTGCACCAGAAACTGATACCCAAGCAGTAACAACTCATTCTGGCCACCAGTCACCGCTCACCTCGCTCCATCGACCTTGACCACTGATCTTCAGCATTACTTCCTACAAATAAAGATGAAGAACAAAGCTGTAACACAGGCACCATTTACACTTGCCCTGCAAAGACAAACGGTGACTGACCTTCCTGTGGGAACCACCTCACCTGGTATGGGGCACTCTGCCACAGATTCAATCCATCTGCATCTGAAAGAAAGTTATGACAAAAGTCAAAGTGCTGCATCAGAACTTAGCAGCTCCAGACATCTTGTGTCAATCTAGAAATACCATCTTGAGTCCAACTAATCCCTACATTACAAGTGTCAAGTCCCTAGGACTTATCCTATTACACCTACACCCAGACTATGTAGCAGGGCAAAGCAGCCCCGGGCCAAACACACAGACACCTGTGACACAGGAGATGACAAACAAGGGGATGCAACAAGGAGAGGAAACTCTCAGCAAGAAGAATTACCAATGACATGACCTAGATGAGGCCGATGAGGCTCAAAGAGCTCTGGCAGAAAAAGACCCTAACAGAAGGACTTATGCCAAGAACCGCAAAGATGGACGCCCGAGAATCGTACGGTTGGAATCCTCTACCTATCCTCGCATTCTCCCAAGTCCTAATCTGTTATAAGGGATTGTTGCAGTGCACAGCTGTCAATACAGCTCAGAACAAGACTGTAAAAGGTGTCTGACTCAATTGTGCTAAAGAGAGATGCGATTCCGATGCATGTCCGAGCTTGCAAGTCAAAGGTTCAAGGGTACCAGCGTCGGGCCAAGGAACGCAAAGGAGCTGCTAAGGATGATGCCCAGCATTTCCGATAAGCCCCTCAAAGGGGTAAGGCAAAAGACATGTGACACAAGATGCCCACAATAGAGACACAGAACACACAATAGACAAGTGACACAACACGCACCGGGACTGCTCTGCCCTGCACACCTCAGCATTGTGATCAAAAGCGAGACTTGCCCTTTACGTGGCCTAAGGGCCCCTCTCGTGGACATCCCCATCTCCAAAGCTAATTCAAAAATCCCTCCCACCAAGTCCTGACCCAGCACCCCACTCTCATCCCCCTCCCTGAGGTGTAGCCCTCGACTTAGCTCTCAGATATCCAGGGATGCAAATCCTCATCAGGTGCAAAAGAAGGCCGCCTCATCATCTGGGAAGTTCCTGCCCTCAGAGGGCTCTTCTCTCTTAGTCTACTGCAATAAAGAAAACCAAACATCAGTGCCTGAACTCAGCAGCACATCAGCCAAAACCCAACAATTCCACTACTCACCGGCTCCTGAGAACGCCCCGGTCCTTGGCTCACACGCTGGGGCCGCACTCCGACGCCGCCGTCGCAGGGTATCCCTGGGTTAAGGGGGGACAAGGTGATGTGGCATTGCTGAAACTTGAGTGGACCCTCGCTCCTCCCTCTCTCCCCGACTCGCCACAACTCCTCAGCCATTGCCAAAAGCTGCCCAGATGGCACCTTCAAACAGAAAAGGTACAGGCTTCATTGCAGAGCCCTGTAATACTTCTGGAAGGCTCACAGGGGCAGCTCAAGGGTGATAAACTGGCTCCATCAGCTGGTCCATGAGGGGGTTCAGCCCCTGCAGGCATAATACAAGTGGGCCACCTAAAACACACAAATGGATGCTTAGACAATGCATGCTTTGAGCTGCCCCAGAATTTGGCACCCAAGCAATACCTGGTCACTGGTACTGGTCACTGCTTACCTCACTCACTTGACCTTGATTGCTGATATCCAGGTTTACTTCCTAAAAATAAAGAGAAAGAACAGCCCTGCAACATAACCAAAATGAAACACCACCCCTGAAAAGCTGAATGATGACCAACCTTCCCAGGGGAGAAGGGGCAAAACAAAATGGAAAGGCACATGCCCATGTAGCGTCCAAAAGTGTTGCATTGCCAAGGTAGGTTCCACCTGAAAGTGCTCGACTGTGACCTCTTTCTGCAAGGGTGTCTGTCATGTTGGAGTAGCGATTTGAATGCTGCAGACCACCTGTAAAACACAAAAAAAAAAAAATCAAAGGCTTATAGTTTCATCACTAATACAACAACTCCAGTAGCAGCCAGTTCTGTGCTTGAATCAATACTCATCCAGCTCATGGTCCCCCCGGTGCCAATACCCTGCTGTGCCAAGTGCCTCGCATCTTCAAAATGAAAATCCAAACAGTGAGGTAAACATAGAGCCCAAAGTCAGGCCGTAGCTTGGACTTCAGGCACTGACCCACCTCGTTGCTGTGCTCCTCTGTTCACATCAGGTTTACATGCTCTCCCTCTGCAAAAGAATTATTTGTCAAAGTTACCCAGCTTAGCCTTTCCCAAGTTCTCATTCCTCAAAGCAAACTGCCTAGGATCCCACAGCAGTGGGCCTTAGGACAAACTACTATGAAACTGCAAGACACCACTGCACCACTCCCACGTCTCCACTGAACACCACACAGACTGGCCACAGTCACTCCATCCGAGGCGTGGCTCAGGTGGCTGAGCAAAGCAAAAGGCTCCCTGTAAAGTCTCCTTTCTTCTCCACCTATCCCCCCACCAGGACTACTCTACAGGGCAGAGCAATTCCAGGCTAGACACAAACTCAAACAACACATTATACTACAAGCAGCGTGATATGAAGATGATAAAAAAACCTCTCGGCAAGAAGAACGATGGCAAGGACAGAGATGACGCCAAAAGAAACAACCAATAGTATGGCATTGGTGGATGAAGGGGGCTCTAAGGAGCAGAAGAAAAGACTGGAACAGTGACCTGTTCTAAGAACTGTCAGTCACAATGATCAAGATGGCTGTGAGAGACAAGGCCACATTTAGAATGCTCCCATATCCTGACAATCTTACAAGCCCCAGGACATTACAGCTCACGGCTGGAAAGGATGGATGGCAGTACAGCCAGGAACAAGGCCTCCAAAGAGATCCGACTCAATGCTTTCAAGATGTGATTCCAAGATGTGGCCAAGCCCACTGGTAAAAGAACAAGTGATATTGGCATCCTACCAAGAAGTACGAAAGTTCAAGAAGCTAGAGATGATGGCCAATGCTTATGACAAGCCCCTTAAGGATAAAAGGCAGAGAGATCTGATCCAAGGGAAGCCAAAGACACAGAACACACACCGGACAAGACAACACACACTGGAACTGCTCTGCGCTGCACACCCTACAGTTGCAGTCAAAAGTAGGGCTACTCCCTTTAGCTTACCTAAGAAGGCCCTTGGAGAGCATCCCTTTCCCCTACACTACTTTTTAAATCTCTCCCAGCAATTTCCAACCCACTATCCTGCTATCATCCCTTCTCCGGGCCCCAGCCCCCAACTTAGCTTTCAGATGACCGGTGATGTGAATCCACACTGGATGCAAAGGAGTCCACCTCAGCCATCTCCAAAGGCACTGGGATCCCCAGGTTGGCCTCTTAGTCAGCTGTGACAAAGAAAACCAAAATCAATGCACCAGTGTAGTGGCATACAAGCCAAATCCCAACAAGTCAGCTGCTAACTGGGACCCTGCTCCCGCTCCCACTCATACTTGCAGTCTTTAACTTACCTATCAGAAGCCTCCATCTCCAATGTCATCTCTGACCCAGGGTAGCTCCCTCTTGCAGCACAATGAATCTGCTGAACAAATTTGAAGTGTCATACTTGACACAATCTGGAATTTCAGCAAGTTACAATGCTTCTAAGAAAAACAAGGGGAAAAAAAAATTACAAAAAGTACCAAGCACCTTATCAACCCTGAACACTCAATCCAAAAATCATGAACTACGGACTCAATGCTATCTTCTTCACAGTGTCTTCAAAGCCTCTATTGCTTTAGATGCCAAAAATACCTGCTGAAAGAAAGCTGAAAAAACCTGAAAGACCCCCCCCCCCCCCTTCATGGAAATAAGAAGACACCCTCACCCCCACTAACCCCACAACAGGAATGGGCCTCTTTTACCCAGGGCTGGGGTTAATATACCCCTGGCCGGGCCCGCCTCTCTTTCCCACCATGCCCGGGGAAAAGGGAGGAGGCAATTTTACCATAAGGGATAAAAGCACTGGGAGGAGCTGCAGCTGTTTGGCTGCTCTGCCTTAAATTCCAGGTGAGTGAAGGGCTCTGTAGATGCCTTCTGTTTTACTACAGCTGCATCCACTGAAAGGGTAAAAACACTCCTTGTTTTGGCAGCGTAGACAGATGAGTTGCATTCTTCCTTGTTAAGTTCTGTAATTGTTCATTAGTGACTATTGAGTCACAGGAATATGGAGGGTGGAGAAGAATAGTAGTAATATACATGGTGTAACTCCTGTTGGGGTCTCTAATTAGGGCTGTATTCATTATAAATAAAACTGAAAAAATAATGGGCTCTCTGGCAGCAGGAGGGTTTTGTGAGTGCTGGGCTCGCTCCCTTGTGAGAGATTGGGTACCACTACCCAGCTAGAAGTGCCCTGAGGTACAGATTTAAATTCTTAAAATGCTGAAAAAGGGGGAGCTTCTTTCAATTGAGCCCCTTCAAATGAGAGACTAGGGAGTGTTTGTCTCTACTTAAATAGATGCCATAGCAATAAATGGGTTCTCTCCTCTGAATCCCCGAAAATACTGGAAAAAGAGGGGTTTTCCTTACTTCAGGTCTCTCCGGTGATGGAAAAAGGGGGATTTCTCCCTCAATTCAAACCCTTATAAAGGAGGGACAACCGGGTTTTTCCCTCAATTTAAACCTTGGGATGATGAAAATGGGGGAGTTATGCTTAATTCAAACCAATAAAACAGCATTGTCAAGGTTTTCCCCTTCTATTTAAACTGGAGAATAATGGAAAATGGGGATTCCCTGTCAAGTGATACCCCTAAGAGAATGGAAAAGGCAGGGTTTCCTTCAACTGATACCCTTAAAATTGCAGAGGAAGGGGATTCCCCCTCAATTTAAACACAGACAATTATGGAAAAGGACGTTTTTTCCCTCTGTTTAAATCCCTTTTCTCCTCATAACCCCCCTTTTTTTCTGGGGGCACTGGGGAAGAGCTGCCAAGATGAAAGGGGAAAGTGGAATGTTTCCCTGGGACCCCACATGCTGCCCTGCCTGCTCAGGTGCTGCCCCTTGGCACGAGGGGTTTTCCCTGGGCATTTTCTGGGAGCAGTGCTCTGTGCCCAGGTGCCTCCGGCTGCTCCCCAGCTCCTGCCGGATGCTCCGACCATTGTCCCTGGAGGGACACTCGGGATGCCCCCATTGCCCCTCTGGACCAGCAGCTCCCTGCACAGCTGTGCCCGGGGAACCCTCGGAGAACGGCCTCTGGCAGGAGCCGCCCCCTCCTCATCCTGGCCGCTCACACCTGGGGCTGCTGCGCCTTGGAGCAGGGGCTGAGGAGGAGAAAGGTCCTGCTGGTCCTTCCCTGCCCTGCACAGCCCTTGGTGTGCCCCTGAAACACCGGGGTGCCGGGCTTTCCTTGCTGTGGGAGACTGGGTGGTTCTTTGATCCCAGACTCTGCTCTTCCCCGGGCACGGCACATGGACAGGGGGCAGAGATGGGCCCTCAGAGGAGCGGGGGCTGCTCCTCGCTCTCGGGGCGCCGCGGGCGCTGTGCAGCCTTCCCCTTTTACTTCCCAGTTCCTCATTTTGTGCCTCCTTTTCCCTTGGGGATGCGCCCGGGCCGCATTCCAGCGGCCGCCACGGCAACAGCACCTGCGGGCGGCGGGGTGGGCGGGGTTTTATCCACTGAAAACACACATTGTCATTAAAATCTGTTTCCTATCTAATACACAAAAATCACTTTCCTAGAAGGAATTTCCATGCATTCACCTCCTCCTGGAAGTCTTTTGATGGTCCTGCAGATTCATTAAGAGGGGTCCCTGCTGGTCATATTCACTGAATGCTTCAGTATTAAAGGTGACCTTGCCTTGAGCTATTTTTCTGGGCGTGCACTGTTGCTTCTTGTGACAGAACTGCCCCAGAACCACTGCAGGCCTCCTGATCTGTTCCAGCACCGGCTCCAGCCTCAATTTCTTGCCCTGTGTGCACACATTTAAATCCTTTAATCTTTTTCACTACTTGGTCTTTCAGCAACATCGGGGAGCTGAAAATGTTTATTCTCTATGTTATTTCTCAATCCCCTGCTGAACAGCCCAACCCTCCCTCCTCCCTCTCCCACCCCACCATTCCCACCACCCTGCTCCCCTGCACATCTCACTTCTCTCCACCAAACCCTTCCCGCTGCAGGGAGCTGCTGAGGAGCCGCTTGGTCCATCCCTGGATTCTCCAAGCACTGACTGCCCATCCACTCTGACCACAGCCGGGGCCACATCCCACCGCCTGCCCAGCATCCATCCATGGTGGTGAGCTCCGTGTCCCCACCTTCTGCCTCACCCACCAAAGGAGATGATCCATGTGAAATAGATGTCACCGACATGGCCATACACAGTGTGACACTGCTCATCTGTCTCTGTGCGCTGGCCGGGAACGGGGCTCTTCTGCCTCCTCAGATGGAAAGGGCGTACTGCCGGCATCTTTAGCCTGGCTGTCACTGACTTCATCTTCCTCCTCACTGCGGTCCCCTCTGCCCTGCTCTTCCTGCTGGAAGATGTGTCCTGCTCTCCTGTCATGCCCCTGATGTACGTGAGATTCCTTTACCTGGTGTCAGCGTTCTCCTGCTACTTACTGGGTGCTCTTCTGGATGACAGCCATCAGTGCCAAAAAGGACACGGAAAAGCTCTGCAAGCTCTGCTGCCGCTGTGACCTTCCCAATCCCATGATGTGGGTGCTGTGGGGTGCTCAATGCTTGACCTTCTTCGTTCCCATCATTCTCATTCCCACAGTGGCTTCCCTGTGCCCGTCACACGAGCAGGAGCACTGCCGGGTGGCTCTCATCTCCATGTTCTCCGTTACCCTGCTCCTCTTTGCTGCACCCGTGGTCATTACCCGCATAATAATCAACATGTTCCGCTGGGTCCCGGTGTTTCCCGGTCTGTCCCGGTCTATCCCGCGGGGAGGCGGGGCCTGACCCGCGCCACGCCCCCTACGCGCGCGCTCCGCCGGGGTCACGTGGTTCCCCGCGCGTCACGTAATCGGGGCGGGGGCCGCCGGGAAGCGCCAGGCGGGACCGGGCCGGGATCGGGATCGGGATCGGGATCGGGATCGGGATCGGGATCGGGATCGGGATCGGGATCGGGGTTGGGACCGGGCCCAGCGCAGCCCCGGCCAAGCCGCAGCCCTGCCCGAGCCCTGCGAGCCGCCAGCCCGGCGCCGGCCCGCCATGGACCGCCGGGACGCCTCCGGATCGGCCGCCCGCTTGGCAGCTGCCCTCCCCTCCCTCCCCCGGGCCGGGCCCGCCCCGCGCCCCCCGGCGCTTCGTGACTCGCCGGCGGCTCCTCGGCTCCTCCATCGTTCGCCGGTGGCGGCAGCCAAGAGATAGTCCGGGCCTAGCGGAGCGGCCAGCGCAGGTGAGCACGGCCGGGCCTGGCCTCCCGCCGGCGCCGGGGCCACGCCGTCCCCGCCCCGGGCACTCCCGGGACATCCCGGCCGCCCCCTGGGCGGCAGCGGCGGGCCCGAGGGCGGCATCGGCCGCTGCGGGCGCAGCTCCCGCCGGGACCCGCAGCTTTCCCCGCGCTCGCGCCCCGCGGTGGGGGACACCCCGGGAGGGCGGGGGTCCCTCCCCGGGCAGCGCAACCCGGGGCATTCCCTGGAACGGGGACTCGGGGCCGGCGGGGCCGCTGTGCTGCCCTCCCCGCTGATGGGTTGAATCCTGTTCCGGTCATTGGCTTTGTCAGGGCTTTGTTCCTTCCCCTTTGCTCTCCCGGTTTGGCGCCGGAGCCGCTCCGGGATGGAGCGGGCCGGCACCGGCACGGGCTGCGGGGCTCTGGGGGCGGCCAGCGGCTCTGGGCGGCTTCGCGGGGCTGCCGTGCTCGGGGAATTGACTTCGGGCGGCTGCTGCCGAAGGTGAAGGAGGGAAGAGTCGCGGGTCCGGACACAATCCCGTCCCGGAGTGAGCGGGCGGCTGTTCCTAAAGCCTCATCCTTGGGGGGGTTGTGTTGGACTTTGTAAAAGTCGTTTAACGTTCCTGGGCTCTGGGCTGACTTTTTTCCTTTTTTGCCATTTTTCAATGAGCAAAACAAAGCGAGAAAGTGTTGAGAGGTGTAAGCCAGGTATCCGGTGCATTCAGTGCTGTGCCTGTGATTCTCTTCGGGAGATGAGCAAGTGGTTCAGTGGATTTTGGGGGAGAACTGAGTGCTTGTGCCAAAGCTCGCTCACAGCCTGGGCAGATGCTGTACAGTGGAAAGGGAAAAGGGGCAGGTGTGGGACCCACTGCCCTCCCCCAGCTCATCACTCGCCTTATTACGGCCTTGTTTGGTCATTTTCTCAGGAGTGCCGGTGCTTTGAAGCATTCCTGTGTTCCCAGTGCTGGCAGCCAGGTGCCCACCTGCCCCTGTGGGACTGCCCAGGCCCTTCGTCAGTGCCACTCTTTGGAATGAACTGCTTCTGCTGGGGCCTGTGTGTTCATTTGTCACCTGGGCTCCCTCCCAGCTACTGAACTCCTCTCAGGTGTATTCCTAGTTCCTGACATTCCTTTAAAACTACCGAATTCTTCTCTCAGGTCCCTGGCAAATGGGGCTTTGCAGCCTGGGGGAGTTACTGCAAAACGGGGTCTAGTGAAGTGCTCTGCAGGAGTGGTTGTGCACCTGAATGGTCATTTAATTGTCTCCTCTAATGAGGGAAACGTGATTAAACTCCCGGCGCTGTGCTGCTGTTGTGTGTCAGCCTCGAGGTGTGAGACAGTCCCGGTGTCACACTGGAGTTGCTTAGTGGCTGTGCTGAGACTGGGACAGGTCTTGTTGGTCAGGAGCAAAAGGGAAAATTTATCTTTTGGCTTGCTTAATATCTTGGCTTTATTAATGTATCAATGTCAATTGTTGTCATTTGCTGCCTTCTGCACAGTGTGTTTGCAGCTCTGTGTGAGAGCAGGCTCTCCCCTGTTTGGGATTGAGACAATCCTGGAATATCCTGAGCTGGAAGGGACCCACAGGGATCACCCAGTCCCACCCCCGTCCCTGCCCAGACCCCCCAACAACCCCAGCCTGGGCATCCCTGGCATCGCTGTCCAAACGCTCCTGGAGCTCTGGCAGCCTCGGGGCCGTGCCCATTCCCTGGGGAGCCTGGGCAGTGCCCAGCAGCCTCTGGGGGAAGAGCCTTTCCCTGATCTCAGCGTGAGCCTGCCCTGGCCCAGCTCCAGCTGCTCCCTGGGTCCTGTCTGTGTCCCAGGGAGCGGAGATCAGAGCTGTAGCCCCCGATGTGTTCTGACCTCACACTTCTCTACCAGAACAAACCCAGTGCCCTCAGCAGCTCTTTCATGGTCCTTCCACACCCTTCCCCATCCCCATGTCCCTTCTTTGGATGCTGTCAGCTTTTTATCTTTTTTATATTGTGGCGCCCAAAAGTGCCCCCAGGACTCCAGTACAGTTTAACAGCAATGAAAGAAAACAGTAGATTTCAACTTTGATCTCAAAAGCTGTCTCAGGCCCCTGATACTGCCTCGAAATGTCTTTGCAGTTCTTGCTTTATGACTTGTGTCAAACATGGAGAGAGTGAGACTGAGCCCCTGGGGTCAGGTTCTGTGTGAGAAGCCACACAGCAAGCCAGAAATCTTTGCTCCAGATCACCAGAAATTTACAGTATTGAGGACGGAAATACTGAGAGTTGAGTCTTGGGAGCTGAGCCAGGAAAGCAGCACCTCTGCCATGGGCAGATTTGGCACGTGGAGAGAGCTCGAGCAGCTTGCAAGAGGTCCCAGCAATGTGTGTGTGGAGCTGGGAGGAGCATGAGTTGCAGTGTCGTGTTTGGAGTCCCCCTGGGTGAGGATGTAGGAATAGACTGGAGTTTTTGGTGACTGAGGTTTCTTTTCTGTTTTTGGCCACATCATTTCAGTTTGTTACTCGCCTGTGGTTTGTTCTACAGGCCTGTTTCCTTTCTCTCCTACTATGGTGTCACAGTTATCTTCAGCAGAGGCTCAGCAATAACTAAACTTGAGCTTAGATACTTAAACTTCAGTTCAGAGTAGATACACGGCAGAAATCCTTCCGTGTGAGGGTGGGCAGGCCCTGGCACAGGGTGCCCAGAGCAGCTGTGGCTGCCCCTGGATCCCTGGCAGTGTCCAAGGCCAGGCTGGACACTGGGGCTTGGAGCAGCCTGGGACAGTGGAAGGTGTCCCTGCCCTTGGCAGGGGTGGCACTGGATGGGCTTTAAGGTCCCTTCCCACCAAGGCCTCGTCTTCCTTTGCCTTCAGTGTCTGCCTCAGAGTTTGTACCCAAACCAAAGTGAGGTTGATGTCACCTTCTCTAAACTGGGAGAACAGATCACTCCAAGCTGTGGGGAGATGGAGAGGCTGTAGGATGGAGAGGGTGCAGCCCTGCAGACGCCGAGCTGTGGGGTTGCTGCTTTTCCTCGTTGTTGCTGCGGACACAGCTCAAGGTGGGTCTGAGAGAGACAAACTCTGCTTTTGGGGGTTTGTGTTGATGAGGAGGGGAGGGGAGGTCACTGCTCTGCTTCTTGTAACTGCTGTGGCAGAGCCAGGAGCCCAAGGCAGGACAAGGGCAAAGCAAACCTCTCCGAGCTCTTGGGTTCTCTTCATTCCCAGATATTCTGATTCCTGCCCAAGTCCAAGTTCATTGTGCTGTGCAGGATGCGAGTTTAATCAGGTTTTAGTGCTGGTTTAGCTGAGTGTTTCTAGGGCTTGAGGATGAAGCCAAATGCTCTGCATTGAGAAAGTGATGGATGTTCAGCACAAGATTCTCTTCAGGAACTGGCACGAAAAGTGGTTGCTGAAGCCGAGGGAGGAGCAATTCACAGCTTGGCTGGAAGAGGGAGAAGTGCTCACTGCTGGTCTGTCACTTCATCCTCATGAGTGAGTCTGGGAGCTCCCGAGATCAGCCAGGCTGCAATTTCAGATAGTTTAGATGGGCTGGCCTTGAAAAATTCATATTTTGGTGCCTGGAACAAAAGCTGAAGGTGGCAGGAAGTGGCAGCAGTAGCAGGGAACTGAAGTGACACCACCCTGAGCTCAGAACTAATTTTGGTTGTGACCTTGAGCAGTCCCTGGGCCACACCAGAGCTTTTTGTGTCACCTGCTTTGGGAGGTTCTTCCTTGCCCGTGGAGAAGTTGGGTCTGGCACAGGTCTGCTGTGGAGCACCTGTGCCACCACCTTTAAAGAGCCACACTGGAGGTGTCAGTGAGCCCCTCAGTGCCTGCCCAGCCTAGAGCAGGGCTGGGAGGGCAGGGGGCTCAGGGAGTGCTCATTCCTGGTGGTGTTGGAGCTCTGAGCCCAGCCCTGAGCTGGGTTTGTGGCTCTGAGGGCACGGGGAGTGTCCGGAGCAGGCCTGGCCTGGGCAGAGTAGGAACTCCTGGAGTAACTCCTGAGTAAGCCACACCTTCCACGCGAGAGGGAGGCACTCCCAGAGTCAGGTGCTGTCTCCTCAGAGGTGCTTTGGGGTTTAATTCTGTTCTCACTGTGACTCCTCTCACCTGGGAGCCCTGTGGTTACCTCCAGAGGGTCTGAGGCCTTAGGGATGTAAATATGGACAGGAGGGGTTGGAATCTGCCTATCAGGGAATCCTCCCCTTGCCCAGAGGAGAGTGTGCAGAACTCTTCTGTGTGATGATAATGTTTTCATACTTTAGGTGTGAAAATAAAAAATGGGAGAAATCTCGTTTTTCTGGCAGCACGCAAAGAACTTTCTTCTGTGTCACCACTAAAACTCTGTGAGGGGATGAATACCTGGGAATCTGAAAGAGACGTAGCTGGAAAGCATCAATATGAATGGATTTTTCTGCTTCTTTTTGCACTTGAAAGAAAGGTGAAAGTTACAGGCTGAGTCAAGCTTTTACCCTTTATTTCAATCAATTCAGTTATTGCTAAATATGGCTACACACAGGTAGCCCAGGTGACAGAGCTGCCTCCAGCTGCTCCTTGGCCCCAGTGTCCCACGCGGGATGCTTGAGTTATCCACTGAGAGCCCCCTTGAGACTGGAGCACAGGTAAATCTGCCTGTCTGAAGGGCAGGATTGTGTCCTAAGTCCCTCCTCATTCCTTCCTTTCCTCAGGCCCCACCATTGTGGCTTGGGTGGCAGTGGCACATTGGAAAGGCCTGGGGGTGCCAGCTGGGGTGAGAGCTCGGGGTGCCAGCCCAGGCTCCACCAGCACTTGGCCCACACTGGGGCACAAATTGAGAGATGAACTCTTGGAAGCTTGTCCTGAGGAGGATGAATGGTACCTGCTGGTGAAATTCGGTGCTTTCATGGAGCTGTGATAAACCCCAAAGTCTTAGACTGCCAACCTACAGCCTCTGCACTGTCACATTCCCCAGTTGCATTTTGTATTGGAATTTTACCTGCTCCCACCTGCGTCCTCCTGCTGGCAGTGCCAGCAGCCCACGTGCTGCCTCTCCTGAGAGCAAGTTCCTGCCTGTTTCCTCTCCCAGCCCCAGCTCTTGCTTCCCTCTGGCAGAGGCAGCTTTAGGTGCAATATCCTGATGTTTCTGTGAGTGGGTTTTGGAATAAACCTACACACAGGATGTCCATGGGTTGCTGCTATGGATTCTGTGAAAGGTGATCAGGAAAAGCAAGTTCAGAGTTACTCAGGGGATCCTCTGATTCCTGCCCATCTCACGGAGCTGCTCAGGGTGAAACTACTACTCCCATGCTTTTTATTTTGCTCCTCTTAGTGCTGGTTTTTCCCCAGGTAAGTCAGTGCTGGAGCAGCCCTTGTGGGTTTATCTGTGATGAGCAGTGGTTGTGTCTGCACACGGAGATAGCAGATTCCAGCTGTAGTGTGCAAACGTCAGTGCTTTGTGCCTTAGTGCACAGCCACATTTGTCAGCTGACAGGGCTGATGCGATGAGAAAACCTCGCACTCTCCAATAACCTGAGCACAGGAACTTCCTGCGTTGTTACATTTAACCAAAGCTCTGATAAAAAGTACTACATTAATTTTTCTAATGGAGACGAAATTCCGCATTATCATCATTTACGTTTTTGGATAGTCTTTGATTGACTCTGGTGGGAAGGGAGGTGAATCAGTATCTTGTACTTTAGGGAAAGATCTAGGGGAGAATTGAATTGTACTTCCTTGGAATTCACATCACCCGCCCTTAGTCGGAGATGTTGATCTTGAGAACAACAAGCAGAGAACAGCCCAGGAAGGGCTGAACATGACAAAACAGTGCAGAGCATAAAGAAATCCTCTTTGCTGTGTTCATCATTCTGTCTTCATCTTGGATTGTTTCCACCCTTCTCCTCCACCTGGAAGTCACAAGCATCCTGCAGTGGCAGGTACTCTGGGTTCTTCTGCCAGGAGTAGTCTAAGAACAGCTTTTGCTGGGAGCAGCTCTGACCTTGCTGAAATCACTGCTGAAGCCTCCCCTGACTCTTGCAGTGCCAGAATTTCACGGTGGCAGTGGTGAGGCAGGGACTGAGCCTGGTTCACTGTCCCCAGAGCTCGGGTAGTACAGGACAGTCAGGCCAGTAAAGCCCCTGCTCAGGGCTGGGAACGAGATCCTGGCCGGCTTTCCCTCTCTGCCCCTCTCTGCAGTCCTGCTGGGCTATGTCATGCTACTATGTTACAGCATTGTTCCATGTCTTTTTTTTTTTTTTTGGAAGTAATGCCGGATATTGGCAGTCAGGGGCGATGGAGCGAGGTGAGCAGTGACCAGTGGACAGAATGAGTTGTTACGGCCTCGGTCTCAATGTTTGGAGCAGCTCTAAGCATCCGTTGTTGTTTGTGTGTTTTAGGTGGTCCACTTGCAGGATGTCCTGGCCCTGGATGCTGGAGGGTGCAAGCCTAAGGTATAGGTGTGGTGTACTTCAGTCAGAGCAGGGAGGCTGTGGTTTCACAGTCTCTCAGCACATTTCGTGTGTTTTTGCTTTGCTTCTCTGCAGGTGCTGCTGCTGCCCTGGGCGTGCCAAGGGCCAGAGGCGAGCAGGTGAGTTGGCATTTAGGTGGGGTGGCTGATAGGCCAGCGGTCTATGGCAGCGTGCTGAGCGTGTCCCTTTTCATTGTGCAGGTTTGTCCTGGCCACCTCCAGAGTCAGATCAGGATTTGAGGTGAGCCGGGGCAGTGGTGTGGAGTAGCCCGGGGATGCTCTTCTGGAGGGCAACAGTGACGTTTTCTGTTTTGTTGTCTTAGGTACCGTGAGCAGGTGTGGAGCTGAAGTTTGGAGGGAGCAGGTAAGCGCTGAGCCTCGGCAGTTTCGAGGGAGGGGGCCTTGCGGAAGGGGTCTCTTTTGGCGTGTGTTGTCAGAGGCTGAATTTTCTCCTTGTTCTCCGTCTTTCGCAGCTGCCAAAGCGGACCGTGGGGAACGTGTTGACATCTGAGGTGCTGATGCATTTTTTCTGCCAAGGATGGATTTTGTCCGTTTGTCTTCAGAAAGCTAAGTGTTGGAAGTGGTGGCTGGGAGAAGGGAAAGGCCTTTGGAGTTCCAGGAGGTAATTGGAAGTTAGCTTAGAGGAGAGGGCTGTTGTGGGAGGGCCCCTTGGAAGTAAAGGGAGAGGGTTTCTCCTCAGCATCACCCGAGCCTTTGCTGGGCAGGGCAGTTCCCACCCATCTCTGTCATCGGCCTTTGAGTCTCGACATCATCGTGGATCTTTTTGCCCGAGGAGCTCGCCTTCGGGTCTGGCACGATCGCCACGGTCTCCATTTCACCTACTCGCTGGCATAGCCACCCGCGGGCATCTTGGCCACTTGCTGGATGGTCAAAGGTAAGGGATCAAAGGTCGGGTTGTCAAGGAATGGGTCAAGGGGTCAAAGGTCAGGGGGTAAAAGGTCAAGGCTTGGGCTCAGGATTAGAGGTTCCAGCATGATTTTCCATGGTGGTTCCCAGTGTGGGGACACGGGGTGTGGGGTCAGTGGCGCCGGGGGCGGGCAGGAGCCCCGTGGGCAGTGGCCGGCAGCGGCGGGGACGCCTCCGTACGGTCGCGCCCCTCCAGTGCCAGCAGAAGCCCCCCTGCGCCGTGCGGTGCCCGGCCCCACTCCTTGCCCTCCCCGCCGCTGCCTTCCCGCACTCCCACCGCACCCCCTGCTCCCCTCCAGCCCAGGGAAATGCAGGAAAACACAAAATCATCGAGGTGGAACAGTCACCGGAGCTGCCCGAGCCATCCCCCCGCCTGAAGGCAACAGCTGCCCAGAGCCAGGGGCACCCAGCAGGATGCAGCTCCTCTTTCCCAGGAGCTGGAGGCAGGGGGAGCAGGGAGAATTTCAGCTCCCAGCAGCTTTCTGTGAGTGCTGGATGGACTCTGGGCTGAGCCAGGTGGGAGGTGTGGGTGGTGTTCATGTCCCCAGGAGCTGCTCAAATCCACCTTAAACTCCTGGAATGGTCTGTGCTGGCAAGAACCTTACAGACCATCCTGTTCAGCCCCTTGCCATGGTCAGGGACACCTTCCTGGGGTGTCTGTGCCAGAGTGGTGGAATGGTCAGGACTTTCTCCCTGAGCCCAGTCCCGGGCAAGATTGGGGTTCCCATGGGAAGAAGCCTGTGAGCTGCATTTCCGGAGCTGGGAGCCTTCATGCCCGGGAGTATTTCCAGTACTGCTCTTTGGCTTTTTCCATAACTGGGCATGATGTTTCTCCCCAGAGCAAGGTGGTTTTCCCTGGATTGTTGGGGTAAGACACTGGCTGTTTGACAGCTCTGTTGTCTCTTTGTCCTGAATGGAAGAGTGAGGAACGGGGGATGCTCCCGACTGTCCCAGGGATGTGGGAACAGCCCAGTTCCAGTGAGGAATGTGACGCCCAGCTCGTGGCGTGTGCCCTGAGATGGTCTTTGCTGTTGTTTTGTCCTTAGAGCCTGTTGGAGTGCTGGCCTGGATTTGGGAGGAGCCAAGTAGCCTGGAGCAGTGAGGTTTTTCCTGTCAGAAATCCATGCTGGGGATGTTTTCCCTGGCTGTCCCAAGGGGAAGGAACAGCTCTGGAGTTTTTGCAGCCACAGGCTGGGGATGCATCCCCTGAAAACCAGTTCAGGATCGTTCATCTGACTCTGTCCCTGACCTGTGGCTTCCAGGGAGCCTTCTGGTCTTCTGGGTATTCCCAGGAGAGGATATTCCACCACCTGACTTTTAAGCCAGGAATTCCAAACCCAGTAAGTTGGTCACATTCTATGGGAGCTGCCCCAATGGTGGGATGGCAGAGGGCACACCCCACGCTGCTGTTTGGGACATTCCTGACTGGAACGGGAGCCAGCTGGGCATTTTGGAGCACTGAGGCCACCAGGGCAGCCTTGAGTGGCATTCCCAGGCAATGCTGAGGCATCCCATGCCTGTGGCAACACATGCCTGATGTGGAGCAGAGAGAGGAAGGGAGAAATTCTGAGTTGATGGGAGGAATGGAATTGGGCTTTCCAGAATGGAATTGGTATAGGTGCTGATGGTATCATGGAATCATGGGGTGGCTTGGAAGGGACACAAAGACCCTCTGGGCTCTGTTATCCCATCCCGTGGCAAAGAACACGTCCAAAACTGCCTCCTCACCCCCATGGAATGGCAGTGGGTGTTGGGAGCTCTGGCTGGAGCACCTGGAGACCAGGTAAGAATAGCAGTGGCATTGTTTTGGCTGCTGCTGGATGTGGTTTTCTCTTGTCAAGATGTTCCTCTGATTGATGTTTTCACAGTAGCTTGCTAGGCCTCATTTGAGGATAATTCCAAGAATTTGGAAGTCGTTGGAAAAGAATGAGGAAAAAAGGTGAACCTGATCCATTTCTAGTAATTCTGAACTTCTCTTGCAGCACCGTTCCAGGGGAAAGCTGGTGAAAGGATAAAGATGCAGAGGAACAAGTGTTGTAAACCCCCCTGCTTCCCTGACAAAGCAAACCTTTCTGCAATCCCAGTAAATCTCTTGGAGAAACTGTGAGATCATAAGGTTTCCTAGGAAAGGAAAACTAAGGACAGAGATGAGGAAATAGGCTTCCAATTAACAATGATTTGATGGAGGTAGGAATGATTCCTGTATGTTTGATGCACCCCTTTTTATTCCTGGGATAATTTTAAATGATTTCTTTAAAAAATCATTTCGATTTGGGAATTCAGATTAGAGAGGAAACGATGCAAAATAAATGCAGGGAGAGATCACAGAATCATCCTGGAATGGCAGAATAGTTTGGGTGGGAAGGGACCTTAAGGATCACCTCATTCCATCCCCAGGGTGCTCCAAGCTGCGGCCAGCCTGGCCTTGAACACTTCCAGGGATGGGGCAGCCACGATTTCCCTGGGTTTACGGGCACAAGAGGAAATTTCCAGCAGGAACTGAGGGGTTTCCCTTGCTCTGCCTGGCCCTAGCAGGGCTTTGGGAGGCAGAGGGTGTGGGAACAGGAGCTTTGTCCACTGCCTTGGGGGAGTCTCTGATGTCCCAAAACCCAGCAGAGCAAGTGGTTGTGGTTTAACATCCCGTTCAAAGGAGATGCCAGGCCAGGAACGGGAATGGACTGCAGAGCAGGGATGGTGGCCAGCAGAGGGGTGAGTGTCCAGGGGGTCCCAGCAGTCCATCCCTGCTGCCCAGGTTTGGGATGAGCAGGCTGGTGAGTGTCCCTGTGCTTGCTCTGCAGGATGAGGAAGCCAGGCCTGCTGAGGAGGAAGATGAGGAAGTGTGTGAGGATGGAGACAGCGGCCACCAAAGGCTGGGGAAGGCACAGATCCAGGTAGGAGACGTTGCCTTGCGAGGAGAGGGACTTGTCTGTCCCGTTGGAATTTGGGGCGTGAGGCCAGTGGAACAAAGGCTTTGATTCCATTCTCTTACTCGGGTTTTCACGTGCCTTAAGAGAGCTTTGTGAAAATGTCATTATCCCTGATTGAGTCTCTGAAAAACAGGGATTGAAGCTTTCAGAAGGGGCCCAACCCTGCCTGCATGTATCCAAGTGCAGCCCCCACTCCCTGTTTTTGTGTACAGCTGGGATGAGACCTCAGCTGCTGTTACTTGCCAGCTCACAAGTTGTGTAGCTCAGAGCCTCAGCCATGAAGGGCCAGGCTGTGTTTAAAACAGCCCAAGGTGCCAGAGAGCTGGAGTCATTTCCTAGCAGGTAACTTGACTTGGAAGCTGCATTCTAAAATTTGTCCACATTTAATTGATGTCCCACATGGAGACACCTAAAGAAGCAGAGGTGGGGTGTTCCTAAGAAAAGAGCATCTAAATTCTTTGGTGGTAGAGGGCTTAAAGTCTGAGTGGAGGTGCCTTTAGGACACTTCCATTCCAGTATCTGAATGGAATTTAAATGAGGTAGCCAAATCCTGACAAGCTTGTATGAACTCCAAAGCCTCTGCAAGTGGTTTACAGCCAGGGAAGGAGATAAGAGTCTGGAGTCTCTCCCCAAAACCTGGCTGCTGGTTTCTTTGGCCAGGCATAGGAATAATTGCGTATTCCCTGGGGCTCTCCTTATGGGGAGAGGTTTACTTATGTGCCCTGGGTTTATTCAGTGCATCTTCAAAGTGATGGAAACTGATTGCATTGAAATGCCAGGGGTGCCAAATGTTTTCCCCAGCCAGAGCTCGGAGCCAGCCCAGTGGGAAGGGGTTTAGTGGCCATTTTCCCACTCCCTCGGGGCAGCAGCACTGGAGCACTCGCAGCCACCCGTGCCCGAGGTGCCGAGTACTGGCAGGAGGCAAAGCCAGGGACTGGGCAGGAGGAGCTTGCAGTGCTCCTGGAATCGCAGAGCTGGAGCTGTGGGTTAGACCTCCCAGGAGCTGCTGCCTCACTCAAACCTTGTTTAAAGCTCAGCATCCCTCCTGCTCCCTTGGAATGATTGTTGCTTCTGTTGTTGCTCTTTCCCGATCCATTATGATTATTATTGTAAATTCCCACTCCATTTCTTCCATAGCCCTTTGCTTCCCAGAGGTGGTGCTTTAGGCAAGCCCCTCCAGCCTGGGAAGGGGCTTTTGGCTCCAGACTCAGTCCCAGTCCCCATGAGCAGCTGGAGCTGTGCTGTCCCCAGCAGGTGCCTTTCCTTCCTTCCCTGCTGCACTTTGGCTTTTTGAGGGCTCTCTAGGGGGCTGAGGGGGAAGTTCTTTGTCATTCCAGGGCAGCATAAGCCCTGATCCCACTAAAAGCAGGAGGAATCATTCCATCCTTGGTTTTGGATACACCTTTGGTGTTTTCTCTCTTTTGCTGACATTGTGTGGTGAAGCAGCAGCTCCCTGGAATAATTTTTAGTTGTAAAACAATGAATTCCCTGCTGGAATCCCAGTCCCAGCCCCCCAGATCAAGGTGCAGTTTAAGGCCTTACACCCTGACCAGGACAAGTTCCTGTCCTTAGACATGGAAAACAGGGGAAAACTCAGACTGGATTGGAGCCAGCATCCAGAATGGGGAGAGTGAGGCAGCGTGCTTGGCCCAGGCTGGGGCTGGTACAGGGGGTGTTCCCTGTAGGATGACACCTGTTTGGAGCAGATCCTTCTCTTCCTTTGTCCAAAGTCCAATGGCAAAGGACTGAAGAACCCACAAGTGGGGCCTGGAAGGAAAACGATTCTGTTAAAATTAGGCAAAGAATGCACTAAGAAAAAATGGACATCCTTTTTAGGTATGAAAGTAAGTAGGGGAAAAATGTTGAAAAAGAGCTCTTTTATTTGGTGCCACCTCTCATTGTTTTATGGATAAAACCCTCTAGTGAGCAATCAGAACAGGAGTGGGAAAGCCAGGAGCCTTTGACTTCCACAGTGGACTTAATTGCCATGCTTAATTTCAACAATTTCTTCTCTCTCTCAGGACAGGAAGCCCCACTTAACTTGTCCCATCTTTGCCAAAAGCTTTGGTGTTTGAGCAGCCAAACCCAAGGGGCTCTGGCCCCACCAGCCTGTACTGGAGGGCCCCTGGTCCTGCCCGTGGTGTGGGATGAATCCCCAATTGTCCCCAGAGGGGGCTGCCCTGGTCCCTGCAGTGCCCAGCACCTGAGACACAGAGAGAGCCCTGTCCAAAGGGGCTCCTTGTCAGGAATGTGGCAGCAGCCCCAGGAGCAGGCTGGAGGTGAGAACTGGGGCTGTGTTTGAGACTGACCAGCTCAGCTCAGTGTTTACCTGTGGGGGGAGTTTGGCCCCCCACACTGAGTTGAAGCTGGATCAGGGTGACAGATGCTGCATTTTGGGCACCCTGAGAGTTTCTCTCCCCCTTGGAGATTTCCTGCGGGGATGGGGCAGAGCAGGGAGCAGAATTAACCCTGCACCTCCCGTGGGCACTGCTGGCCTTTGTCTCTCTGCTGTGCCATCAGCCTGTGGGAATTTGCTGCTGCTGCTGCCACCCCACCTGGGGGCTGCGTGCTCCTGGCAGCCCTTCCCAGCCCCACACCCGAGCTCCAGCGCTGCCTCCAGGCTGTGTTGGGAGAGTTTGCTGGGAATGTGCCTCATCCCTGGGAGTATCCTTTCCTTCCAGAGTGGCTGGATGGAGCTTCTGGGCTTGTCAGCTTCAGAGTTTGCTTGCAAAAGTCACTGCAGGGAAGAATGACAAGGAGGTTTGTCAGAGTGCTGCTGTCAGACCCCACCTGCCAGTCTGTGCTTTGGCTTGGAGGTTGTTGTGTATTGGCCCTGCAGGGAATGAATGTCCCCTTCCCACCTCAGCCCAGCAGATCCCAAGGGCTCTTCCTGGAGTACTTACTCTTTGCTTCCCTTTGGGATAACTTAATCTGCACCCTTCCAGGAGCAATTCCTTGGCTTCTCCTGGAGAAAACCCCATGGCAGAGGCAGTCTGCAAAGGAGCCCAGAGCTGTGCTTGGAGCAGGGAGTGCTGAGAGCTGCGTGTGCCTCTGCTGCCCCAGGCTGGCAATATCCCCATGGAACAGACTGGGCAAATGGCATTAGAGGGAGCACAATCCCTTCCTGGAAGAGGTTTTCTCCTCTGCAGATCAGGCACGGGGCAGGAAGGGAACTTTGGAGATCAGCTGCTTTCCCCCAGAAAGCATCACTCACACCAGCATGGATGACATGACCTGTGCCCAGCGCTCACCATGCACCCGGCCAGAATCAAGAGCAAAGGTGGGTTTGGGTGTGAGCACTTGAAATAACTTTGAAAGAGAAGCAATCACCTTTTGCTGCTTCTTTCTTTCTTGCAGATGCTGGGATTGCCTCTGGGCACATGGGCTGAGCTCTCCCTGCAGGGAACTGTCAGGCCTTAACAGCTGTGAGGTTGTGTTCTTCTCAGTGGGGAACTGGAAATAATTATTAATTAATTGCAGAAATGTTTTCTGAACCTTTCCCCTTTCCTGGTAGATCTTCTCTCTCTGCCTCTGAATTTACAGCTGTTCCCTGGTGTCATTGGCCCTGCCTGAATTCCTTGCAGCTCCTCACTGGGAAAACCTGGGATGACTTTGAGGGGACAGAGGAGACATTTTCAGCTGAAAACCTGGGGTGACTGAGAGGGGACACAAGAATTGTTTGTGTAGGAAAATGGGAGGTGATGTCAAGCAGAGCAAGGTGGCATTTTTGAGGGAAAAGCTGAGGTGATGTTTAGGGGAAAGAATGCACATTTTGGGGGCAGAAAAGAGTTAATATTGTACAGGAAGGAAAAACTGGGGGGTAAAACTTGATGTAATCTGTAGGGGACAGAATGAATATTTTGGAGCAAAAATGAGGTACTCAGTAGTAGACAAAGAAGGAAAATTTTGGAGGCCAAACTTGACAAAGTCTCAAGAGCAGAGAATGAACACTTGGAGGGAAAAAGGAGGTGATGAATACTGAGCATGTGGGGAAAATTTGGGGGCTAAATCTGAGCTAATCTCTAGGGGAGAGCATGAACACACTGAGGTAACATGAGGGAATCAGTTGTGGGCAGATAGGGAAACTTGTGTAAAAATAATATTAAATAAGCTGTAGAAAGAACATTTTGAGGTAAAAATGAGGTAAGCAGTAGTAGACAGATGGAAAACTTTGGGGGTAAATCTTGATAGAAGCTACATGGTAGAAAGGAAATAAATATTGAAGGAAGAATGAGGGAATCAGTAGTGGACAGGTAGGGGAATTTTGGGGGGTCAAACTTGAAATGATCTAAAGGTTGAGAATGAATCTTTTTTGGTAAAAATGAGGTAATAAGTTGTGGACAGTTAAGGAAAATTTTGGGGGTTAAACTTGAGGTAATCTCTAGGGAGAGTGTGACCACTGACATGAACTGAGGCAATCACTGGGGCTAGGCAAGGAAATTTGGGGTGTAAAACTTGGGAAGATCTGTAGGGCAAAGAATGAACATATTGAGGAAGCGATGAGGTGATCAGTAGTCAAGATGAGGTAGAATGTGGGGGGCAAACCCTGAGGTAATTATGTAGGAACCATAAGTGGTTTTGAGAAAAAATCTGACCTAATTTGTAGGGGACAGAATGAACATTTTGGGGGTAAGACAGACATAACCTGTGTGGTTTGGGTTTTAAAATCTAGTCAGTGCACAGGGGACAAAATAGACATTTTGGTAATAAAATCCGAGTTCATCAGTAGAAGAAAGAACTCATGTTTTGAGGTAAAAAGGAGGTGATCAGAACTGGGCAGGTAGGGAAAACTGAGGGGGTAAAATGTGAGGTCATCTCTAGGAGAGAGCAGGAGCATCCTGAGGTAAACGGAGGGAATTGCTGTGGACAGGTGGGTAAATCTGGCAGGTAAAACTTGAGGGAATCTCCATGGTAGAAAATGAGTATTTGGAGGTAAAAATAAAGTACTCAGTCAGTGGTGGAGATGTACGGAAAATGTTGGAGGTAAAATCTGAGGTGATCTGTAGCAGAGAGAATGCACTTGATGGGGTAAACTGAGGTAATCACTTATGGACAGGTAGGGAAGTTCAGAGGGGTAAAAATTGAAAGCATCTGTAGGGCAAAGAATGAAAAGATTGAGGTGGAAATGAGGAAAGAGGTAGTGGACAGGTGGGGAAAGTTTTGGGGGCAAATCTTGTGGTAATCTCCAGAGCAGAGAAAGAATGCTTCCTTGTAAAAAATGAGGAACTCAGAAGGAGGCAGATGGGGACATTTTGGGGGTAAAATCTCAGGTCATCTCAAGGTGAGGGAAGGACTATTTGGAGGTCAACTCAGCACTCACTGTGTCTTCCTTCCTTGGCATCAGCTGGCAGGGAAGGGAGAAGAGGCCTCAGGCTGGAGAGGGGCAGGAGAAAGGCACTGTGGGCAAAGGCACCTCCCTGGCATCCCCAGGGTACCTGTGGGGAACACAGCGGACACTTTGGGAGCAAAGGGAGGTGATGGCATTGTCCCTTTGGGGGATGCTGGCATTTAGATCATTCCATCCATTTGCCTGCTGACATTTCCCAGCCCAGGGGCTTTGGCTGCCAGGGCAGCACAAAGACTGTTCCCTGGGTGGTGCGCAGATTTGGGGGTTGGCTTTGCTAGTTCAGATGAATTCTACCCAAAGCCCTGAATTCCCTGCTGAATTGCCACTGGCATAGCCTCCCAGCGCCTCCTGGAGCATGGATATTCCCATGCAGAGCTGCCTATTTAACACCAGCTGTGTCAAGACCCAGCAGAGCTTCCAGGGAAGCTCAGCAGGGTCAGGGCAGGGACAGCTTCATGTTCCATAGAATTTGCTGTTTGTAACCCTCATCCCCCAGCCCCCCCCCAATGTCCCTGGGGGCACCTGACAGAGTTCCCTGGAATTCAGCTGCCTGCACCCCCCGAGCTGGGGCTCCAGGTGATATTTGAAAGCAGGAACAGGCACTGGCTGGACACGCTCCCAGCCCGTGCTGAGGCAGCCCCTGTGCCCACGGGAGGACTTCTCTCCCTGCAGGAGCTGATTTCATTCCAGAGCCTCAGGAGTGGCCTCTGCAAGTTCTTTTCCCTCAGGAAAGGGATGCACATCCCTGCCTTCAGGGCACCTGCAGTGGGAGCCACCTGGGAAAGCTTTCCATCAGTTGTGCAGTTCCAGCTGGCTCCCCAAAAACTCCCAACTCAATCCAAAGAGATTTCTCTGACTCTGACCTTTCATTTGAAGGCATCTCTGAGGGCATTGCTTGGCATTTCATTGCTGTGGGCGAAGCTTGCCTTGGCCTTAACACTGCTGAGGGATGATGACCTCAGGCTTGAAGGGAAGGCATTTTGGGTGGCTGGGACATAGCTGGCAGGTGTGTGGGAGGTCAGCACTGGGAATTGCTGTCTGAGCCCCTCTGCAAACAGCCCATTCTGACATTCCGCAGTGCCAGCTGTTCCTTGGGGCATTTTTGGGGTGTCAGTGGGGTCTGTCGGGACTGAAGCATCTCTGGGTGCCTGTTCAGAGCAGCCCCTGGCCGAGGGGCTGCGGGCAGCCCTTTATCCATGTCCATCCCAGCGCTGCCCGGGCAGCCCAGTGCCCGTTCCAGGGATGTGTGTTTGGCACACTGCGTGCCACGGGCAGGACACTGCAGGCACAGCTCCTCTCTGCAAATCCAAAGCACAAGAGCTGCTGCTTCCCTTCCTGGGCCTCCTGGCCTTCTCCTTCCCCCCATTCCCTGCCAGCTGGGACACACGGAAGGAGCACCAAGGAACACTCCTGGCAGTGAGCAGGAGTCGCTGAGAGCTCTGTGCAGCTCTGGGCCACAAAAGCTGGCCCTGCCTCAGCAGCCCCTGGGATTTTGGGCTGTGAACACTCACCTGTGGGAAAGGCCCCTCTGCAGGCAGGAGCAGCCCTGACCCTCTCCAGAAGAGCTTTGGCTGTGGAGCAAGTGAACCCTCAGGACTTGCCTTGCTCATTTCTCCCTGGAAAGGGCCATGGAACAAGCACCTTTACAGCTGTTGGGTAAATCCTGGAAAGGGCAGGAAATCAGGGTTATGGGAAGAGTTCAGTGCTGTCACACAACTGCTCACCTGTGTTGTTGCATGATCAGGTGCTGGCCATGGAGCTCTGCCCTATGGCAATTACAGGGGCTGGTGTGGCAAGCAGCATTAGCATAAAAGAAGGAGTTGTATTTGCATAGGAATGATCTTGCTGGCACTTGGCATTCCTATCCCAGGCAGGACATTGCCAGGAGCTGAGATTGGCTTGGCTGGAGCAGGGTGCTGAGAGTGCCCAGGTGTGGGTTCAGTGGCCAGAGGAGCCATTCACATAAGGGTTCGACTTGGTGGTCCTTGTGTACCTATTGCCACTCAGGATCTCCTGTACTCTGGAAACAAAGAAGAAACATTTTTCCCTGGCCTTTTAAAGCCAGAGGTTTTTGCAGTGGAGCGTGCAAGCCGCAGAGAAAGCGGGGGGGAGGAAGGAGAGCATCAGGTCTCAAGCGGCAGTTGTGGGATGAGCGGCTCAAGCAGCAGCGAGCCCCGGCGAGGCCCCGGTCCCGCAGCGGGCGCAGTCAGAGCAGGAGCGGCAGCAGCGGCCTCGGCGCCAGCGGCCGGGCCGGGGGAGCGGCTCGTCCCGCTGCAGCCGCGCTGGTTGGGCGGGGCCGCGGCGGGCGGGAGGCCCCCGGGGGAGCGGCCCGGGGCAGGGGGAGCGGCGGCCTCGGCAGTGCCGGGGCTGGGGGAGCTCCGCGTCCCCGCGGGGGCTGCGGGCGGGGCCGGGCCGGGAGCGCCGGCGCTCCGGTTGCGCCAGGGGGCGCCCCACAGGGCGGGCGGCGCTGAGGGAGCGGCGGCCTCGGGGGGGGCCGGGGCGGGCACGGGCGGTCCCCGCGGCCCGGCCGCTTCCAGGCGCGATCCAGCGCCTGCTGCGGGGAAGCGCCGCCCTCCCGGCGGGCCCGGCACCGGCACGGCCCCGGCTCCCCACGGCCGCAGCGGGAGCGTAGCCGGAGCTCCGGCGGGAGCCCAGCCCCGCGCTGGCCGCAGCCGGAGCGGCAGCGCCGGGCTCGGCGCCAGCGCCAATCCCGGAGCGGCACTTGCCAGCCGCGGCGATCCCGATGCCTAATGCCATCCCCCATCCCACCTCAGTTCTCCGAGCCCGGCAGCCGCACCCCGCCCGCCGAGAGACAAGCGGCTCGGCCCGGGACCCCCAACAGACACCGACAGGACCCAGCCCCGAATCCCAGGGCCCGGGTCCCGTTCCCACCTCAGCGCCTCGGGCTCGGCGCAGCGCCGGGAGTAGCCCCCGGTGCCGGGCTCCGCACAGCGCTCCGAACGACGGTCCCGCCACAGCCCGGGAGGAGCAGGATGAGCATCCACCGCACAAAGCGGAGCGGGTGCGGATCCACCGGCATTTACGGGCGCGGGCGGGGCGGGGCGGGCCTGGCACAGGTGTGAAGGGCGGGGTCCGCACAGGTGCGCGGGGCCCCAGAGCGGCTGCGCGGGGCGGGGCCGAGGGGATTTAAGCCTCGGGAATCGGCGCCGCCGCCATTTGCTCCCTCGGCGCTCCGTGGGAACGGTTGTGGCCGGACCGGGCTCTAGATCTCTGTATTTCCATATTTCTATGTCTCTGTAGTTCTTTTCCTTTATATTTGTGTTAGTTTGTCTTCTTCTAACCCTTCTCCGTTCTCCCCCCTCTGCCTCCCCTCCCCCACCCCCTACACCCCCCCCCTACCCCCCCCCTCTCCCCCCTAGCCCTCCCCTCCCTCCCCCCCCGGCCCGGTCCCCCCCATCCCCCCTCCCTGTCCCCCTACACACCCCAACCCTGCCCTACCCCTCCACCCTCTCTCCCCTTCTCCACCGTTCCTTCGCCCCCATCCCGGGTCCCCCCTGCCCCCTCACCCTGCTCCCCTTCCCCTCCCAGTTCCCCCCACCTGCCCTCAATCCTCCCCCTCCGTCTGCCACCTTTCCTTCCCCCTCCACCTCCCCCTGTTCCTCTTCCCTCGTTTCCCCTCTGCACCTTGACCCCCCACTTGTGCTCCGTCCTCGTCTTCCCCCCGCCTCCTTTCCTGTCCCCCCATCCCACCTCTCCCTGCACACCCCGAACCCCCCACCTGCGGTCCTTCTTTGACCCCCTCTGCTCCCTTATTCCCATCCTCTGTCCCGTCTTTCCCCCGCAGCCGCGGGGCGCGGGGCACGGGGCGCCGGAGAATAAAGCCCAGAGGGCCGGAGCCCGGCGCCCCTGCCCTCGCCCCACACGGGCCGGGCCCGCTCGGCGGGTCCCCCGTGCAGTACAAAAACAGCGCCGGGGCTCCGGCTTTCCACACATCACACTGGGGATCCCCTCCTCAGGAGGGGTTCCCGGGGGGGTGGGTGGGTTTCAGGGAGGGTGGTGGGTTGGGGTGGGCCCCCTCCGGAGGAGGGGGTCCCGGGAGGGGGTTAGGGTGGGCCCCCTCCGGAGGAGGGGGTCGGGGGGAGGGGGGTGGGGCGGAGGGGGGACTTTCCCCCCGTCCAGTCCCCGCCCCCTCTCCCGGACCCCCTCCTCCGGACGGGGCTCACCCCAGCCCCCTCCCCGGGACCCCCTCCTCCGGACCGGGGCCTCGGGGGGGGGGGGAAGCAGAGGGGGGTCACGTCACTCTGTGGCATGAACAGACATAGAGACCACAGGCCAAACCAACAGCCCCTCCCACCCGGACCCCCCCACCCCACCCTCCCTCCCTCCGGGGCCCCGGTCCGGAGGAGGGGGTCCCGGGGAGGGGGCTGGGGTGAGCCCCGTCCGGAGGAGGGGGTCCGGGAGAGGGGGCGGGGACTGGAGGGGGGGAAAGTCCCCCCTCCGCCCCACCCCCCTCCCCCCGACCCCCTCCTCCGGAGGGGGCCCACCCTAACCCCCTCCCGGGACCCCCTCCTCCGGAGGGGGCCCACCCCAACCCACCACCCTCCCTGAAACCCACCCACCCCCCCGGGACCCCCTCCTGAGGAGGGGGCCCACCCCAACCCACCCCCCTCCCCGAAACCCACCACCCCCCCGGGAACCCCTCCTGAGGAGGGGGCCCACCCCAACCCACCACCCTCCCCAAAACCCACCACCTCCCCCGGGAACTCCTCCTGAGGAGGGGATCCCCAGTGTGATGTGTGGAAAGCCGGAGCCCCGGCGCTGTTTTTGTACTGCACGGGGGACCCGCCGAGCGGGTCCCCCGTGCGAGGCTCCAGCGAGGGCAGGGGCGCCGGGCTCCGGCCCTCTGGGCTTTATTCTCCGGCGCCCCGAGCCCCGCGGCTGCGGGGGAAAGAGGGAACGGGGAGGGATGAGATGGGGTAGGGAGAGGAGTCGGGGTGGGTTGGGGAGAACGAGGGGGGAAGGGAAAGGTCGGGTGAGGGGGAAGGATGATGGTCAGAGGAGGAGGAAGAGAGGGGAGTCGGGTTGGGGAGCGGGGTACGGAGAGGGGAGAAAGGAGGGGTGGGGGAGAAAGGAGGCGGGGGGGGTCGGGGATGCACAGGGGAGCAGGGAGAGAGGGTGGGGGGGCGCTGGGGAGAGGGCAGGCAGGGGGCTGGGAGAGACAGGGAGGGTGTGGGGGAGAGAGAAAGAAACTGGGGGGGGTAGGAAAGAGGTGATAAGCGGGGGAAGAAGGAGGAGGATAAGGGCAGGAGAAACGGGGGGAAGAAAGACGGGGAAGAAAGAGGGGGAGCGGGGGCCTCTCCCGGGCCACGCCGGGGGAGCCCGGCCCGGCCGCAGCCTCCCCGAGCTCTGAGGGAGCAAATGGCGGCAGGGGCGATTTCGGGGGCTTAAATCACCTCGGCCCCGCCCTGCGCAGCCGCCCTGGGACCCCGCGCACCTGTGCGGACCCCGCCCCGCGCACCTGAGCCGGGCCCGGCCCCGCCCCTGAAGCCGCCCCCGGCCCCGCCGGGCCCCGCCCCAGAGCCCCGGCCCCGCCCGGCCCCGGGGCCCGCCCTGCCCGGCACGGGGGCGGCTCCATCGCTCGGGGCCCCGCCCCTCTCTCCCGGGCCGGGCCCGCCCCGCGCACCGGGGCCGCTCCCGGGACCCTCCCCTCCGCTGACAGACACCGCCCCGCTCGCTCCCGCTCCTTGCCACGCTCGGCAGCCACCGAGGCCGCCGCCCTCTCGGCTCAGCCGCCACCGGGCGGCAGCAGCGCCGCCCAGCTCAGCCCGGGGGCAGGCACAGAGCACAGGGAAAAGCCGGCTCCGGGCGCTCTGCAGCTCCTGCAGCCCGAGCGTCTCGGCTCCTGGGGCCAGGCGCTTGCTGCTTTCCTTCCTACAGAAAAACGCCGGCTCGTTATTCTCAAAACCTGCTGATCTCTATTCCCAGCTTCTTATATTCCTGTATGCGACAGAGTAGAGAGAGAGGGCTGGCTCATTTCAAAATGAATTTACATCTAAATCAGTAGCATTTGCCTATAGATGTAAAAATGAAGAACTTAACACGTTTTAGTATTCTGCACACAGCCCTCGCTGGGAGGAATGGTAAAAAGTTAAAAACAAATGAAACTTTAAAAGTAGAAAGTTAGAAACAAAGTTACAACGGCAGAAATTTAGAAACAAACAAAGAGGTAAAATACAAGAAACGAACACGTTTCTAAAGGTAGAAAGTTAAAAACAAACAAAGTTAGAAACAAAAAAAAAATTAGAAACAAACAAAATTAGAAAGGTAGAAATTTAGAAACAAAGTCAGAAAGGCAAGTGTTGAGCCTTTGACAGGGTACCCCTCCTTCTCGGACCAGGGTGAAAGAGCAGAGGAGGCTGCTGTTCTGCTAAATTCTTTATTTCACGGTCTCACAGCTGTCTTGAAGGCAGAGTTCGAATGGGGTTACATGATACAGCCAAGCAGCAGCAGCAGGCAAAAACAGCTTCTTCTTTATGCTCCATACACTATATTTTTTCTTATAGAAGTGTGGATTCCATTTGTTCATTGACCAGTAAGATTAACACACGATTCTAGTTTTCCTTAAACCCATCCTGGTCTAAATCTAACAGTCGTAAGCCTCACACAAGTGTCATCTGCCCTTGTTCCATAAGGAATCCCTCTACAGACAGGGAGTTGTCACCGGCCCCGTGCTCATGGGCTGCAGGGGACACCTGCACTGAGGAGGAAATGGAAATGGGAAAGAGGGAACTGCAACCTGATGGGACGCACCTCTGGCACCACACCTCCTCTTGTTCCTGCTGTCCTGGAAAGCCCCAAGTAAATCCAGTGCCTCAGACCTTGCATCCCTGAACACCAGGAGAGCTGGAGTTTTACCCAGATCCCAGTGCCCTGCACGGCTGCGTTGACACGAGCGCAGGCCGATCGCTCCGCCCAGCACCATCCCTCATTTTCCTCCCACGGCTCCCCAAGCGTCCCCAAACCACCCCAGCGTGTCTGTGCCAGGGCCAGGGCCTGCCCCGAGCCCGACCAGAGGCTGTCACCCAGCCCTGCACCAGCTCCCACCACTGGGAGAGCTGGGAATGCACTGAGAGCTCGGCTCCCCGGGCTCCCCAGCACCCAAACCGGTCCTCAGACACACAGAAATGCCCAACCTGCCCCTCTGGGCACAGCCAAACACCACAATTCCATCATCCCCAAGCAACTCTGGCACTTGCCTCTTCACCTCCGCCCATTTCCAGTAGCCGGGGCTAGGACCGGGCTGTCAGAAATAGCATTCCCTAGGCAGTTCATCCCAGCGCAGAGGAGAAGAGGAGCCTGTCCCTGACCCACACCATGGGCAGGACAAGGGGGGCCCTAGCTGGCTTTGCCTACTCCAACACCACAGCTCTTGGTCCCAAAGATGGGGCGAGTTCAGTGGTTTTTCCTGTCCTGAAAGAGAGCAGAAAAGGGAAGTTAATCCCACTGTGGAATCCAAGACTCCTGCATTTCCTATTTCTGCTCTGATTGCTCACCGTGGAGTTTTAGCTATGGAAAAAAAATGGAGAATGACACCATAGCAAATAAAAAGTGCCCTTTTCCAGCATTTTTATTCCAGGCATTAAAAGGATGCTCATTTCTCTTCTAGCATTGTTTCCCTCATTTTAGGAGAACCGTTTTCATCCCAGGCCCCACTCGTCAGTTGTTCGATCCTCTGGCACTGGATTTGGACAAAAGAAGGGACGCACCTGGACTGCAGGAAATCACTGAGAGAAACCCTTCCAAAACGTGACAGAGAAAAACAACAGGAGATTCAGGAAGACACATCCCTCATTTGCACGTCTGGAACGCTTTTCTAAAGACTTCTCTGCATCTGGATGCTCTTTGCTCTTGGCTTTCTTCACAGGAATGCATTTGCTGCTAAACACGTCTCAGACCCTTACCTGATTGGGATAAGGTGGGATGGAGATGAAGACTCCCACAGGGAATAGCCAGGGAGATGCAGGGCCTGGGAACATCAAGGACGGAGAAGAGAAGGAACAGGGATTGTTTTTCTTGTTTAGAGCCAGCAGTGCTGTGAGCTTGGAGAACACACGGCACCGCAGGGATCCAGGGCAGGAGCGGGATAACTCCGGGATAAGGGGAATCTGCTCCCACTCCAGGGCTGTGCCAGTGAAGGAGGGGAATTTTTTAGTGCCTTCATTACACACAAAAACCAAACCCAGCACCACCGAGCTGGACTTTCGTGAGCCGCAAAACAAAGCGGCCCCTGGCCTTTGGCGGAACACAACCTCACCGAGTCACGGAGCCAGGGGATGACACTTGGGAATGATCCTTGCTGCTGCCTGCAGGCAAATCGGATGAGGGAGCCACAGGAGCTGCGGGGTTTCCTGCTCTTCCTGCAACGCCATCGGTCCAGACCAGGAGACCTTTCCTGGAACAGATCTTCCCTGTAAAGGGAGCTACACCAAAGCTCAAGCCCTCATTTAGAGACCCTTGGAAAAGGAAAGGTGAGAGGGGATTACCTGGAGCCCCAGGGGACCGAGGCGAAGGCAATGAAGAAGCAGACAGCAAAGTGCTTCCACTGCTTCTCACTCCAGCAAAGGGAACATCCCTGGAATTTCATGGCCAGCGTCGCTCCCAAACCCCACAGGTGAACCCACACGTACTCCAGGACTGATCTCCTTCAAACTTCCAGCAGCACAGACTCACCGGGAGGAACTGCGATCCAAGGACACACATCAGCAACCGTCTTCCCGCTTGCCCCTCTCTCCACATTTTCCCTTTCCAGCGGGATGCAGGTGCCACCCCCCAGAGGCAGGAAAACTGCCTTGCAATCCGCTACAAAACCTGCCTGGAAAGCCCAGGATGCCCGGAGCCAGCAGCCGTTTCTCCTGGAGCTCCTGCTGACAGGCATTTGAAGCCTGCTGTGCCTCACAGCTGCTTTTCTGCCAAGGGCATTCCCATCTTTTCTTTTTTAGCCCAAAGAAAGGTTTGCAAAGCTGAGTTTTGTGAGAAGCGCTTCATATTTGGATCGTTCTTAACTTGGAGTTTCCCTTGGCACCAAAATCAGGGGCTCACCTTTTGCTTGGAGCTTGGCTGAAGTCCTCAGCAATGCCAGGGAATGTGGCCATTGGAGGCTTTGGGCAGATTTGGCTCATCTGCCTTTTTAGGCCTTGTTTCTTTCTCTCAGCCTTCCCACTGGATTGTGGCCTCCGAGGAATATGTAAAATCCCATTCCATTCCTATTCTTTCGGACAATTTTTTGTACCGTCCCTGTACAAAACGAGGCCCCCTGTTCGGATGCTTTTCCCCACCGTTCCCCGGCACTTTTATCTGCCGGTGCATTCCCTGCGTTGCTTGGGCTCTTCCCAGCTCTCTGAGCTCCTTCACAAGGCAGCAGATCGATTTGGCCCAGGAACTAAACCCTCCCGAGGAATTGTCTGATGCCATCTCCGCATTTGACACCTGATCCTTGTGCTCAAAGGATCCCTCTTTCTTCCCTTCAGCCAATTCCAAGGCTCGCTGCCCCCAGCTGCGATCAGGCCCCAGCCTGATCCCTGCAGTCTTCCCTGCCGGGATCCTGCTCAGGAATCCCTGGGCTACAAATGTAAGAATTCATTCTTCCCACCCCTGCCCAGTTCCAAAGGATTTGGTGTCTGCCTTACCCGGCTGGAGCCTGCTTCCAACTCTGTTCTTGCTGCTTCTGCTGCTTTCCAGTTCCCAGGAATTCCACCGACGGAGCGACAGCGTTTTCCAGCTCCGCCAGGATTCCCTCTGCTGCGTTTGGGTGCTGGAAGGATATCAAAACCAGGCTCTCTGGGGCTTTACTATCAGGAAATTACATCCCCGGATTTGTTCATTTCCAAATATTATCTCTTCCCAACAAAGCACTGGGCATCCAAGGAATACAGAAAGTGATGGGCTGACCACTGCTTACTCCTCTGGAATGTCAGAGCTTGGAAAAAAAGGGCACTTGAGGCTTCTCCTGGTGCTGCCCGTGAGGTGTATTTTACTTGAGAGCCCCTTCCCGTGTCTTTCCCTGTATCCACCAAAAAATCCACCCCTTCATTCCCCAGCTGCTTGCTTCCTCCCTCTTTTCCTGTATCCAACAGAATTTTAACAGGTCAATAGTCCCCTCTGCAAGAGCACCTTTCATTCCAAACCTAAGAACAAACGAATCACTTCCCTTCCACCGTCCTTATTAGGATTCCACTGAGAGCAGTGGATGGAAAATGATCCTCTCCTGGTCCCTGCTGGATTCCCGGAGCAGGGATCCTTTCCCTCTTTCCCCCCACCACGGTGCCCTCCTCCCCCTCCCGCCCCACCCCACACCCTTTTCAGGCTTTGTTCCACAGCTTTTGCCTCCAGGCCTCAGATCCTTTCGTTCTCCACGAGCTCCCAGCAGCTCCACAGCCTTCCCGCTCCCATCCTGACCATTTCTCCGGGAATGGAGCTCCGCATTTCAATTGCCTTCTCTTTTCTCTGACTACTCCCACCAATCCAGAAGACCTAAAGCTGACACAAGGAACACTCGGTGCCCACAAATCCAAACCCAGACCCGGCCATCCCCAAACCAGCAACTCCCAGACAATTTGCGTTCATTCCAACCTAACACTGAGGACTCACCCAATCCTTCAAAATTCCCAAGAAATATCCTGTTGCCTTCACAGCTCCCAGGGGATTCTGCTTCGTGCTCACACGAAGGATTTGGGACTTCCCTGAAAAAACCCGTGCAGGGCACGCTGGAATCCCCGATCCCGTGAATCCGGGGAGCGTTAAAAGCTCGGTCCAGCCTGGGCCCCCGGAAATTTTTGCCAAATATCCCCCAAGTCCTTGGGATAACAGAACTCTCTGGTACTGCATTTTTGGCGTTGTAAAGCCTGGAATTACTCTATTCCTAGTGCTGGGCTCTGCATATGGCCGAGAAAATCCCGGCCTCCACACAGACCCAGATTCCAAACTTTTTGATACATTTCAGCAAGCCGAGAAATTCACCTTCCCTACTTCTTCTTAAGGGCATCCTTCTCTTCCCTTACCCGGCGCGCTCTCTCCCACTGGGGGTGGGTTTTCCCCTTCCCATGCTAATTAGTCCCTACTTCTAGGAGGTTTAGGTACCTTTCTTCCCTGGGACGGATTTCTTAACATAGCTACCGAGGCTTTGGGAGTCTCCTTTATCTTCTACTTTCTGGATCCATAAATGCCACAATCCAGACGCCCAACTTCAACAAGACATCCTTTCTACCTAAAAACACACACTCTCAACTCTTAGATCTTTTAAAGTTTTACCCCCGCAAAATTCCCCTATTTTTCCACCACTGAATTCCTCAGTCCTGCTTCCAAGGATTTCTTGAATACCACGGGGCTTTTCTCAAGATTTACCCCCACGACCTTCCCTACGTGCCCACTGCTCATCACCTCATTTTTCCCTCAATGTGGTCGTTCTCCACCCCAGAGAGTTTGTCAAGTGTTGCCTCCAAAATGTTCCCCATCTCTCCACTACTCAGTTCCCCATTTTGCCTCCAAAATATTCAATCTGTCCCCTCCACATTGCATCCACTTTTACCCCCAGCGTTTTACTTCCTCTACAATATTGATTCAACCTTTTCCACCCCAAAAATGTGCATTCTCTCCCTTAAACAGCACCTCAGCTTTTCCCTCAAAAATGCCCCAGAGGGAAACTCAGATTCAGCCCCCAAACTCCCATTTGCCTACACAAACAGTTCTTGTGGCCCCTCTCAATTCCCCCAGGCTTTCAGCTCAAGGAAGAACTGGAAGCCCATTCCCTCATCTCCACCCTTGTTTTGCTTTCCTGGAAAACCTTGCGATCCCACACTTTCTCCAAGAGATCTGCTGGGACTACTGGAAGGTTTGCTCTCTCAGAGCGCCAGGGGGCTTTACAGCACTTGTTCCTCTGCATCTTTACCCTTTTATCAGCTTTCCCCTGGAACGGTGTTGTGGGAGAAGCTTGGAACTACCAGAAATGGATCACGTTCACATTTTTTCCCCACCAGTTTTTATCTGGTTTCAGATTCCTGGAATTACCCTCAAATGTGCCCTAGAACACTGCTGTGAAAGGATCAATGAGAAGAACAGCCGGAAAGCAGAAAACCACCTCCAGCAGCAGCCACAATGATCCCATTTCTCTTCTTACCTGGTCCTGCCAGAGCTCCCAACAGCCATTCCCATTCCAAAACAAGAGCTATGGAAGACATTCCTGCTGTCCGTGAGGGTGAGGCGGCAGTTCTGGATGTTCTTCGCTGTGCAATCAGACAACAAACAGAGTGTAAATGATCCTGGTGGTCCCTTCCAAGCCAAACCAGCCCGTGATTCCATGAGTGGATCAGCACCTGTTCCAGCTCCATTCCAGAAACCTCCTCCCACTAACCCAGAACTTTCCTTTTTCTGCTCAACATCAGGGGTTTGCTGCCGAGTGCCCCGGGCAGGGGACGCCTCAGCCTTCCCTGGGACCGCAGCATTCCCTGGGCTGCCTCAGCATCCCCTGCGCTGCTGTTCCACGCCCATCCCGTGGTCCAGCGCCTGCGCGGGCTGCAGTGCCGGGCTCTCCCCACGAGGCGGCAGCACCGGGAGCGAGCAGCCCCGGCCGGTCCCGCTGTCTCGGGGCAGCTGCGCCTTTAACCCGCCCTGAGCCGGCGGGGCCGTGAACACAGCGGGCACAAACCCCACCGCTCCCCTTTATTTCACCCTCAGAGGCACAGGATCGCAGCATTTCCTGGGCTGCAAGGGACCCACAGGGAGCATCGAGTCCAAATCCTGGCCCTGCACCCCAAGAATCCCACCCTGTGCCCGAGAGCCTTGTCCAGACCCAAACTCTTCCCCCAAGATCCTGAAAACACAGCGGGGCTGGGAGAAGGATGACCACGGAGGATTTTTTTATACAGATCTCCTTGCACGATCGTTAAATAATATTATTAGACAGTCCATGAACGCATCCCTGTGCCGGGACAGCCACCCCTGTGCCGGAACACTCATCCCTGGGCCGGAATACCGATCCCCCGCGGCCCCCACCGTCCGCTCGGGGCTGTCCCCGTTCCCCGCTCACCTCCGAGCCCGGAGCACCCGCCCCGGTGCCCCCGGCCCGGCAGCGCTGCTCCCCGGGCTCCCCGCCATCGCCGCTCCTGGCGAAGAAGGGCGGAAGTCACCGGTACCGCACCGATGTGGCTATTCGACCTTCTCAAGATGGCGGCCGGAAATACCCCCCCTCCCCCCCGCTCCGTCTATCCGGCTGCCTGAATGCTCCCGCCTGCCCCAGGCGCCGCTGACCCCACAGTCGGTGTCCGCGTAGCGGGAAACGCCTCAGAAAATTGCGTGCAAGCGCTGGGCTGGCGTCGGCGTCGCGTTCAGGCAGCCGAATAGACGCGGGGAGGGGGGGGGGGGGGGGGGGGGGGGGGGGGGGGGGGGCTTCCCTGCCGCCATATTGAGAAGGTCAGAAAACACTGCACACGACCGCCATCTTTAGTGTGGCAGTGACGACACTTCCGCCCTTCGCCGCCATCTTGGGTGCTGGCAGAAGCCACTTCCGGTCGAGCCGCCATCTTTAGTGTGGTACACTTAGGGCCCCCGCCGCCCCTCACAAGGGCTTCTGTCTAGTCGGCTGCCTGAATCCGGCCCGGACTCCGACGCCGGCCCCGCGCTTTCCGCGCGATTTTCCGCCGTGCTTCCCGGTGCGAGGACACGGCTGGCGGGGTCAGCCGCGCCGGAGGCGGGCGACGGCTCCGCGACCGGCGGCAGGCATCGGCAGGGACACCTCTCGCAGGGGGCCTACTGCGTCCGCCATCTTGAGTGTGGCGGAAGTGTAAACCACCTTCTGCAAGGTCCTGGCAGATAATAAAATAATAAAATCAAATAAATACTGTCATATTCTAATAAAAACGTCACTTAACGCCGTCCCGAGAGCGCGGAACTGCGCCTTCCTTTCCGAGCCGCCTCCTTGAGAGCGACACGCGGGCGACTCGATTCCGACCGTGCCCGCCCGGTGCCTCCCGCCCGGGTCGCGCTGCGACCGCGCCTCTGCTGCCCGGCAAAACCGGCCCCGCCGGGCCGCCCCCCGCGCTGTCATTCCCCGCGGTCACCGCCCCGCACGGCGCCCGCTCCTTTCCATAGCTGTGGCCCCGCTCATGCACGGCCGTGTCCCTTGGCGCTGCGAACCGCCCTTCGCCCCTCCCCTCCGCTGACAGACCCGGCCCCGCTCGCTCCCGCTCCTTGCCACGCTCGGCAGCCACCGAGGCCGCCGCCCTCTCGGCTCAGCCGGCACCGGGCGGCAGCAGCGCCGGGGCGCCGTGTCGGGGGCGGCAGTGCCGCGCTCTCGCCACCAGGCGGCAGCAGCGCCGCCCAGCTCAGCCCGGGGGCAGGCACAGAGCACAGGGAAAAGCCGGCTCCGGGCGCTCTGCAGCTCCTGCAGCCCGAGCGTCTCGGCTCCTGCGGCCAGGCGCTTGCTGCTTTCCTTCCTACAGAAAAACGCCGGCTCGTTATTCTCAAAACCTGCGGATCTCTATTCCCAGCTTCTTATATTGCTGTGTATGTTAGGGTAGATAGAGAGGCTGTATTTGAAAATTAATCTAGACATAAATTAGTATGAGGCATTTCCCTTAAGTGTCCAAGGACATAGGCAGCAGCAAGGAAGGTGATGAAGCGAGTCAAGTTGAACCCCAGAGAGCTCTCAGCTCCTTGTGAAAGCTCAGACAAGCAGCAGAGAAAGAATTAATGCTCCCATATCTGGCATCTAACAGCCACAGGGCAAGTGAAAAGTTGGTTTCAGAGAATGAAGGAAATACAGAAAAAGCACTAAGTAATAAAAGGTGAGAAAAATCCATCACTCCAACAGGTAAAGGAAGGTAAACCACTTGAAGAAGCAGAGGTAGATGGAGGGAAAAAACCTCACAATTTAGAGTGTCCATGACACCCAGAGCTAAAACAAGGCCAGGGGATCTGGGAAGAGCTAAGCACATGTGCTCCAAAAAACAGCAGAAATGAAGTGAGATCTCTGAAGGGAACAAAAGAAAGAGGCAGGCTGAAGAAAACAAAAAAGTGCCTCCCCACTTTTCATTCCCTGCCCACAAAGCACTTTGGGATTTTTAATCTTGTCTCTTGTACTATGCGGTAGAAATCCAAAAATAAAGGTCAGGAGAAGCATGGTTTATTGGGAACTATCCTGCACAGCAGACAAGATATATCCTCATGCAAATGATTCCATGCAGCACTCGCATCTTTAATCGCTTCTTTTCCTCTTGCCGGGGAAGCAGAGCTGCTTTATTTACTCTAAGCAATATTTTCTCCCTTCTCCTTGGCAAAAAACAAGCTCCCATCTTGGCAATGCTCCCCAAACTACCTAATGCTCATCACCCCCCATGCTAAGGAGAGTGGAGCAGGCTAATTTATCACTTCTTATCATGATTAACTTGCCCAGCTGCCGGCTTCAAGAGCCCCAGAGTGCCTCGGGTGATACAGGATCACAGAAGGAAAAGCTCTGTTGAATGAAGCTGCTGCCACACTGGCCCTCTTTGCCTGTCAAACACATTCAGCTGCTCTTGCACTGCCCTGTGAAAACCCCCCATAAAATACAAGTGAAAATCCCTCAGCACCTGTGATAAAGCACAGCTGGGCTCTGCTCAGGGCATTTCAAACTACCGGAGGTATTTGTGACCTCCCCTTGCCAAGGCAACACCTCAGGAAAACCAAAAGTTTCTTTTCATGGACTCACAGGATGGGTTGGGTTGGAAGGGACCTTAAAGCTCATCTTGTTCCAACTCTCACCACACTCAGGACACATTCCACTAGACCACTTTGCTCCAAGCCCCATCCAAGCTGGCCTTGAACACTTCCAAGGCGGCGACAATCACAGCTTCTCTAGAACCTGTTTTGTTCCTCCCAGATCTAAAATCATACCAAACTTACCAGCCTCAGAGGTAGATTTCTATTAAATGTCTACATTTTTCTAGGACAGGAATCCAGCAAACATTGTTTGCATCTGACTTTGCAAAATGAACATCAGCTGCTGCCCACTTTTCTTATTTTTCCCCATTTGGTGGAACATTTTCATTCTGTTGTTGTTTGGAGCAGTATTTTAATATACCTGGCTGAGGCTGCTTAAAATAGCACAGCAAGATACCGGGGTGTGAGGGGTGGAAAACTGAGCTCTTGCACATCTGGTGTTTCTATTGTTGGAAGTCTTAAATCCCACCTCTCTGGTGGGACGAAATAGGTGGCACTAATCCAATTTCTAAAGTACCATGCATCACGCTGATGCGATTTTAAGACTAAAAAACAAAACAAAACAAAAAAGCCAATTTAAACAAAACCCTCTGCTCCTTTCCATTTTCTCTGTTCCACAATTTATGACAGAAGACAGGAGAGAAAGATTGTTTTGGGAACAATGTTTTCAGGACTCTAAAAAGAACATGAAAACTGCTCTGCCACACTCTCAGCTGTTACAGCCCCAAAAAGCACTGGCTGGCTCTCTTTGCTCACAGAGCCACAACTGTGGTGGGATTTCTACCCCAGGTACCAACCTAGTGACCACACCATGGGACAGTCATTTCTTGGTTTTCTCCTGGGAATAGCTACAGCACTTCCGTGTTGCAAGGCAAACTTGAGCCTCTTTTAATGAAACTGGACATGTGAAATGAGGTACACAAAGCCAAAGGCCAGCTGAACCTGTGATCTCTGAATGGGTCTTCACATTCTTCCCAGGAAGATGAATGGGAATCACTCTTTTGCCAGGGAAGCTGCATCAGCTGGGAATTTGCTTTAGAAAATGTGCTTTCTGCTCCTCTCAGAGCCAAAATTCCTACACATTTCTTCTAAGTCCTTCTTAGAGAAGGACCATGTTAAACTAAGTGACAGTGAAGCAAAATGACAATCCAGGAATAAATTTTCCTGTGCACATTATCCTTCATCCACGTGGGTGGTTTCTCACTGGCACACAGGGGTGAGGAAGGAACCCAAATGCATCACTGTACATAAAGTCACACGTGCTGAGGGGTGAACAAATCTCAGAGATACTGGAAACCTCCTCTGAAGACCCAATTCAGGGAAAGCCTGAGCTGCTTTGTGTTTCTGGGGGTGAAGAAGTCCAGGATCTTCCACAGATGCTCCGAGGCAGTAGGATTGTGCCTGAATCTCGCTCTGGAAATGCCAGTGGCTCAGCTGAGAGCTGTGGCAATGATTGACATTGCATTGAGAAGGGCCGCAGTCCTGCAAGGCTCTTTCATCAGGAGCAAAGAGCGGCCTGGAGGGTGGGGAATGCTGGATCTGTAGCACCGAGTGCTCATCCTTCACCTTCATGTGGAGCTACCCCCAAAGCCGCCATGTAGCACTTTTTCTATTGCCCCTCTTGTGTATATTCTGGAGCAGCTGTTCCATGTGGCTTTTTATGGTGATCCTGTGGGAAGCAGCCATTCGCCTGCTGTGATATCCTCACAACTAAGACGAACTCCTCATTCCTTTTGGTTTTATTTGGGTTTTTTTATCTGTTTGTTTGATTGGTTTGTGTGGGTTTGTTTGTTTGGGTTTTTGTCTTTTTTGGTTGGAGTTTTTTGTTTGCTTTTTTATAAATGTCTGGTGAAGCTGGCACAGCCAAAGTCAAGAAAATGTAAACCAGGTTCGACTTTCCAGAAATTACTTTGGACTGGGTTTAGCTGCATCCCCCAGGCTCAGGATTATCAAGATATTTGCAGGTTTTGCTCTGCGCCATCAGCCTGCTCAGATTCTGCTCGGTGTTTCACCAATGGAGAAGACAATGGATGCTGTGCCAAGCTTCCTTTCAAACAGCAAAACCTGGGTCAGCATGAGAGAAAAGAAGAAGAAAAAAAGAAAATATTCATCAGTTAGAACAGAGCCAGTGTCCCACCATCTGCCCCTCCACTCTTCCTAATATTGTCTATTTCGAGACAAGCCTGGGTCTAAAGCTTCCCTCTCTCAGCTCCTGGTGCTGTTTGCTACCTTGCAGCTTTGATTTCTGCTGATCTAAGTCCCTGCTGTCCATGTGGGGTTGAGAATGTTCAGCCTGGAGAACAGAAGGCCCTGGAGAGGCTTTGCTGTGGCCATGCAGGACTCGAAGGGTCCCATAGGAAAGATGGGGACAGTGTTCAATAGGGCCAGTGGCAAGAGGAGAAGCGGGGATGGCTTTTAACTGCAGGAGGTTGATTTAGGTTGGCTCTAAGGAAGCTGCTTTTTCACACTGAGAGTGCTGAGGCACTGGCCCAGGCTGTGCACAGAGGATGTGGATGCCCCATCCCTGCCAACACCCAAGGCCGGGTGGGAACAGGACTCTGAGCAAGGTGCTCTGGTAGAAGATTGCTCAAGTTGGAACAAGACGATCTTTAGCGTCCCTTCCAAGCCAGACCACTCAGGGATTCCATCATTCTGTGATGCCCGTTGTCCACTGCACGGTGACCCTGGACTCCTGTGAATTGTGACGTCACGGTCTGCATTCACACTGGAGCTCCCAGCATCCAGCAAAGAGGACAACACAACCATTGGCCCTTGTGCCTACACACCCGTCACCCTGCTTGGCCCCTGCTCCGATACTCCCGAGTGTTCCCAAAGGTCTCTTGTGCCTGGATTTTGCCGTTCATCCCTGCCAGATGCTCACATTTGTCCTGAGGAAGGTAAGGTGCCATTCCATGGAAATGGACACCACCTAAGTGCCTCTGTGGGGATGCTGTGGGACAGGGATCCCACTCCGAGGTTTTGCTACATCTGCAGGTTTCCAGAGACGAAGAGAAAGAGATGGAGGTGGATCTAAAGATTGATACAGAGGAGGAGATGGAAGTGGAGGGAGGAGAGACCGGAGAGGAAGAGATGGAGGTGGACGTGAAGGAAGAGATGGAGGAAGAGATGGAGGTGGATGCAAAGGAGGAGATGAAGGAAGAGATGGAGGAAGAGATGGAGGTGGAAATGGAAGAATACAGTGAGGACATGGATGTGGACGGAAAAGACGAGGAGGAGGACATGGTCCTGGGATGAGGACGGACTCCAGCAGTAGGACAGGTATGTGCTCCCCACAGGCAGAGTGGGTGCCCTGCTGCCAGGCTGGGGCTGGGCTGGGTGCCCCGCTGAGGGACACGGTGCCCCGTGGGCTGGATTCTGGCAGCACAAGCAGCATCCCCAGCCTGTCCTGCCCTTGCTTTGGCTCACACAAGCCCCATGCCAGTGCCTGGGGCCTGACCCCCAGCCCCAGCCAGGCTCAGCGCTGGCAGCAGAGTCCCGCTCTGCCAGTGTGTCCCAGGCTGGGGGCACATGGAACAGCCCTCTGTGCCTGACTGCAATGACTCTGTCACTTGCTTTTTCTTCCAGGACTGATGGAGATCCAGGCCAGAGACGGCACCCTGCTGTAGATACGTTTTAGCGTTTCTTATTGTCTTCTGTAAATACGTTTAATATAGTATCGATAGCTATGTTCTTGTAAATACGTTCTATAGATCGTTGTTGTTACAAAGGTTCTTACAATGTAAATATGTTCTGTAGTTCGTTTTTGTTGCTGCTCTTAGATAAATAAAGGACCTTTGTTTTTCATACCTCAGTTCTCTTGGCATTTTCTTTGGGCACAAGCCTCCATGGACCAAGACTTCCTTTGGAAACCCCCTCTGTCACCAGACTCTGGTACAAGCATAACACGAATTGATCCTCGTAGTTAAAGGCGTGACATTAATTGGCACAAATTTGTCCCTTAAGACTTTCTAGCACAGTAAATGTCAGTGCTCATAATCCCCAATTCCTAATGAAAGCTTTCAGTCTCCTCACCTGCCACGGCACCGCAGGGATCCACGGCAGGAGCAGGATAACTACGGGATAAGGGGAATCTGCTCCCACTCCAGGGCTGTGCCAGGGAAGGAGGGGAATTTTTTAGTGCCTTCATTGCACACAAAAACCAAACCCAGCACCACCGAGCTGGACTTTCGTGAGCCGCAAAACAAAGCGGCCCCTGGCCTTTGGCGGAACACAACCTCACCGAGTCACGGAGCCAGGGGATGACACTTGGGAATGATCCTTGCTGCTGCCTGCAGGCAAATCAGATGAGGGAGCCACAGGAGCTGTGGGGTTTCCTGCTCTTCCTGCAACGCCATCGGGCCAGACCAGGAGACCTTTCCTGGAACAGATCTTCCCTGTAAAGGGAGCTACACCAAAGCTCAAGCCCTCATTTAGAGACCCTTGGAAAAGCAAAGGTGAGAGGGGATTACCTGGAGCCCCAGGGGACCGAGGCGAAGGCGATGAAGAAGCAGACAGCAAAGTGCTTCCACTGCTTCTCACTCCAGCAAAGGGAACATCCCTGGAATTTCATGGCCGGCGTCGCTCCCAAACCCCACAGGTGAACCCACACGTACTCCAGGACTGATCTCCTTCAAACTTCCAGCAGCACAGACTCACCGGGAGGAACTGCGATCCAAGGACACACATCAGCAACCGTCTTCCCGCTTGCCCCTCTCTCCACATTTTCCCTTTCCAGTGGGATGCAGGTGCCACCCCCCAGAGGCAGGAAAACTGCCTTGCAATCCGCTACAAAACCTGCCTGGAAAGCCCAGGATGCCCGGAGCCAGCAGCCGTTTCTCCTGGAGCTCCTGCTGACAGGCATTTGAAGCCTGCTGTGCCTCACAGCTGCTTTTCTGCCAAGGGCATTCCCACCTTTTCTTTTTTAGCCCAAAGAAAGGTTTGCAAAGCTGAGTTTTGTGAGAAGCGCTTCATATTTGGATCATTCTTAACTTGGAGTTTCCCTTGGCACCAAAATCAGGGGCTCACCTTTTGCTTGGAGCTTGGCTGAAGTCCTCAGCAATGCCAGGGAATGTGGCCATTGGAGGCTTTGGGCAGATTTGGCTCATCTGCCTTTTTAGGCCTTGTTTCTTTCTCTCAGCCTTCCCACTGGATTGTGGCCTCCGAGGAATACATAAAATCCCATTCCATTCCTATTCTTTCGGACAATTTTTTGTACCGTCCCTGTACAAAACAAGGCCCCCTGTTCGGATGCTTTTCCCCACCGTTCCCCGGCACTTTCATCTGCCGGTGCATTCCCTGCGTTGCTTGGGCTCTTCCCAGCTCTCTGAGCTCCTTCACAAGGCAGGAGATCGATTTGGCCCAGGAACTAAACCCTCCCGAGGAATTGTCTGATGCCATCTCCGCATTTGACACCTGATCCTTGTGCTCAAAGGATCCCTCTTTCTTCCCTTCAGCCAATTCCAAGGCTCGCTGCCCCCAGCTGCGATCAGGCCCCAGCCTGATCCCTGCAGTCTTCCCTGCCGGGATCCTGCTCAGGAATCCCTGGGCTACAAATGTAAGAATTCATTCTTCCCACCCCTGCCCAGTTCCAAAGGATTTGGTGTCTGCCTTACCGGGCTGGAGCCTGCTTCCAACTCTGTTCTTGCTGCTTCTGCTGCTTTCCAGTTCCCAGGAATTCCACCGACGGAGCGACAGCGTTTTCCAGCTCCGCCAGGATTCCCTCTGCTGCGTTTGGGTGCTGGAAGGATATCAAAACCAGGCTCTCTGGGGCTTTACTATCAGGAAATTACATCCCCGGATTTGTTCATTTCCAAATATTATCTCTTCCCAACAAAGCACTGGGCATCCAAGGAATACAGAAAGTGATGGGCTGACCACTGCTTACTCCTCTGGAATGTCAGAGCTTGGAAAAAAAGGGCACTTGAGGCTTCTCCTGGTGCTGCCCGTGAGGTGTATTTTACTTGAGAGCCCCTTCCCGTGTCTTTCCCTGTATCCACCAAAAAATCCACCCCTTCATTCCCCACCTGCTTGCTTCCTCCCTCTTTTCCTGTATCCAACAGAATTTTAACAGTTCAATAGTCCCCTCTGGAAGAGCACCTTTCATTCCAAACCTAAGAACAAACGAATCACTTCCCGCGGTGCAGCTCTTTTAGTGACGCGGGGCAGCGGCCACACCTCCTGCAGTATCTTTATTGTACCTGTTTTACCATGCTCAGCATTTTATTCCCTTTACACCTCTCAGCCTTTCCCGTGCCGCTCTTTTTAACCAGCAGCGCTGCCCCGACGCTCCCGAGGTGCAGCTCTTTTAGTGACACGGGGCAGCAGCCACTCCTGCTGCAGTACTTTTAAAGGATTTTCGACCATTTTATTTTATACCCTTCACAGATGCGACCTTTGCCGTGACACCTTTGAAGCAGCGCCCCTGCCCCAGGTGCGCCGCGGTGCAGCTCATTTTATCCTGAGGAAGTGGCTACTCCTGCTGCGGTGTTGTTATTATTTCTCAGACCTTTCTCTATATTTTATTTCCCTCACACCTCCAGTCCTTTTACGTGCCGCACGTTTACCATCAACACCACCCCAAAGGTGCCGCGGTGCAGCTGTTTTAGTGAACCCACGCAGCGGCCACAACTGCTGCTGTACCTTTTGAGTATTTCTTAGACCATTCTCAATATTTTATTGCGCTCACACTTCCCAGCCTTTCCGTGCTGCTCTTTTTAACCAGCAGCGCTGCCCCGACGCTCCCGCGGTGCAGCTCTTTTAGTGACACGGGGCAGCAGCCACACCTGCTGCACTACCTTTATTGTACCTCGTTTACCATGCTCAGCATTTCATTCCCTTTACACCTCTCACGCTTTCCGGACCCCTTTTTAACCAGCAGCGCTGCCCCGACCGTCCCGCGGTGCAGCTCTTTTAGTGATGCGGGGCAGCGGCCACACCTGCTGCAGTACCTTTATTGTACCTCGTTTACCATGCTCAGAATTTCATTCCCTTTACACCTCTCAACCTTTCCCGTGCCGCTCTTTTTAACCAGCAGCGCTGCCCCGACGCTCCCGCGGTGCAGCTCTTTTAGTGATGCGGGGCAGCGGCCACTCCTGCTGCAGTATCTTTATTGTACCTCTTTTACCATGCTCAGCATTTCATTCCCTTTACACCTCTCACGCTTTCCGGACCCCTTTTTAGCCAGCAGCGCTGCCCCGACCGTCCCGCGGTGCAGCTCTTTTAGTGATGCGGGGCAGCGGCCACTCCTGCTGCAGTACCTTTACAATATTTCTTAGACCATTGTCAATATTTTATTCCGCTCACACTTCCCAGCCTTTCCCGTGCCGCTCTTTTTAACCAGCAGCGCTGCCCCGACGCTCCCGCGGTGCAGCTCTTTTAGTGATGCGGGGCAGCGGCCACTCCTGCTGCTGTACCTGTATTGTACCTCGTTTACCATGCTCAGCATTTCATTCCCTTTACACCTCTCAGCCTTTCCCGTGCCGCTCTGTTTAACCAGCAGCCCTGCCCCGACGCTCCCACGGTGCAGCTCTTTTAGTCACACGGGGCAGCGGCCACACCTGCTGCTGTACCTTTATTGTACCTCGTTTACCATGCTCAGCATTTTATTCCCTTTACACCTCTCACGCTTTCCGGACCCCTTTTTAACCAGCAGAGCTGCCCCGATGGTCCCGCGGTGCAGCTCTTTTAGTGATGCGGGGCAGCGGCCACTCCTGCTGCAGTACCTTTACAATATTTCTTAGACCATTGTCAATACTTTATTGCGCTGACGTTTCCCAGCCTTTCCCGTGCCGCTCTTTTTAACCAGCAGCGCTGCCCCGACGCTCCCGCGGTGCAGCTCCCTTAGTGACACGGGGCAGGGGCCGAGAGCCCTCTAGGTGCGGCTCCTCTATAGCACTTTACCGTTTTCTATTTTATTTCATTGGCACCTCGCGCGTTGCGCCGGGCGCCTCATTCGGGGACATGCGCCGGCTCCCACAGCGCCCCGCCCGCCGCCGCTCCCCGGGGGCCTCCCCGCTGCTCTCGGGAGATCGCACACCGCACGCGGCCCAAGCCCCGTCTCGCCGACGGCACTCACCACCCGCCGCCCGCCGCCGCGTTCTCCCGCTCCCTACCGGCACGAAGCGGCGCTGCCGATGACGGAGCCGATGCGCGGCTGCCACGCCGCTCTCTCCGCGCCTCAGGGCCGGCGCCTTCGGCCGCACACGGCGGCGTCCCCGCATCCGGGCCAGCCCGCGGAGCTCCTGCCGCCGCCGCCGCCGCCCCCCGACTGAGGGGCCGCGACGCCGGCGCCCCCTTTTATACTCCGCACCCCCTTTTCCCGCCACTGCCGCGGTGGGCTCCCCCCGCCTCAAAATCGCCCAGAAGCGCCCGAGGCGGGAACGGCGCAGCCCCACCGGCGCCTCGGAGAAGCTCTTCTAGTGACAAGGAGCAGCGGCCACTCCTGCTGCAGTACCTTTATTGTACCTCGTTTACCATGCTCAGCATTTTATTCCCTTTACACCTCTCAGCCTTTCCCGTGCCGCTCTTTTTAACCAGCGGCGCTGCCCCGACGTTCCCGAGGTGCAGCTCTTTTAGTGATGCGGAGCAGCGGCCACACCTGCTGCTGTACCTTTATTGTACCTCGTTTACCATGCTCAGCATTTTATTCCCTTTACACCTCTCACGCTTTCCGGACCCCTTTTTAACCAGCAGCGCTGCCCCGACCGTCCCGCGGTGCAGCTCTTTTAGTGATGCGGGGCAGCGGCCACTCCTGCTGCTGTACCTTTATTGTACCTCGTTTACCATGCTCAGCATTTCATTCCCTTTACACCTCTCACGCTTTCCGAACCCCTTTTTAACCAGCAGCGCTGCCCCGACGGTCCCGCGGTGCAGCTCTTTTAGTGATGCGGGGCAGCGGCCACTCCTGCTGCAGTACCTTTTCAATATTTCTTAGACCATTTTCAATATTTTATTGCGCTCACACTTCCCAGCCTTTCCCATGCTGCTCTGTTTAACCAGCAGCGCTGCCCCGACGCTCCCGCGGTGCAGCTCTTTTAGTGACGCGGAGCAGCGGCCACTCCTGCTGCTGTACCTTTATTGTACCTCGTTTACCATGCTCAGCATTTTATTCCCTTTACACCTCTCACGCTTTCCGGACCACTTTTTAACCAGCAGCGCTGCCCCGACCGTCCCGCGGTGCAGCTCTTTTAGTGATGCGGGGCAGCGGCCACTCCTGCTGCTGTACCTTTACAATATTTCTTAGACCATTGTAAATATTTTATTCCGCTCACACTTCCCAGCCTTTCCGTGCTGCTCTTTTTAACCAGCAGCGCTGCCCCGACGGTCCCGCGGTGCAGCTCTTTTAGTGATGCGGGGCAGCGGCCACACCTGCTGCAGTATCTTTATTGTACCTCGTTTACCATGCTCAGCATTTCATTCCCTTTACACCTCTTAGCCTTTCCCGTGCCGCTCTTTTTAACCAGCAGCGCTGCCCCGACGCTCCCGCGGTGCAGCTCTTTTAGTGACGCGGGGCAGCGGCCACACCTGCTGCTGTACCTTTATTGTACCTCGTTTACCATGCTCAGCATTTCATTCCCTTTACACCTCTCACGCTTTCCGGACCCCTTTTTAACCAGCAGCACTGCCCCGACGCTCCCGCGGTGCAGCTCTTTTAGTGACACGGGGCAGCTACACCTGCTGCTGTACCTTTATTGTACCTCGTTTACCATGCTCAGCATTTTATTCCCTTTACACCTCTCAGCCTTTCCCGTGCCGCTCTTTTTAACCAGCAGCGCTGCCCCGACGCTCCCGCGGTGCAGCTCTTTTAGTGACACGGGGCAGCTACACCTGCTGCAGTACCTTTATTGTACCTCGTTTACCATGCTCAGCATTTCATTCCCTTTACACCTCTCACGCTTTCCGGACCCCTTTTTAACCAGCAGCACTGCCCCGACGCTCCCGCGGTGCAGCTCTTTTAGTGACACGGGGCAGCTACACCTGCTGCTGTACCTTTATTGTACCTCGTTTACCATGCTCAGCATTTCATTCCCTTTACACCTCTCAGCCTTTCCCGTGCCGCTCTTTTTAACCAGCAGCGCTGCCCCGACGCTCCCGCGGTGCAGCTCTTTTAGTCACACGGGGCAGCGGCCACACCTGCTGCAGTACCTTTATTGTACCTCGTTTACCATGCTCAGCATTTCATTCCCTTTACACCTCTCACGCTTTCCGGACCCCTTTTTAACCAGCAGCGCTGCCCCGACCGTCCCGCGGTGCAGCTCTTTTAGTGATGCGGGGCAGCGGCCACTCCTGCTGCAGTACCTTTTCAATATTTCTTAGACCATTTTCAATATTTTATTGCGCTCACACTTCCCAGCCTTTCCCATGCTGCTCTGTTTAACCAGCAGCGCTGCCCCGATGCTCCCGCGGTGCAGCTCTTTTAGTGATGCGGGGCAGCGGCCACACCTGCTGCAGTACCTTTATTGTACCTCGTTTACCATGCTCAGCATTTCATTCCCTTTACACCTCTCACGCATTCCGGACCCCTTTTTAACCAGCAGAGCTGCCCCGACGCTCCCGCGGTGCAGCTCTTTTAGTGATGCGGGGCAGCGGCCACACCTGCTGCAGTATCTTTATTGTACCTCTTTTACCATGCTCAGCATTTTATTCCCTTTACACCTCTCACGCTTTCCGGACCCCTTTTTAACCAGCAGCACTGCCCCGACGCTCCCGCGGTGCAGCTCTTTTAGTGATGCGGGGCAGCGGCCACTCCTGCAGCAGTATCTTTATTGTAGTTCTTTTACCATGCTCAGCATTTCATTCCCTTTACACCTCTCACGCTTTCCGGACCCCTTTTTAACCAGCAGCGCTGCCCCGACCGTCCCGCGGTGCAGCTCTTTTAGTGACGCGGGGCAGCGGCCACACCTGCTGCAGTACCTTTATTGTACCTCGTTTACCATGCTCAGCATTTCATTCCCTTTACACCTCTCAGCCTTTCCCGTGCCGCTCTTTTTAACCAGCAGCGCTGCCCCGACGCTCCCGCGGTGCAGCTCTTTTAGTGACACGGGGCAGCGGCCACACCTGCTGCAGTACCTTTATTGTACCTCGTTTACCATGCTCAGCATTTCATTCCCTTTACACCTCTCAGCCTTTCCCGTGCCGCTCTTTTTAACCAGCAGCGCTACGCCGACGCTCCCGCGTGCAGCTCTTTTAGTGATGCGGGGCAGCGGCCACTCCTGCTGCTGTACCTTTTCAATATTTCTTAGACCATTTTCAATATTTTATTGCGCTCACACTTCCCAGCCTTTCCCATGCTGCTCTGTTTAACCAGCAGCGCTGCCCCGACGCTCCCGAGGTGCAGCTCTTTTAGTGATGCGGGGCAGCGGCCACACCTGCTGCACTACCTTTATTGTACCTCGTTTACCATGCTCAGCATTTCATTCCCTTTACACCTCTCACGCTTTCCGGACCCCTTTTTAACCAGCAGAGCTGCCCCGACGCTCCCGCGGTGCAGCTCTTTTAGTGATGCGGGGCAGCGGCCACACCTGCTGCAGTATCTTTATTGTACCTCTTTTACCATGCTCAGCATTTCATTCCCTTTACACCTCTCACGCTTTCCGGACCCCTTTTTAACCAGCAGCGCTGCCCCGACCGTCCCGCGGTGCAGCTCTTTTAGTGACGCGGGGCAGCGGCCACACCTGCTGCAGTACCTTTATTGTACCTCGTTTACCATGCTCAGCATTTTATTCCCTTTACACCTCTCAGCCTTTCCCGTGCCGCTCTTTTTAACCAGCAGCGCTGCCCCGACGCTCCCGCGGTGCAGCTCTTTTAGTGACGCGGGCAGCGGCCACACCTGCTGCTGTACCTTTATTGTACCTCGTTTACCATGCTCAGCATTTCATTCCCTTTACACCTCTCACGCTTTCCGGACCCCTTTTTAACCAGCAGCACTGCCCCGACGCTCCCGCGGTGCAGCTCTTTTAGTGACACGGGGCAGCTACACCTGCTGCAGTACCTTTATTGTACCTCGTTTACCATGCTCAGCATTTCATTCCCTTTACACCTCTCACGCTTTCCGGACCCCTTTTTAACCAGCAGAGCTGCCCCGACGCTCCCGCGGTGCAGCTCTTTTAGTGATGCGGGGCAGCGGCCACACCTGCTGCAGTATCTTTATTGTACCTCTTTTACCATGCTCAGCATTTTATTCCCTTTACACCTCTCACGCTTTCCGGACCCCTTTTTAGCCAGCAGCGCTGCCCCGACGCTCCCGCGGTGCAGCTCTTTTAGTGATGCGGGGCAGCGGCCACTCCTGCAGCAGTATCTTTATTGTAGTTCTTTTACCATGCTCAGCATTTCATTCCCTTTACACCTCTCACGCTTTCCGGACCCCTTTTTAACCAGCAGCGCTGCCCCGACCGTCCCGCGGTGCAGCTCTTTTAGTGACGCGGGGCAGCGGCCACACCTGCTGCAGTACCTTTATTGTACCTCGTTTACCATGCTCAGCATTTCATTCCCTTTACACCTCTCAGCCTTTCCCGTGCCGCTCTTTTTAACCAGCAGCGCTGCCCCGACGCTCCCGCGGTGCAGCTCTTTTAGTGATGCGGGGCAGCGGCCACTCCTGCTGCTGTACCTTTACAATATTTCTTAGACCATTGTCAATACTTTATTGCGCTGACGTTTCTCAGCCTTTCCCGTGCTGCTCTGTTTAACCAGCAGCGCTGCCCCGACGCTCCCGCGGTGCAGCTCCCTTAGTGACACGGGGCAGGGGCCGAGAGCCCTCTAGGTGCGGCTCCTCTATAGCACTTTACCGTTTTCTATTTTATTTCATTGGCACCTCGCGCGTTGCGCCGGGCGCCTCATTCGGGGACATGCGCCGGCTCCCACAGCGCCCCGCCCGCCGCCGCTCCCCGGGGGCCTCCCCGCTGCTCTCGGGAGATCGCACACCGCACGCGGCCCAAGCCCCGTCTCGCCGACGGCACTCACCACCCGCCGCCCGCCGCCGCGTTCTCCCGCTCCCTACCGGCACGAAGCGGCGCTGCCGATGACGGAGCCGATGCGCGGCTGCCACGCCGCTCTCTCCGCGCCTCAGGGCCGGCGCCTTCGGCCGCACAGGGCGGCGTCCCCGCATCCGGGCCAGCCCGCGGAGCTCCTGCCGCCGCCGCCGCCGCCCCCCGACTGAGGGGCCGCGACGCCGGCGCCCCCTTTTATACTCCGCACCCCCTTTTCCCGCCACTGCCGCGGTGGGCTCCCCCCGCCTCAAAATCGCCCAGAAGCGCCCGAGGCGGGAACGGCGCAGCCCCACCGGCGCCTCGGAGAAGCTCTTCTAGTGACAAGGAGCAGCGGCCACCCCTCCTGCAGTACCTTTATTGTACCTCGTTTACCATGCTCAGCATTTCATTCCCTTTACACCTCTCAGCCTTTCCCGTGCCGCTCTTTTTAACCAGCAGCGCTGCCCCGACCGTCCCGCGGTGCAGCTCTTTTAGTGATGCGGAGCAGCGGCCACTCCTGCTGCTGTACCTTTATTGTACCTCGTTTACCATGCTCAGCATTTCATTCCCTTTACACCTCTCACGCTTTCCGGACCCCTTTTTAACCAGCAGCGCTGCCCCGACCGTCCCGCGGTGCAGCTCTTTTAGTGATGCGGAGCAGCGGCCACTCCTGCTGCTGTACCTTTATTGTACCTCGTTTACCATGCTCAGCATTTCATTCCCTTTACACCTCTCACGCTTTCCGGACCCCTTTTTAACCAGCAGCGCTGCCCCGACGGTCCCGCGGTGCAGCTCTTTTAGTGATGCGGGGCAGCGGCCACTCCTGCTGCTGTACCTTTATTGTACCTCGTTTACCATGCTCAGCATTTCATTCCCTTTACACCTCTCAGCCTTTCCCGTGCCGCTCTTTTTAACCAGCAGCGCTGCCCCGACGCTCCCGCGGTGCAGCTCTTTTAGTCACACGGGGCAGCGGCCACACCTGCTGCAGTACCTTTATTGTACCTCGTTTACCATGCTCAGCATTTCATTCCCTTTACACCTCTCACGCTTTCCGGACCCCTTTTTAACCAGCAGCGCTGCCCCGACGGTCCCGCGGTGCAGCTCTTTTAGTCACACGGGGCAGCGGCCACTCCTGCTGCAGTACCTTTATTGTACCTCGTTTACCATGCTCAGCATTTCATTCCCTTTACACCTCTCACGCTTTCCGGACCCCTTTTTAGCCAGCAGCGCTGCCCCGACGGTCCCGCGGTGCAGCTCTTTTAGTGACACGGGGCAGCGGCCACACCTGCTGCAGTACCTTTATTGTACCTCGTTTACCATGCTCAGCATTTCATTCCCTTTACACCTCTCAGCCTTTCCCGTGCCGCTCTTTTTCAACAGCAGCGCTGCCCCGACGGTCCCGCGGTGCAGCTCTTTTAGTCACACGGGGCAGCGGCCACACCTGCTGCAGTACCTTTATTGTACCTCGTTTACCATGCTCTGCATTTCATTCCCTTTACACCTCTCACGCTTTCCGGACCCCTTTTTAACCAGCAGCGCTGCCCCGACGCTCCCGAGGTGCAGCTCTTTTAGTGATGCGGGGCAGCGGCCACTCCTGCTGCTGTACCTTTATTGTACCTCTTTTACCATGCTCAGCATTTCATTCCCTTTACACCTCTCACGCTTTCCGGACCCCTTTTTAGCCAGCAGCGCTGCCCCGACCGTCCCGCGGTGCAGCTCTTTTAGTGATGCGGAGCAGCGGCCACACCTGCTGCAGTACCTTTATTGTACCTCGTTTACCATGCTCAGCATTTTATTCCCTTTACACCTCTCACGCTTTCCCGTGCCGCTCCTTTTAACCAGCAGCGCTGCCCCGACGCTCCCGCGGTGCAGCTCTTTTAGTGACACGGGGCAGCGGCCACACCTGGTGCAGTACCTTTACAGTATTTCTTAGACCATTGTCAATATTTTATTGCGCTCACACTTCCAGGCCTTTCCCATGCTGCTCTGTTTAACCAGCAGCGCTGCCCCGACGCTCCCGCGGTGCAGCTCTTTTAGTGACACGGGGCAGCGGCCACACCTGCTGCTGTACCTTTATTGTACCTCGTTTACCATGCTCAGCATTTCATTCCCTTTACACCTCTCAGCCTTTCCCGTGCCGCTCTTTTTAACCAGCAGCGCTGCGCCGACGGTCCCGCGGTGCAGCTCTTTTAGTCACACGGGGCAGCGGCCACACCTGCTGCTGTACCTTTATTGTACCTCGTTTACCATGCTCAGCATTTCATTCCCTTTACACCTCTCACGCTTTCCGGACCCCTTTTTAACCAGCAGCACTGCCCCGACGGTCCCGCGGTGCAGCTCTTTTAGTGATGCGGGGCAGCGGCCACTCCTGCTGCTGTACCTTTATTGTACCTCTTTTACCATGCTCAGCATTTCATTCCCTTTACACCTCTCAGCCTTTCCCGTGCTGCTCTTTTTAACCAGCAGCGCTGCCCCGACCGTCCCGCGGTGCAGCTCTTTTAGTGATGCGGAGCAGCGGCCACTCCTGCTGCTGTACCTTTATTGTACCTCGTTTACCATGCTCAGCATTTCATTCCCTTTACACCTCTCAGCCTTTCCCATGCTGCTCTGTTTAACCAGCAGCGCTGCCCCGACGCTCCCGCGGTGCAGCTCTTTTAGTGATGCGGGGCAGCGGCCACTCCTGCAGCAGTATCTTTATTGTACCTCTTTTACCATGCTCAGCATTTTATTCCCTTTACACCTTTCACGCATTCCGGACCCCTTTTTAACCTGCAGCGCTGCCCCGACCGTCCCGCGGTGCAGCTCTTTTAGTGACGCGGGGCAGCGGCCACACCTGCTGCAGTACCTTTATTGTACCTCGTTTACCATGCTCAGCATTTTATTCCCTTTACACCTCTCAGCCTTTCCCGTGCCGCTCTTTTTAACCAGCAGCGCTGCCCCGACGCTCCCGCGGTGCAGCTCTTTTAGTGACGCGGGGCAGCGGCCACACCTGCTGCTGTACCTTTATTGTACCTCGTTTACCATGCTCAGCATTTCATTCCCTTTACACCTCTCACGCTTTCCGGACCCCTTTTTAACCAGCAGCACTGCCCCGACGCTCCCGCGGTGCAGCTCTTTTAGTGACACGGGGCAGCTACACCTGCTGCTGTACCTTTATAGTACCTCGTTTACCATGCTCAGCATTTTATTCCCTTTACACCTCTCACGCTTTCCGGACCCCTTTTTAACCAGCAGCGCTGCCCCGACGGTCCCGCGGTGCAGCTCTTTTAGTGACGCGGGGCAGCGGCCACTCCTGCTGCAGTATCTTTATTGTACCTCTTTTACCATGCTCAGCATTTCATTCCCTTTACACCTCTCAGCCTTTCCCGTGCCGCTCTTTTTAACCAGCAGCGCTGCCCCGACGGTCCCGCGGTGCAGCTCTTTTAGTCACACGGGGCAGCGGCCACACCTGCTGCTGTACCTTTATTGTACCTCGTTTACCATGCTCAGCATTTCATTCCCTTTACACCTCTCACGCTTTCCGGACCCCTTTTTAACCAGCAGCGCTGCCCCGACGCTCCCGCGGTGCAGCTCTTTTAGTGATGCGGGGCAGCGGCCACACCTGCTGCTGTACCTTTATTGTACCTCGTTTACCATGCTCAGCATTTCATTCCCTTTACACCTCTCACGCTTTCCGGACCCCTTTTTAACCAGCAGCGCTGCCCCGACGCTCCCGCGGTGCAGCTCTTTTAGTGATGCGGGGCAGCGGCCACACCTGCTGCAGTATCTTTATTGTACCTCTTTTACCATGCTCAGCATTTCATTCCCTTTACACCTCTCACGCTTTCCGGACCCCTTTTTAGCCAGCAGCGCTGCCCCGACGGTCCCGCGGTGCAGCTCTTTTAGTGATGCGGGGCAGCGGCCACACCTGCTGCAGTATCTTTATTGTACCTCTTTTACCATGCTCAGCATTTTATTCCCTTTACACCTCTCACGCTTTCCCGTGCCGCTCTTTTTAACCAGCAGCGCTGCCCCGACGCTCCCGCGGTGCAGCTCTTTTAGTGATGCGGGGCAGCGGCCACACCTGGTGCAGTACCTTTACAGTATTTCTTAAACCATTGTCAATATTTTATTGCGCTCACACTTCCAGGCCTTTCCAATGCTGCTCTGTTTAACCAGCAGCGCTGCCCCGACGCTCCCGCGGTGCAGCTCTTTTAGTGGTGCGGGGCAGCGGCCACACCTGCTGCTGTACCTTTATTGTACCTCGTTTACCATGCTCAGCATTTCATTCCCTTTACACCTCTCACGCTTTCCGGACCCCTTTTTAACCAGCAGCACTGCCCCGACGCTCCCGCGGTGCAGCTCTTTTAGTGACACGGGGCAGCTACACCTGCTGCAGTACCTTTATTGTACCTCGTTTACCATGCTCAGCATTTTATTCCCTTTACACCTCTCACGCTTTCCGGACCCCTTTTTAACCAGCAGCGCTGCCCCGACGGTCCCGCGGTGCAGCTCTTTTAGTGATGCGGGGCAGCGGCCACACCTGCTGCAGTACCTTTATTGTACCTCGTTTACCATGCTCAGCATTTCATTCCCTTTACACCTCTCACGCTTTCCGGACCCCTTTTTAACCAGCAGCGCTGCCCCGACCGTCCCGCGGTGCAGCTCTTTTAGTGATGCGGGGCAGCGGCCACTCCTGCTGCTGTACCTTTTCAATATTTCTTAGACCATTTTCAATATTTTATTGCGCTCACACTTCCCAGCCTTTCCCATGCTGCTCTGTTTAACCAGCAGCGCTGCCCCGATGCTCCCGCGGTGCAGCTCTTTTAGTGATGCGGGGCAGCGGCCACACCTGCTGCAGTACCTTTATTGTACCTCGTTTACCATGCTCAGCATTTCATTCCCTTTACACCTCTCACGCTTTCCGGACCCCTTTTTAACCAGCAGCGCTGCCCCGACGCTCCCGCGGTGCAGCTCTTTTAGTGATGCGGGGCAGCGGCCACTCCTGCTGCAGTATCTTTATTGAACCTCTTTTACCATGCTCAGCATTTTATTCCCTTTACACCTTTCACGCATTCTGGACCCCTTTTTAACCTGCAGCGCTGCCCCGACCGTCCCGCGGTGCAGCTCTTTTAGTGACGCGGGGCAGCGGCCACACCTGCTGCAGTACCTTTATTGTACCTCGTTTACCATGCTCAGCATTTTATTCCCTTTACACCTCTCAGCCTTTCCCGTGCCGCTCTTTTTAACCAGCAGCGCTGCCCCGACGCTCCCGCGGTGCAGCTCTTTTAGTGACGCGGGGCAGCGGCCACACCTGCTGCTGTACCTTTATTGTACCTCGTTTACCATGCTCAGCATTTCATTCCCTTTACACCTCTCACGCTTTCCGGACCCCTTTTTAACCAGCAGCACTGCCCCGACGCTCCCGCGGTGCAGCTCTTTTAGTGACACGGGGCAGCTACACCTGCTGCAGTACCTTTATTGTACCTCGTTTACCATGCTCAGCATTTTATTCCCTTTACACCTCTCAGCCTTTCCCGTGCCGCTCTTTTTAACCAGCAGCGCTGCCCCGACGCTCCCGCGGTGCAGCTCTTTTAGTGACACGGGGCAGCGGCCACACCTGCTGCTGTACCTTTATTGTACCTCGTTTACCATGCTCAGCATTTCATTCCCTTTACACCTCTCACGCTTTCCGGACCCCTTTTTAACCAGCAGCGCTGCCCCGACGGTCCCGCGGTGCAGCTCTTTTAGTGATGCGGGGCAGCGGCCACTCCTGCTGCAGTATCTTTATTGTACCTCTTTTACCATGCTCAGCATTTCATTCCCTTTACACCTCTCAGCCTTTCCCGTGCCGCTCTTTTTAACCAGCAGCGCTGCCCCGACGGTCCCGCGGTGCAGCTCTTTTAGTGACACGGGGCAGCGGCCACACCTGCTGCTGTACCTTTATTGTACCTCGTTTACCATGCTCAGCATTTTATTCCCTTTACACCTCTCACGCTTTCCGGACCCCTTTTTAACCAGCAGCGCTGCCCCGACGGTCCCGCGGTGCAGCTCTTTTAGTGATGCGGGGCAGCGGCCACTCCTGCTGCAGTATCTTTATTGTACCTCTTTTACCATGCTCAGCATTTTATTCCCTTTACACCTCTCACGCTTTCCGGACCCCTTTTTAACCAGCAGCGCTGCCCCGACGCTCCCGAGGTGCAGCTCTTTTAGTGATGCGGGGCAGCGGCCACACCTGCTGCAGTATCTTTATTGTACCTCTTTTACCATGCTCAGCATTTCATTCCCTTTACACCTCTCACGCTTTCCGGACCCCTTTTTAGCCAGCAGCGCTGCCCCGACGGTCCCGCGGTGCAGCTCTTTTAGTGATGCGGGGCAGCGGCCACACCTGCTGCAGTATCTTTATTGTACCTCTTTTACCATGCTCAGCATTTTATTCCCTTTACACCTCTCACGCTTTCCCGTGCCGCTCTTTTTAACCAGCAGCGCTGCCCCGACGCTCCCGCGGTGCAGCTCTTTTAGTGATGCGGGGCAGCGGCCACACCTGGTGCAGTACCTTTACAGTATTTCTTAAACCATTGTCAATATTTTATTGCGCTCACACTTCCAGGCCTTTCCAATGCTGCTCTGTTTAACCAGCAGCGCTGCCCCGACGCTCCCGCGGTGCAGCTCTTTTAGTGGTGCGGGGCAGCGGCCACACCTGCTGCTGTACCTTTATTGTACCTCGTTTACCATGCTCAGCATTTCATTCCCTTTACACCTCTCACGCTTTCCGGACCCCTTTTTAACCAGCAGCGCTGCCCCGACCGTCCCGCGGTGCAGCTCTTTTAGTGATGCGGGGCAGCGGCCACTCCTGCTGCAGTACCTTTTCAATATTTCTTAGACCATTTTCAATATTTTATTGCGCTCACACTTCCCAGCCTTTCCCATGCTGCTCTGTTTAACCAGCAGCGCTGCCCCGATGCTCCCGCGGTGCAGCTCTTTTAGTGATGCGGGGCAGCGGCCACACCTGCTGCAGTACCTTTATTGTACCTCGTTTACCATGCTCAGCATTTCATTCCCTTTACACCTCTCACGCTTTCCGGACCCCTTTTTAACCAGCAGCACTGCCCCGACGCTCCCGCGGTGCAGCTCTTTTAGTGACACGGGGCAGCTACACCTGCTGCTGTACCTTTATTGTACCTCGTTTACCATGCTCAGCATTTCATTCCCTTTACACCTCTCAGCCTTTCCCGTGCTGCTCTTTTTAACCAGCAGCGCTGCCCCGACGCTCCCGCGGTGCAGCTCTTTTAGTGACACGGGGCAGCGGCTACACCTGCTGCTGTACCTTTATTGTACCTCGTTTACCATGCTCAGCATTTCATTCCCTTTACACCTCTCACGCTTTCCGGACCCCTTTTTAACCAGCAGCGCTGCCCCGACGCTCCCGCGGTGCAGCTCTTTTAGTGATGCGGGGCAGCGGCTACACCTGCTGCTGTACCTTTATTGTACCTCGTTTACCATGCTCAGCATTTCATTCCCTTTACACCTCTCACGCTTTCCGGACCCCTTTTTAACCAGCAGCGCTGCCCCGACGCTCCCGCGGTGCAGCTCTTTTAGTGATGCGGGGCAGCGGCCACTCCTGCTGCTGTACCTTTACAATATTTCTTAGACCATTGTCAATACTTTATTGCGCTGACGTTTCTCAGCCTTTCCCGTGCTGCTCTGTTTAACCAGCAGCGCTGCCCCGACGCTCCCGCGGTGCAGCTCCCTTAGTGACACGGGGCAGGGGCCGAGAGCCCTCTAGGTGCGGCTCCTCTATAGCACTTTACCGTTTTCTATTTTATTTCATTGGCACTTCGCGCGTTGCGCCGGGCGCCTCATTCGGGGACATGCGCCGGCTCCCACAGCGCCCCGCCCGCCGCCGCTCCCCGGGGGCCTCCCCGCTGCTCTCGGGAGATCGCACACCGCACGCGGCCCAAGCCCCGTCTCGCCGACGGCACTCACCACCCGCCGCCCGCCGCCGCGTTCTCCCGCTCCCTACCGGCACGAAGCGGCGCTGCCGATGACGGAGCCGATGCGCGGCTGCCACGCCGCTCTCTCCGCGCCTCAGGGCCGGCGCCTTCGGCCGCACAGGGCGGCGTCCCCGCATCCGGGCCAGCCCGCGGAGCTCCTGCCGCCGCCGCCGCCGCCCCCCGACTGAGGGGCCGCGACGCCGGCGCCCCCTTTTATACTCCGCACCCCCTTTTCCCGCCACTGCCGCGGTGGGCTCCCCCCGCCTCAAAATCGCCCAGAAGCGCCCGAGGCGGGAACGGCGCAGCCCCACCGGCGCCTCGGAGAAGCTCTTCTAGTGACAAGGAGCAGCGGCCACCCCTCCTGCAGTACCTTTATTGTACCTCGTTTACCATGCTCAGCATTTCATTCCCTTTACACCTCTCAGCCTTTCCCGTGCCGCTCTTTTTAACCAGCAGCGCTGCCCCGACGCTCCCGCGGTGCAGCTCTTTTAGTCACACGGGGCAGCGGCCACACCTGCAGCAGTACCTTTATTGTACCTCGTTTACCATGCTCAGCATTTTATTCCCTTTACACCTCTCACGCTTTCCGGACCCCTTTTTAACCAGCAGCGCTGCCCCGACCGTCCCGCGGTGCAGCTCTTTTAGTGATGCGGGGCAGCGGCCACTCCTGCTGCTGTACCTTTATTGTACCTCGTTTACCATGCTCAGCATTTCATTCCCTTTACACCTCTCACGCTTTCCGGACCCCTTTTTAACCAGCAGCGCTGCCCCGACCGTCCCGCGGTGCAGCTCTTTTAGTGATGCGGGGCAGCGGCCACTCCTGCTGCAGTACCTTTTCAATATTTCTTAGACCATTTTCAATATTTTATTGCGCTCACACTTCCCAGCCTTTCCCATGCTGCTCTGTTTAACCAGCAGCGCTGCCCCGACGCTCCCGCGGTGCAGCTCTTTTAGTGACGCGGAGCAGCGGCCACTCCTGCTGCTGTACCTTTATTGTACCTCGTTTACCATGCTCAGCATTTTATTCCCTTTACACCTCTCACGCTTTCCGGACCACTTTTTAACCAGCAGCGCTGCCCCGACCGTCCCGCGGTGCAGCTCTTTTAGTGATGCGGGGCAGCGGCCACTCCTGCTGCTGTACCTTTACAATATTTCTTAGACCATTGTAAATATTTTATTCCGCTCACACTTCCCAGCCTTTCCGTGCTGCTCTTTTTAACCAGCAGCGCTGCCCCGACGGTCCCGCGGTGCAGCTCTTTTAGTGATGCGGGGCAGCGGCCACTCCTGCTGCAGTACCTTTATTGTACCTCGTTTACCATGCTCAGCATTTTATTCCCTTTACACCTCTCAGCCTTTCCCGTGCCGCTCTTTTTAACCAGCAGCGCTGCCCCGACGCTCCCGCGGTGCAGCTCTTTTAGTGACACGGGGCAGCGGCCACACCTGCTGCAGTACCTTTATTGTACCTCGTTTACCATGCTCAGCATTTCATTCCCTTTACACCTCTCAGCCTTTCCCGTGCCGCTCTTTTTAACCAGCAGCGCTACGCCGACGCTCCCGCGGTGCAGCTCTTTTAGTGATGCGGGGCAGCGGCCACTCCTGCTGCTGTACCTTTATTGTACCTCTTTTACCATGCTCAGCATTTCATTCCCTTTACACCTCTCAGCCTTTCCCGTGCTGCTCTTTTTAACCAGCAGCGCTGCCCCGACGCTCCCGCGGTGCAGCTCTTTTAGTGATGCGGAGCAGCGGCCACTCCTGCTGCTGTACCTTTATTGTACCTCGTTTACCATGCTCAGCATTTCATTCCCTTTACACCTCTCAGCCTTTCCCATGCTGCTCTGTTTAACCAGCAGCGCTGCCCCGACGCTCCCGCGGTGCAGCTCTTTTAGTGATGCGGGGCAGCGGCCACTCCTGCTGCAGTATCTTTATTGAACCTCTTTTACCATGCTCAGCATTTTATTCCCTTTACACCTCTCACGCTTTCCGGACCCCTTTTTAACCTGCAGCGCTGCCCCGACCGTCCCGCGGTGCAGCTCTTTTAGTGACGCGGGGCAGCGGCCACACCTGCTGCAGTACCTTTATTGTACCTCGTTTACCATGCTCAGCATTTTATTCCCTTTACACCTCTCAGCCTTTCCCGTGCCGCTCTTTTTAACCAGCAGCGCTGCCCCGACGCTCCCGCGGTGCAGCTCTTTTAGTGACGCGGGGCAGCGGCCACACCTGCTGCTGTACCTTTATTGTACCTCGTTTACCATGCTCAGCATTTCATTCCCTTTACACCTCTCACGCTTTCCGGACCCCTTTTTAACCAGCAGCACTGCCCCGACGCTCCCGCGGTGCAGCTCTTTTAGTGACACGGGGCAGCTACACCTGCTGCTGTACCTTTATTGTACCTCGTTTACCATGCTCAGCATTTTATTCCCTTTACACCTCTCAGCCTTTCCCGTGCCGCTCTTTTTAACCAGCAGCGCTGCCCCGACGCTCCCGCGGTGCAGCTCTTTTAGTGACACGGGGCAGCGGCCACACCTGCTGCAGTACCTTTATTGTACCTCGTTTACCATGCTCAGCATTTTATTCCCTTTACACCTCTCACGCTTTCCGGACCCCTTTTTAACCAGCAGCGCTGCCCCGACGGTCCCGCGGTGCAGCTCTTTTAGTGACGCGGGGCAGCGGCCACTCCTGCTGCAGTATCTTTATTGTACCTCTTTTACCATGCTCAGCATTTCATTCCCTTTACACCTCTCAGCCTTTCCCGTGCCGCTCTTTTTCAACAGCAGCGCTGCCCCGACGCTCCCGCGGTGCAGCTCTTTTAGTGATGCGGGGCAGCGGCCACACCTGCTGCAGTACCTTTATTGTACCTCGTTTACCATGCTCAGCATTTCATTCCCTTTACACCTCTCACGCTTTCCGGACCCCTTTTTAACCAGCAGCGCTGCCCCGACCGTCCCGCGGTGCAGCTCTTTTAGTGACGCGGGGCAGCGGCCACACCTGCTGCTGTACCTTTATTGTACCTCGTTTACCATGCTCAGCATTTCATTCCCTTTACACCTCTCAGCCTTTCCCGTGCCGCTCATTTTAACCAGCAGCGCTGCCCCGACGCTCCCGCGGTGCAGCTCTTTTAGTGATGCGGGGCAGCGCCCTCACCTGCTGCTGTACCTTTATTGTACCTCGCTTACCATGCTCAGCATTTTATTCCCTTTACACCTCTCACGCTTTCCGGACCCCTTTTTAACCAGCAGCACTGCCCCGACGCTCCCGCGGTGCAGCTCTTTTAGTGACACGGGGCAGCGGCCACACCTGCTGCTGTACCTTTATTGTACCTCGTTTACCATGCTCAGCATTTTATTCCCTTTACACCTCTCACGCTTTCCGGACCCCTTTTTAACCAGCAGCGCTGCCCCGACGCTCCCGAGGTGCAGCTCTTTTAGTGATGCGGGGCAGCGGCCACACCTGCTGCAGTATCTTTATTGTACCTCTTTTACCATGCTCAGCATTTCATTCCCTTTACACCTCTCACGCTTTCCCGTGCCGCTCTTTTTAACCAGCAGCGCTGCCCCGACGCTCCCGCGGTGCAGCTCTTTTAGTGATGCGGGGCAGCGGCCACACCTGGTGCAGTACCTTTACAGTATTTCTTAAACCATTGTCAATATTTTATTGCGCTCACACTTCCAGGCCTTTCCAATGCTGCTCTGTTTAACCAGCAGCGCTGCCCCGACGCTCCCGCGGTGCAGCTCTTTTAGTGGTGCGGGGCAGCGGCCACACCTGCTGCTGTACCTTTATTGTACCTCGTTTACCATGCTCAGCATTTCATTCCCTTTACACCTCTCACGCTTTCCGGACCCCTTTTTAACCAGCAGCGCTGCCCCGACCGTCCCGCGGTGCAGCTCTTTTAGTGATGCGGGGCAGCGGCCACTCCTGCTGCAGTACCTTTTCAATATTTCTTAGACCATTTTCAATATTTTATTGCGCTCACACTTCCCAGCCTTTCCCATGCTGCTCTGTTTAACCAGCAGCGCTGCCCCGATGCTCCCGAGGTGCAGCTCTTTTAGTGATGCGGGGCAGCGGCCACACCTGCTGCAGTACCTTTATTGTACCTCGTTTACCATGCTCAGCATTTCATTCCCTTTACACCTCTCACGCTTTCCGGACCCCTTTTTAACCAGCAGCACTGCCCCGACGCTCCCGCGGTGCAGCTCTTTTAGTGACACGGGGCAGCTACACCTGCTGCTGTACCTTTATTGTACCTCGTTTACCATGCTCAGCATTTCATTCCCTTTACACCTCTCAGCCTTTCCCGTGCTGCTCTTTTTAACCAGCAGCGCTGCCCCGACGCTCCCGCGGTGCAGCTCTTTTAGTGACACGGGGCAGCGGCTACACCTGCTGCTGTACCTTTATTGTACCTCGTTTACCATGCTCAGCATTTCATTCCCTTTACACCTCTCACGCTTTCCGGACCCCTTTTTAACCAGCAGCGCTGCCCCGACGCTCCCGCGGTGCAGCTCTTTTAGTGATGCGGGGCAGCGGCCACTCCTGCTGCTGTACCTTTACAATATTTCTTAGACCATTGTCAATACTTTATTGCGCTGACGTTTCTCAGCCTTTCCCGTGCTGCTCTGTTTAACCAGCAGCGCTGCCCCGACGCTCCCGCGGTGCAGCTCCCTTAGTGACACGGGGCAGGGGCCGAGAGCCCTCTAGGTGCGGCTCCTCTATAGCACTTTACCGTTTTCTATTTTATTTCATTGGCACCTCGCGCGTTGCGCCGGGCGCCTCATTCGGGGACATGCGCCGGCTCCCACAGCGCCCCGCCCGCCGCCGCTCCCCGGGGGCCTCCCCGCTGCTCTCGGGAGATCGCACACCGCACGCGGCCCAAGCCCCGTCTCGCCGACGGCACTCACCACCCGCCGCCCGCCGCCGCGTTCTCCCGCTCCCTACCGGCACGAAGCGGCGCTGCCGATGACGGAGCCGATGCGCGGCTGCCACGCCGCTCTCTCCGCGCCTCAGGGCCGGCGCCTTCGGCCGCACAGGGCGGCGTCCCCGCATCCGGGCCAGCCCGCGGAGCTCCTGCCGCCGCCGCCGCCGCCCCCCGACTGAGGGGCCGCGACGCCGGCGCCCCCTTTTATACTCCGCACCCCCTTTTCCCGCCACCGCCGCGGTGGGCTCCCCCCGCCTCAAAATCGCCCAGAAGCGCCCGAGGCGGGAACGGCGCAGCCCCACCGGCGCCTCGGAGAAGCTCTTCTAGTGACAAGGAGCAGCGGCCACCCCTCCTGCAGTACCTTTATTGTACCTCGTTTACCATGCTCAGCATTTCATTCCCTTTACACCTCTCAGCCTTTCCCGTGCCGCTCTTTTTCAACAGCAGCGCTGCCCCGACGGTCCCGCGGTGCAGCTCTTTTAGTCACACGGGGCAGCGGCCACACCTGCTGCAGTACCTTTATTGTACCTCGTTTACCATGCTCTGCATTTCATTCCCTTTACACCTCTCACGCTTTCCGGACCCCTTTTTAACCAGCAGCGCTGCCCCGACGCTCCCGAGGTGCAGCTCTTTTAGTGATGCGGGGCAGCGGCCACTCCTGCTGCTGTACCTTTATTGTACCTCTTTTACCATGCTCAGCATTTCATTCCCTTTACACCTCTCACGCTTTCCGGACCCCTTTTTAGCCAGCAGCGCTGCCCCGACCGTCCCGCGGTGCAGCTCTTTTAGTGATGCGGAGCAGCGGCCACACCTGCTGCAGTACCTTTATTGTACCTCGTTTACCATGCTCAGCATTTTATTCCCTTTACACCTCTCACGCTTTCCCGTGCCGCTCCTTTTAACCAGCAGCGCTGCCCCGACGCTCCCGCGGTGCAGCTCTTTTAGTGACACGGGGCAGCGGCCACACCTGGTGCAGTACCTTTACAGTATTTCTTAGACCATTGTCAATATTTTATTGCGCTCACACTTCCAGGCCTTTCCCATGCTGCTCTGTTTAACCAGCAGCGCTGCCCCGACGCTCCCGCGGTGCAGCTCTTTTAGTGACACGGGGCAGCGGCCACACCTGCTGCTGTACCTTTATTGTACCTCGTTTACCATGCTCAGCATTTCATTCCCTTTACACCTCTCAGCCTTTCCCGTGCCGCTCTTTTTAACCAGCAGCGCTGCGCCGACGGTCCCGCGGTGCAGCTCTTTTAGTCACACGGGGCAGCGGCCACACCTGCTGCTGTACCTTTATTGTACCTCGTTTACCATGCTCAGCATTTCATTCCCTTTACACCTCTCACGCTTTCCGGACCCCTTTTTAACCAGCAGCACTGCCCCGACGGTCCCGCGGTGCAGCTCTTTTAGTGATGCGGGGCAGCGGCCACTCCTGCTGCTGTACCTTTATTGTACCTCTTTTACCATGCTCAGCATTTCATTCCCTTTACACCTCTCAGCCTTTCCCGTGCTGCTCTTTTTAACCAGCAGCGCTGCCCCGACCGTCCCGCGGTGCAGCTCTTTTAGTGATGCGGAGCAGCGGCCACTCCTGCTGCTGTACCTTTATTGTACCTCGTTTACCATGCTCAGCATTTCATTCCCTTTACACCTCTCAGCCTTTCCCATGCTGCTCTGTTTAACCAGCAGCGCTGCCCCGACGCTCCCGCGGTGCAGCTCTTTTAGTGATGCGGGGCAGCGGCCACTCCTGCAGCAGTATCTTTATTGTACCTCTTTTACCATGCTCAGCATTTTATTCCCTTTACACCTTTCACGCATTCCGGACCCCTTTTTAACCTGCAGCGCTGCCCCGACCGTCCCGCGGTGCAGCTCTTTTAGTGACGCGGGGCAGCGGCCACACCTGCTGCAGTACCTTTATTGTACCTCGTTTACCATGCTCAGCATTTCATTCCCTTTACACCTCTCACGCTTTCCGGACCCCTTTTTAACCAGCAGCACTGCCCCGACGCTCCCGCGGTGCAGCTCTTTTAGTGACACGGGGCAGCTACACCTGCTGCTGTACCTTTATAGTACCTCGTTTACCATGCTCAGCATTTTATTCCCTTTACACCTCTCACGCTTTCCGGACCCCTTTTTAACCAGCAGCGCTGCCCCGACGGTCCCGCGGTGCAGCTCTTTTAGTGACGCGGGGCAGCGGCCACTCCTGCTGCTGTACCTTTATTGTACCTCGTTTACCATGCTCAGCATTTCATTCCCTTTACACCTCTCAGCCTTTCCCGTGCCGCTCTTTTTAACCAGCAGCGCTGCCCCGACGGTCCCGCGGTGCAGCTCTTTTAGTCACACGGGGCAGCGGCCACACCTGCTGCTGTACCTTTATTGTACCTCGTTTACCATGCTCAGCATTTCATTCCCTTTACACCTCTCACGCTTTCCGGACCCCTTTTTAACCAGCAGCGCTGCCCCGACGCTCCCGCGGTGCAGCTCTTTTAGTGATGCGGGGCAGCGGCCACACCTGCTGCTGTACCTTTATTGTACCTCGTTTACCATGCTCAGCATTTCATTCCCTTTACACCTCTCACGCTTTCCGGACCCCTTTTTAACCAGCAGCGCTGCCCCGACGCTCCCGAGGTGCAGCTCTTTTAGTGATGCGGGGCAGCGGCCACACCTGCTGCAGTATCTTTATTGTACCTCTTTTACCATGCTCAGCATTTCATTCCCTTTACACCTCTCACGCTTTCCGGACCCCTTTTTAGCCAGCAGCGCTGCCCCGACGGTCCCGCGGTGCAGCTCTTTTAGTGATGCGGGGCAGCGGCCACACCTGCTGCAGTATCTTTATTGTACCTCTTTTACCATGCTCAGCATTTTATTCCCTTTACACCTCTCACGCTTTCCCGTGCCGCTCTTTTTAACCAGCAGCGCTGCCCCGACGCTCCCGCGGTGCAGCTCTTTTAGTGATGCGGGGCAGCGGCCACACCTGGTGCAGTACCTTTACAGTATTTCTTAAACCATTGTCAATATTTTATTGCGCTCACACTTCCAGGCCTTTCCAATGCTGCTCTGTTTAACCAGCAGCGCTGCCCCGACGCTCCCGCGGTGCAGCTCTTTTAGTGGTGCGGGGCAGCGGCCACACCTGCTGCTGTACCTTTATTGTACCTCGTTTACCATGCTCAGCATTTCATTCCCTTTACACCTCTCACGCTTTCCGGACCCCTTTTTAACCAGCAGCACTGCCCCGACGCTCCCGCGGTGCAGCTCTTTTAGTGACACGGGGCAGCTACACCTGCTGCAGTACCTTTATTGTACCTCGTTTACCATGCTCAGCATTTTATTCCCTTTACACCTCTCACGCTTTCCGGACCCCTTTTTAACCAGCAGCGCTGCCCCGACGGTCCCGCGGTGCAGCTCTTTTAGTGATGCGGGGCAGCGGCCACACCTGCTGCAGTACCTTTATTGTACCTCGTTTACCATGCTCAGCATTTCATTCCCTTTACACCTCTCACGCTTTCCGGACCCCTTTTTAACCAGCAGCGCTGCCCCGACCGTCCCGCGGTGCAGCTCTTTTAGTGATGCGGGGCAGCGGCCACTCCTGCTGCTGTACCTTTTCAATATTTCTTAGACCATTTTCAATATTTTATTGCGCTCACACTTCCCAGCCTTTCCCATGCTGCTCTGTTTAACCAGCAGCGCTGCCCCGATGCTCCCGCGGTGCAGCTCTTTTAGTGATGCGGGGCAGCGGCCACACCTGCTGCAGTACCTTTATTGTACCTCGTTTACCATGCTCAGCATTTCATTCCCTTTACACCTCTCACGCTTTCCGGACCCCTTTTTAACCAGCAGCGCTGCCCCGACGCTCCCGCGGTGCAGCTCTTTTAGTGATGCGGGGCAGCGGCCACTCCTGCTGCAGTATCTTTATTGAACCTCTTTTACCATGCTCAGCATTTTATTCCCTTTACACCTTTCACGCATTCTGGACCCCTTTTTAACCTGCAGCGCTGCCCCGACCGTCCCGCGGTGCAGCTCTTTTAGTGACGCGGGGCAGCGGCCACACCTGCTGCAGTACCTTTATTGTACCTCGTTTACCATGCTCAGCATTTTATTCCCTTTACACCTCTCAGCCTTTCCCGTGCCGCTCTTTTTAACCAGCAGCGCTGCCCCGACGCTCCCGCGGTGCAGCTCTTTTAGTGACGCGGGGCAGCGGCCACACCTGCTGCTGTACCTTTATTGTACCTCGTTTACCATGCTCAGCATTTCATTCCCTTTACACCTCTCACGCTTTCCGGACCCCTTTTTAACCAGCAGCACTGCCCCGACGCTCCCGCGGTGCAGCTCTTTTAGTGACACGGGGCAGCTACACCTGCTGCTGTACCTTTATTGTACCTCGTTTACCATGCTCAGCATTTTATTCCCTTTACACCTCTCAGCCTTTCCCGTGCCGCTCTTTTTAACCAGCAGCGCTGCCCCGACGCTCCCGCGGTGCAGCTCTTTTAGTGACACGGGGCAGCGGCCACACCTGCTGCTGTACCTTTATTGTACCTCGTTTACCATGCTCAGCATTTCATTCCCTTTACACCTCTCACGCTTTCCGGACCCCTTTTTAACCAGCAGCGCTGCCCCGACGCTCCCGCGGTGCAGCTCTTTTAGTGATGCGGGGCAGCGGCCACTCCTGCTGCAGTATCTTTATTGTACCTCTTTTACCATGCTCAGCATTTCATTCCCTTTACACCTCTCAGCCTTTCCCGTGCCGCTCTTTTTAACCAGCAGCGCTGCCCCGACGGTCCCGCGGTGCAGCTCTTTTAGTGACACGGGGCAGCGGCCACACCTGCTGCTGTACCTTTATTGTACCTCGTTTACCATGCTCAGCATTTTATTCCCTTTACACCTCTCACGCTTTCCGGACCCCTTTTTAACCAGCAGCGCTGCCCCGACGGTCCCGCGGTGCAGCTCTTTTAGTGATGCGGGGCAGCGGCCACTCCTGCTGCAGTATCTTTATTGTACCTCTTTTACCATGCTCAGCATTTTATTCCCTTTACACCTCTCACGCTTTCCGGACCCCTTTTTAACCAGCAGCGCTGCCCCGACGCTCCCGAGGTGCAGCTCTTTTAGTGATGCGGGGCAGCGGCCACACCTGCTGCAGTATCTTTATTGTACCTCTTTTACCATGCTCAGCATTTCATTCCCTTTACACCTCTCACGCTTTCCGGACCCCTTTTTAGCCAGCAGCGCTGCCCCGACGGTCCCGCGGTGCAGCTCTTTTAGTGATGCGGGGCAGCGGCCACACCTGCTGCAGTATCTTTATTGTACCTCTTTTACCATGCTCAGCATTTTATTCCCTTTACACCTCTCACGCTTTCCCGTGCCGCTCTTTTTAACCAGCAGCGCTGCCCCGACGCTCCCGCGGTGCAGCTCTTTTAGTGATGCGGGGCAGCGGCCACACCTGGTGCAGTACCTTTACAGTATTTCTTAAACCATTGTCAATATTTTATTGCGCTCACACTTCCAGGCCTTTCCAATGCTGCTCTGTTTAACCAGCAGCGCTGCCCCGACGCTCCCGCGGTGCAGCTCTTTTAGTGGTGCGGGGCAGCGGCCACACCTGCTGCTGTACCTTTATTGTACCTCGTTTACCATGCTCAGCATTTCATTCCCTTTACACCTCTCACGCTTTCCGGACCCCTTTTTAACCAGCAGCGCTGCCCCGACCGTCCCGCGGTGCAGCTCTTTTAGTGATGCGGGGCAGCGGCCACTCCTGCTGCAGTACCTTTTCAATATTTCTTAGACCATTTTCAATATTTTATTGCGCTCACACTTCCCAGCCTTTCCCATGCTGCTCTGTTTAACCAGCAGCGCTGCCCCGATGCTCCCGCGGTGCAGCTCTTTTAGTGATGCGGGGCAGCGGCCACACCTGCTGCAGTACCTTTATTGTACCTCGTTTACCATGCTCAGCATTTCATTCCCTTTACACCTCTCACGCTTTCCGGACCCCTTTTTAACCAGCAGCACTGCCCCGACGCTCCCGCGGTGCAGCTCTTTTAGTGACACGGGGCAGCTACACCTGCTGCTGTACCTTTATTGTACCTCGTTTACCATGCTCAGCATTTCATTCCCTTTACACCTCTCAGCCTTTCCCGTGCTGCTCTTTTTAACCAGCAGCGCTGCCCCGACGCTCCCGCGGTGCAGCTCTTTTAGTGACACGGGGCAGCGGCTACACCTGCTGCTGTACCTTTATTGTACCTCGTTTACCATGCTCAGCATTTCATTCCCTTTACACCTCTCACGCTTTCCGGACCCCTTTTTAACCAGCAGCGCTGCCCCGACGCTCCCGCGGTGCAGCTCTTTTAGTGATGCGGGGCAGCGGCTACACCTGCTGCTGTACCTTTATTGTACCTCGTTTACCATGCTCAGCATTTCATTCCCTTTACACCTCTCACGCTTTCCGGACCCCTTTTTAACCAGCAGCGCTGCCCCGACGCTCCCGCGGTGCAGCTCTTTTAGTGATGCGGGGCAGCGGCCACTCCTGCTGCTGTACCTTTACAATATTTCTTAGACCATTGTCAATACTTTATTGCGCTGACGTTTCTCAGCCTTTCCCGTGCTGCTCTGTTTAACCAGCAGCGCTGCCCCGACGCTCCCGCGGTGCAGCTCCCTTAGTGACACGGGGCAGGGGCCGAGAGCCCTCTAGGTGCGGCTCCTCTATAGCACTTTACCGTTTTCTATTTTATTTCATTGGCACTTCGCGCGTTGCGCCGGGCGCCTCATTCGGGGACATGCGCCGGCTCCCACAGCGCCCCGCCCGCCGCCGCTCCCCGGGGGCCTCCCCGCTGCTCTCGGGAGATCGCACACCGCACGCGGCCCAAGCCCCGTCTCGCCGACGGCACTCACCACCCGCCGCCCGCCGCCGCGTTCTCCCGCTCCCTACCGGCACGAAGCGGCGCTGCCGATGACGGAGCCGATGCGCGGCTGCCACGCCGCTCTCTCCGCGCCTCAGGGCCGGCGCCTTCGGCCGCACAGGGCGGCGTCCCCGCATCCGGGCCAGCCCGCGGAGCTCCTGCCGCCGCCGCCGCCGCCCCCCGACTGAGGGGCCGCGACGCCGGCGCCCCCTTTTATACTCCGCACCCCCTTTTCCCGCCACTGCCGCGGTGGGCTCCCCCCGCCTCAAAATCGCCCAGAAGCGCCCGAGGCGGGAACGGCGCAGCCCCACCGGCGCCTCGGAGAAGCTCTTCTAGTGACAAGGAGCAGCGGCCACCCCTCCTGCAGTACCTTTATTGTACCTCGTTTACCATGCTCAGCATTTCATTCCCTTTACACCTCTCAGCCTTTCCCGTGCCGCTCTTTTTAACCAGCAGCGCTGCCCCGACGCTCCCGCGGTGCAGCTCTTTTAGTCACACGGGGCAGCGGCCACACCTGCAGCAGTACCTTTATTGTACCTCGTTTACCATGCTCAGCATTTTATTCCCTTTACACCTCTCACGCTTTCCGGACCCCTTTTTAACCAGCAGCGCTGCCCCGACCGTCCCGCGGTGCAGCTCTTTTAGTGATGCGGGGCAGCGGCCACTCCTGCTGCTGTACCTTTATTGTACCTCGTTTACCATGCTCAGCATTTCATTCCCTTTACACCTCTCACGCTTTCCGGACCCCTTTTTAACCAGCAGCGCTGCCCCGACCGTCCCGCGGTGCAGCTCTTTTAGTGATGCGGGGCAGCGGCCACTCCTGCTGCTGTACCTTTATTGTACCTCGTTTACCATGCTCAGCATTTTATTCCCTTTACACCTCTCACGCTTTCCGGACCACTTTTTAACCAGCAGCGCTGCCCCGACCGTCCCGCGGTGCAGCTCTTTTAGTGATGCGGGGCAGCGGCCACTCCTGCTGCTGTACCTTTACAATATTTCTTAGACCATTGTAAATATTTTATTCCGCTCACACTTCCCAGCCTTTCCGTGCTGCTCTTTTTAACCAGCAGCGCTGCCCCGACGGTCCCGCGGTGCAGCTCTTTTAGTGATGCGGGGCAGCGGCCACTCCTGCTGCAGTACCTTTATTGTACCTCGTTTACCATGCTCAGCATTTTATTCCCTTTACACCTCTCAGCCTTTCCCGTGCCGCTCTTTTTAACCAGCAGCGCTGCCCCGACGCTCCCGCGGTGCAGCTCTTTTAGTGACACGGGGCAGCGGCCACACCTGCTGCAGTACCTTTATTGTACCTCGTTTACCATGCTCAGCATTTCATTCCCTTTACACCTCTCAGCCTTTCCCGTGCCGCTCTTTTTAACCAGCAGCGCTACGCCGACGCTCCCGCGGTGCAGCTCTTTTAGTGATGCGGGGCAGCGGCCACTCCTGCTGCTGTACCTTTATTGTACCTCTTTTACCATGCTCAGCATTTCATTCCCTTTACACCTCTCAGCCTTTCCCGTGCTGCTCTTTTTAACCAGCAGCGCTGCCCCGACGCTCCCGCGGTGCAGCTCTTTTAGTGATGCGGAGCAGCGGCCACTCCTGCTGCTGTACCTTTATTGTACCTCGTTTACCATGCTCAGCATTTCATTCCCTTTACACCTCTCAGCCTTTCCCATGCTGCTCTGTTTAACCAGCAGCGCTGCCCCGACGCTCCCGCGGTGCAGCTCTTTTAGTGATGCGGGGCAGCGGCCACTCCTGCTGCAGTATCTTTATTGAACCTCTTTTACCATGCTCAGCATTTTATTCCCTTTACACCTCTCACGCTTTCCGGACCCCTTTTTAACCAGCAGCGCTGCCCCGACGCTCCCGCGGTGCAGCTCTTTTAGTGATGCGGGGCAGCGGCCACTCCTGCTGCTGTACCTTTACAATATTTCTTAGACCATTGTCAATACTTTATTGCGCTGACGTTTCTCAGCCTTTCCCGTGCTGCTCTGTTTAACCAGCAGCGCTGCCCCGATGCTCCCGCGGTGCAGCTCTTTTAGTGATGCGGGGCAGCGGCCACACCTGCTGCTGTACCTTTATTGTACCTCGTTTACCATGCTCAGCATTTCATTCCCTTTACACCTCTCACGCTTTCCGGACCCCTTTTTAACCAGCAGCACTGCCCCGACGCTCCCGCGGTGCAGCTCTTTTAGTGACACGGGGCAGCTACACCTGCTGCTGTACCTTTATTGTACCTCGTTTACCATGCTCAGCATTTCATTCCCTTTACACCTCTCAGCCTTTCCCGTGCTGCTCTTTTTAACCAGCAGCGCTGCCCCGACGCTCCCGCGGTGCAGCTCTTTTAGTGACACGGGGCAGCGGCTACACCTGCTGCTGTACCTTTATTGTACCTCGTTTACCATGCTCAGCATTTCATTCCCTTTACACCTCTCACGCTTTCCGGACCCCTTTTTAACCAGCAGCGCTGCCCCGACGCTCCCGCGGTGCAGCTCTTTTAGTGATGCGGGGCAGCGGCCACTCCTGCTGCTGTACCTTTACAATATTTCTTAGACCATTGTCAATACTTTATTGCGCTGACGTTTCTCAGCCTTTCCCGTGCTGCTCTGTTTAACCAGCAGCGCTGCCCCGACGCTCCCGCGGTGCAGCTCCCTTAGTGACACGGGGCAGGGGCCGAGAGCCCTCTAGGTGCGGCTCCTCTATAGCACTTTACCGTTTTCTATTTTATTTCATTGGCACCTCGCGCGTTGCGCCGGGCGCCTCATTCGGGGACATGCGCCGGCTCCCACAGCGCCCCGCCCGCCGCCGCTCCCCGGGGGCCTCCCCGCTGCTCTCGGGAGATCGCACACCGCACGCGGCCCAAGCCCCGTCTCGCCGACGGCACTCACCACCCGCCGCCCGCCGCCGCGTTCTCCCGCTCCCTACCGGCACGAAGCGGCGCTGCCGATGACGGAGCCGATGCGCGGCTGCCACGCCGCTCTCTCCGCGCCTCAGGGCCGGCGCCTTCGGCCGCACAGGGCGGCGTCCCCGCATCCGGGCCAGCCCGCGGAGCTCCTGCCGCCGCCGCCGCCGCCCCCCGACTGAGGGGCCGCGACGCCGGCGCCCCCTTTTATACTCCGCACCCCCTTTTCCCGCCACCGCCGCGGTGGGCTCCCCCCGCCTCAAAATCGCCCAGAAGCGCCCGAGGCGGGAACGGCGCAGCCCCACCGGCGCCTCGGAGAAGCTCTTCTAGTGACAAGGAGCAGCGGCCACCCCTCCTGCAGTACCTTTATTGTACCTCGTTTACCATGCTCAGCATTTCATTCCCTTTACACCTCTCAGCCTTTCCCGTGCCGCTCTTTTTCAACAGCAGCGCTGCCCCGACGGTCCCGCGGTGCAGCTCTTTTAGTCACACGGGGCAGCGGCCACACCTGCTGCAGTACCTTTATTGTACCTCGTTTACCATGCTCTGCATTTCATTCCCTTTACACCTCTCACGCTTTCCGGACCCCTTTTTAACCAGCAGCGCTGCCCCGACGCTCCCGAGGTGCAGCTCTTTTAGTGATGCGGGGCAGCGGCCACTCCTGCTGCTGTACCTTTATTGTACCTCTTTTACCATGCTCAGCATTTCATTCCCTTTACACCTCTCACGCTTTCCGGACCCCTTTTTAACCAGCAGCGCTGCCCCGACGCTCCCGAGGTGCAGCTCTTTTAGTGATGCGGAGCAGCGGCCACACCTGCTGCAGTACCTTTATTGTACCTCGTTTACCATGCTCAGCATTTTATTCCCTTTACACCTCTCACGCTTTCCCGTGCCGCTCCTTTTAACCAGCAGCGCTGCCCCGACGCTCCCGCGGTGCAGCTCTTTTAGTGACACGGGGCAGCGGCCACACCTGGTGCAGTACCTTTACAGTATTTCTTAGACCATTGTCAATATTTTATTGCGCTCACACTTCCAGGCCTTTCCCATGCTGCTCTGTTTAACCAGCAGCGCTGCCCCGACGCTCCCGCGGTGCAGCTCTTTTAGTGACACGGGGCAGCGGCCACACCTGCTGCTGTACCTTTATTGTACCTCGTTTACCATGCTCAGCATTTCATTCCCTTTACACCTCTCAGCCTTTCCCGTGCCGCTCTTTTTAACCAGCAGCGCTGCGCCGACGGTCCCGCGGTGCAGCTCTTTTAGTCACACGGGGCAGCGGCCACACCTGCTGCTGTACCTTTATTGTACCTCGTTTACCATGCTCAGCATTTCATTCCCTTTACACCTCTCACGCTTTCCGGACCCCTTTTTAACCAGCAGCACTGCCCCGACGGTCCCGCGGTGCAGCTCTTTTAGTGATGCGGGGCAGCGGCCACTCCTGCTGCTGTACCTTTATTGTACCTCTTTTACCATGCTCAGCATTTCATTCCCTTTACACCTCTCAGCCTTTCCCATGCTGCTCTGTTTAACCAGCAGCGCTGCCCCGACGCTCCCGCGGTGCAGCTCTTTTAGTGATGCGGGGCAGCGGCCACTCCTGCAGCAGTATCTTTATTGTACCTCTTTTACCATGCTCAGCATTTTATTCCCTTTACACCTTTCACGCATTCCGGACCCCTTTTTAACCTGCAGCGCTGCCCCGACCGTCCCGCGGTGCAGCTCTTTTAGTGACGCGGGGCAGCGGCCACACCTGCTGCAGTACCTTTATTGTACCTCGTTTACCATGCTCAGCATTTTATTCCCTTTACACCTCTCAGCCTTTCCCGTGCCGCTCTTTTTAACCAGCAGCGCTGCCCCGACGCTCCCGCGGTGCAGCTCTTTTAGTGACGCGGGGCAGCGGCCACACCTGCTGCTGTACCTTTATTGTACCTCGTTTACCATGCTCAGCATTTCATTCCCTTTACACCTCTCACGCTTTCCGGACCCCTTTTTAACCAGCAGCACTGCCCCGACGCTCCCGCGGTGCAGCTCTTTTAGTGACACGGGGCAGCTACACCTGCTGCTGTACCTTTATAGTACCTCGTTTACCATGCTCAGCATTTTATTCCCTTTACACCTCTCACGCTTTCCGGACCCCTTTTTAACCAGCAGCGCTGCCCCGACGGTCCCGCGGTGCAGCTCTTTTAGTGACGCGGGGCAGCGGCCACTCCTGCTGCTGTACCTTTATTGTACCTCGTTTACCATGCTCAGCATTTCATTCCCTTTACACCTCTCAGCCTTTCCCGTGCCGCTCTTTTTAACCAGCAGCGCTGCCCCGACGGTCCCGCGGTGCAGCTCTTTTAGTCACACGGGGCAGCGGCCACACCTGCTGCTGTACCTTTATTGTACCTCGTTTACCATGCTCAGCATTTCATTCCCTTTACACCTCTCACGCTTTCCGGACCCCTTTTTAACCAGCAGCGCTGCCCCGACGCTCCCGCGGTGCAGCTCTTTTAGTGATGCGGGGCAGCGGCCACACCTGCTGCTGTACCTTTATTGTACCTCGTTTACCATGCTCAGCATTTCATTCCCTTTACACCTCTCACGCTTTCCGGACCCCTTTTTAACCAGCAGCGCTGCCCCGACGCTCCCGAGGTGCAGCTCTTTTAGTGATGCGGGGCAGCGGCCACACCTGCTGCAGTATCTTTATTGTACCTCTTTTACCATGCTCAGCATTTCATTCCCTTTACACCTCTCACGCTTTCCGGACCCCTTTTTAGCCAGCAGCGCTGCCCCGACGGTCCCGCGGTGCAGCTCTTTTAGTGATGCGGGGCAGCGGCCACACCTGCTGCAGTATCTTTATTGTACCTCTTTTACCATGCTCAGCATTTTATTCCCTTTACACCTCTCACGCTTTCCCGTGCCGCTCTTTTTAACCAGCAGCGCTGCCCCGACGCTCCCGCGGTGCAGCTCTTTTAGTGATGCGGGGCAGCGGCCACACCTGGTGCAGTACCTTTACAGTATTTCTTAAACCATTGTCAATATTTTATTGCGCTCACACTTCCAGGCCTTTCCAATGCTGCTCTGTTTAACCAGCAGCGCTGCCCCGACGCTCCCGCGGTGCAGCTCTTTTAGTGGTGCGGGGCAGCGGCCACACCTGCTGCTGTACCTTTATTGTACCTCGTTTACCATGCTCAGCATTTCATTCCCTTTACACCTCTCACGCTTTCCGGACCCCTTTTTAACCAGCAGCACTGCCCCGACGCTCCCGCGGTGCAGCTCTTTTAGTGACACGGGGCAGCTACACCTGCTGCAGTACCTTTATTGTACCTCGTTTACCATGCTCAGCATTTTATTCCCTTTACACCTCTCACGCTTTCCGGACCCCTTTTTAACCAGCAGCGCTGCCCCGACGGTCCCGCGGTGCAGCTCTTTTAGTGATGCGGGGCAGCGGCCACACCTGCTGCAGTACCTTTATTGTACCTCGTTTACCATGCTCAGCATTTCATTCCCTTTACACCTCTCACGCTTTCCGGACCCCTTTTTAACCAGCAGCGCTGCCCCGACCGTCCCGCGGTGCAGCTCTTTTAGTGATGCGGGGCAGCGGCCACTCCTGCTGCTGTACCTTTTCAATATTTCTTAGACCATTTTCAATATTTTATTGCGCTCACACTTCCCAGCCTTTCCCATGCTGCTCTGTTTAACCAGCAGCGCTGCCCCGATGCTCCCGCGGTGCAGCTCTTTTAGTGATGCGGGGCAGCGGCCACACCTGCTGCAGTACCTTTATTGTACCTCGTTTACCATGCTCAGCATTTCATTCCCTTTACACCTCTCACGCTTTCCGGACCCCTTTTTAACCAGCAGCGCTGCCCCGACGCTCCCGCGGTGCAGCTCTTTTAGTGATGCGGGGCAGCGGCCACTCCTGCTGCAGTATCTTTATTGAACCTCTTTTACCATGCTCAGCATTTTATTCCCTTTACACCTTTCACGCATTCTGGACCCCTTTTTAACCTGCAGCGCTGCCCCGACCGTCCCGCGGTGCAGCTCTTTTAGTGACGCGGGGCAGCGGCCACACCTGCTGCAGTACCTTTATTGTACCTCGTTTACCATGCTCAGCATTTTATTCCCTTTACACCTCTCAGCCTTTCCCGTGCCGCTCTTTTTAACCAGCAGCGCTGCCCCGACGCTCCCGCGGTGCAGCTCTTTTAGTGACGCGGGGCAGCGGCCACACCTGCTGCTGTACCTTTATTGTACCTCGTTTACCATGCTCAGCATTTCATTCCCTTTACACCTCTCACGCTTTCCGGACCCCTTTTTAACCAGCAGCACTGCCCCGACGCTCCCGCGGTGCAGCTCTTTTAGTGACACGGGGCAGCTACACCTGCTGCTGTACCTTTATTGTACCTCGTTTACCATGCTCAGCATTTTATTCCCTTTACACCTCTCAGCCTTTCCCGTGCCGCTCTTTTTAACCAGCAGCGCTGCCCCGACGCTCCCGCGGTGCAGCTCTTTTAGTGGTGCGGGGCAGCGGCCACACCTGCTGCTGTACCTTTATTGTACCTCGTTTACCATGCTCAGCATTTCATTCCCTTTACACCTCTCACGCTTTCCGGACCCCTTTTTAACCAGCAGCGCTGCCCCGACGCTCCCGCGGTGCAGCTCTTTTAGTGATGCGGGGCAGCGGCCACTCCTGCTGCAGTATCTTTATTGTACCTCTTTTACCATGCTCAGCATTTCATTCCCTTTACACCTCTCAGCCTTTCCCGTGCCGCTCTTTTTAACCAGCAGCGCTGCCCCGACGGTCCCGCGGTGCAGCTCTTTTAGTGACACGGGGCAGCGGCCACACCTGCTGCTGTACCTTTATTGTACCTCGTTTACCATGCTCAGCATTTTATTCCCTTTACACCTCTCACGCTTTCCGGACCCCTTTTTAACCAGCAGCGCTGCCCCGACGGTCCCGCGGTGCAGCTCTTTTAGTGATGCGGGGCAGCGGCCACTCCTGCTGCAGTATCTTTATTGTACCTCTTTTACCATGCTCAGCATTTTATTCCCTTTACACCTCTCACGCTTTCCGGACCCCTTTTTAACCAGCAGCGCTGCCCCGACGCTCCCGAGGTGCAGCTCTTTTAGTGATGCGGGGCAGCGGCCACACCTGCTGCAGTATCTTTATTGTACCTCTTTTACCATGCTCAGCATTTCATTCCCTTTACACCTCTCACGCTTTCCGGACCCCTTTTTAGCCAGCAGCGCTGCCCCGACGGTCCCGCGGTGCAGCTCTTTTAGTGATGCGGGGCAGCGGCCACACCTGCTGCAGTATCTTTATTGTACCTCTTTTACCATGCTCAGCATTTTATTCCCTTTACACCTCTCACGCTTTCCCGTGCCGCTCTTTTTAACCAGCAGCGCTGCCCCGACGCTCCCGCGGTGCAGCTCTTTTAGTGATGCGGGGCAGCGGCCACACCTGGTGCAGTACCTTTACAGTATTTCTTAAACCATTGTCAATATTTTATTGCGCTCACACTTCCAGGCCTTTCCAATGCTGCTCTGTTTAACCAGCAGCGCTGCCCCGACGCTCCCGCGGTGCAGCTCTTTTAGTGGTGCGGGGCAGCGGCCACACCTGCTGCTGTACCTTTATTGTACCTCGTTTACCATGCTCAGCATTTCATTCCCTTTACACCTCTCACGCTTTCCGGACCCCTTTTTAACCAGCAGCGCTGCCCCGACCGTCCCGCGGTGCAGCTCTTTTAGTGATGCGGGGCAGCGGCCACTCCTGCTGCAGTACCTTTTCAATATTTCTTAGACCATTTTCAATATTTTATTGCGCTCACACTTCCCAGCCTTTCCCATGCTGCTCTGTTTAACCAGCAGCGCTGCCCCGATGCTCCCGCGGTGCAGCTCTTTTAGTGATGCGGGGCAGCGGCCACACCTGCTGCAGTACCTTTATTGTACCTCGTTTACCATGCTCAGCATTTCATTCCCTTTACACCTCTCACGCTTTCCGGACCCCTTTTTAACCAGCAGCACTGCCCCGACGCTCCCGCGGTGCAGCTCTTTTAGTGACACGGGGCAGCTACACCTGCTGCTGTACCTTTATTGTACCTCGTTTACCATGCTCAGCATTTCATTCCCTTTACACCTCTCAGCCTTTCCCGTGCTGCTCTTTTTAACCAGCAGCGCTGCCCCGACGCTCCCGCGGTGCAGCTCTTTTAGTGACACGGGGCAGCGGCTACACCTGCTGCTGTACCTTTATTGTACCTCGTTTACCATGCTCAGCATTTCATTCCCTTTACACCTCTCACGCTTTCCGGACCCCTTTTTAACCAGCAGCGCTGCCCCGACGCTCCCGCGGTGCAGCTCTTTTAGTGATGCGGGGCAGCGGCTACACCTGCTGCTGTACCTTTATTGTACCTCGTTTACCATGCTCAGCATTTCATTCCCTTTACACCTCTCACGCTTTCCGGACCCCTTTTTAACCAGCAGCGCTGCCCCGACGCTCCCGCGGTGCAGCTCTTTTAGTGATGCGGGGCAGCGGCCACTCCTGCTGCTGTACCTTTACAATATTTCTTAGACCATTGTCAATACTTTATTGCGCTGACGTTTCTCAGCCTTTCCCGTGCTGCTCTGTTTAACCAGCAGCGCTGCCCCGACGCTCCCGCGGTGCAGCTCCCTTAGTGACACGGGGCAGGGGCCGAGAGCCCTCTAGGTGCGGCTCCTCTATAGCACTTTACCGTTTTCTATTTTATTTCATTGGCACTTCGCGCGTTGCGCCGGGCGCCTCATTCGGGGACATGCGCCGGCTCCCACAGCGCCCCGCCCGCCGCCGCTCCCCGGGGGCCTCCCCGCTGCTCTCGGGAGATCGCACACCGCACGCGGCCCAAGCCCCGTCTCGCCGACGGCACTCACCACCCGCCGCCCGCCGCCGCGTTCTCCCGCTCCCTACCGGCACGAAGCGGCGCTGCCGATGACGGAGCCGATGCGCGGCTGCCACGCCGCTCTCTCCGCGCCTCAGGGCCGGCGCCTTCGGCCGCACAGGGCGGCGTCCCCGCATCCGGGCCAGCCCGCGGAGCTCCTGCCGCCGCCGCCGCCGCCCCCCGACTGAGGGGCCGCGACGCCGGCGCCCCCTTTTATACTCCGCACCCCCTTTTCCCGCCACTGCCGCGGTGGGCTCCCCCCGCCTCAAAATCGCCCAGAAGCGCCCGAGGCGGGAACGGCGCAGCCCCACCGGCGCCTCGGAGAAGCTCTTCTAGTGACAAGGAGCAGCGGCCACCCCTCCTGCAGTACCTTTATTGTACCTCGTTTACCATGCTCAGCATTTCATTCCCTTTACACCTCTCAGCCTTTCCCGTGCCGCTCTTTTTAACCAGCAGCGCTGCCCCGACGCTCCCGCGGTGCAGCTCTTTTAGTCACACGGGGCAGCGGCCACACCTGCAGCAGTACCTTTATTGTACCTCGTTTACCATGCTCAGCATTTTATTCCCTTTACACCTCTCACGCTTTCCGGACCCCTTTTTAACCAGCAGCGCTGCCCCGACCGTCCCGCGGTGCAGCTCTTTTAGTGATGCGGGGCAGCGGCCACTCCTGCTGCTGTACCTTTATTGTACCTCGTTTACCATGCTCAGCATTTCATTCCCTTTACACCTCTCACGCTTTCCGGACCCCTTTTTAACCAGCAGCGCTGCCCCGACCGTCCCGCGGTGCAGCTCTTTTAGTGATGCGGGGCAGCGGCCACTCCTGCTGCAGTACCTTTTCAATATTTCTTAGACCATTTTCAATATTTTATTGCGCTCACACTTCCCAGCCTTTCCCATGCTGCTCTGTTTAACCAGCAGCGCTGCCCCGACGCTCCCGCGGTGCAGCTCTTTTAGTGACGCGGAGCAGCGGCCACTCCTGCTGCTGTACCTTTATTGTACCTCGTTTACCATGCTCAGCATTTTATTCCCTTTACACCTCTCACGCTTTCCGGACCACTTTTTAACCAGCAGCGCTGCCCCGACCGTCCCGCGGTGCAGCTCTTTTAGTGATGCGGGGCAGCGGCCACTCCTGCTGCTGTACCTTTACAATATTTCTTAGACCATTGTAAATATTTTATTCCGCTCACACTTCCCAGCCTTTCCGTGCTGCTCTTTTTAACCAGCAGCGCTGCCCCGACGGTCCCGCGGTGCAGCTCTTTTAGTGATGCGGGGCAGCGGCCAGTCCTGCTGCAGTACCTTTATTGTACCTCGTTTACCATGCTCAGCATTTTATTCCCTTTACACCTCTCAGCCTTTCCCGTGCCGCTCTTTTTAACCAGCAGCGCTGCCCCGACGCTCCCGCGGTGCAGCTCTTTTAGTGACACGGGGCAGCGGCCACACCTGCTGCAGTACCTTTATTGTACCTCGTTTACCATGCTCAGCATTTCATTCCCTTTACACCTCTCAGCCTTTCCCGTGCCGCTCTTTTTAACCAGCAGCGCTACGCCGACGCTCCCGCGGTGCAGCTCTTTTAGTGATGCGGGGCAGCGGCCACTCCTGCTGCTGTACCTTTATTGTACCTCTTTTACCATGCTCAGCATTTCATTCCCTTTACACCTCTCAGCCTTTCCCGTGCTGCTCTTTTTAACCAGCAGCGCTGCCCCGACGCTCCCGCGGTGCAGCTCTTTTAGTGATGCGGAGCAGCGGCCACTCCTGCTGCTGTACCTTTATTGTACCTCGTTTACCATGCTCAGCATTTCATTCCCTTTACACCTCTCAGCCTTTCCCATGCTGCTCTGTTTAACCAGCAGCGCTGCCCCGACGCTCCCGCGGTGCAGCTCTTTTAGTGATGCGGGGCAGCGGCCACTCCTGCTGCAGTATCTTTATTGAACCTCTTTTACCATGCTCAGCATTTTATTCCCTTTACACCTCTCACGCTTTCCGGACCCCTTTTTAACCTGCAGCGCTGCCCCGACCGTCCCGCGGTGCAGCTCTTTTAGTGACGCGGGGCAGCGGCCACACCTGCTGCAGTACCTTTATTGTACCTCGTTTACCATGCTCAGCATTTTATTCCCTTTACACCTCTCAGCCTTTCCCGTGCCGCTCTTTTTAACCAGCAGCGCTGCCCCGACGCTCCCGCGGTGCAGCTCTTTTAGTGACGCGGGGCAGCGGCCACACCTGCTGCTGTACCTTTATTGTACCTCGTTTACCATGCTCAGCATTTCATTCCCTTTACACCTCTCACGCTTTCCGGACCCCTTTTTAACCAGCAGCACTGCCCCGACGCTCCCGCGGTGCAGCTCTTTTAGTGACACGGGGCAGCTACACCTGCTGCTGTACCTTTATTGTACCTCGTTTACCATGCTCAGCATTTTATTCCCTTTACACCTCTCAGCCTTTCCCGTGCCGCTCTTTTTAACCAGCAGCGCTGCCCCGACGCTCCCGCGGTGCAGCTCTTTTAGTGACACGGGGCAGCGGCCACACCTGCTGCAGTACCTTTATTGTACCTCGTTTACCATGCTCAGCATTTTATTCCCTTTACACCTCTCACGCTTTCCGGACCCCTTTTTAACCAGCAGCGCTGCCCCGACGGTCCCGCGGTGCAGCTCTTTTAGTGACGCGGGGCAGCGGCCACTCCTGCTGCAGTATCTTTATTGTACCTCGTTTACCATGCTCAGCATTTCATTCCCTTTACACCTCTCAGCCTTTCCCGTGCCGCTCTTTTTCAACAGCAGCGCTGCCCCGACGCTCCCGCGGTGCAGCTCTTTTAGTGATGCGGGGCAGCGGCCACACCTGCTGCAGTACCTTTATTGTACCTCGTTTACCATGCTCAGCATTTCATTCCCTTTACACCTCTCACGCTTTCCGGACCCCTTTTTAACCAGCAGCGCTGCCCCGACCGTCCCGCGGTGCAGCTCTTTTAGTGACGCGGGGCAGCGGCCACACCTGCTGCTGTACCTTTATTGTACCTCGTTTACCATGCTCAGCATTTCATTCCCTTTACACCTCTCAGCCTTTCCCGTGCCGCTCATTTTAACCAGCAGCGCTGCCCCGACGCTCCCGCGGTGCAGCTCTTTTAGTGACACGGGGCAGCGCCCTCACCTGCTGCTGTACCTTTATTGTACCTCGCTTACCATGCTCAGCATTTTATTCCCTTTACACCTCTCACGCTTTCCGGACCCCTTTTTAACCAGCAGCACTGCCCCGACGCTCCCGCGGTGCAGCTCTTTTAGTGACACGGGGCAGCGGCCACACCTGCTGCTGTACCTTTATTGTACCTCGTTTACCATGCTCAGCATTTTATTCCCTTTACACCTCTCACGCTTTCCGGACCCCTTTTTAACCAGCAGCGCTGCCCCGACGCTCCCGAGGTGCAGCTCTTTTAGTGATGCGGGGCAGCGGCCACACCTGCTGCAGTATCTTTATTGTACCTCTTTTACCATGCTCAGCATTTCATTCCCTTTACACCTCTCACGCTTTCCCGTGCCGCTCTTTTTAACCAGCAGCGCTGCCCCGACGCTCCCGCGGTGCAGCTCTTTTAGTGATGCGGGGCAGCGGCCACACCTGGTGCAGTACCTTTACAGTATTTCTTAAACCATTGTCAATATTTTATTGCGCTCACACTTCCAGGCCTTTCCAATGCTGCTCTGTTTAACCAGCAGCGCTGCCCCGACGCTCCCGCGGTGCAGCTCTTTTAGTGGTGCGGGGCAGCGGCCACTCCTGCTGCAGTACCTTTTCAATATTTCTTAGACCATTTTCAATATTTTATTGCGCTCACACTTCCCAGCCTTTCCCATGCTGCTCTGTTTAACCAGCAGCGCTGCCCCGATGCTCCCGAGGTGCAGCTCTTTTAGTGATGCGGGGCAGCGGCCACACCTGCTGCAGTACCTTTATTGTACCTCGTTTACCATGCTCAGCATTTCATTCCCTTTACACCTCTCACGCTTTCCGGACCCCTTTTTAACCAGCAGCACTGCCCCGACGCTCCCGCGGTGCAGCTCTTTTAGTGACACGGGGCAGCTACACCTGCTGCTGTACCTTTATTGTACCTCGTTTACCATGCTCAGCATTTCATTCCCTTTACACCTCTCAGCCTTTCCCGTGCTGCTCTTTTTAACCAGCAGCGCTGCCCCGACGCTCCCGCGGTGCAGCTCTTTTAGTGACACGGGGCAGCGGCTACACCTGCTGCTGTACCTTTATTGTACCTCGTTTACCATGCTCAGCATTTCATTCCCTTTACACCTCTCACGCTTTCCGGACCCCTTTTTAACCAGCAGCGCTGCCCCGACGCTCCCGCGGTGCAGCTCTTTTAGTGATGCGGGGCAGCGGCCACTCCTGCTGCTGTACCTTTACAATATTTCTTAGACCATTGTCAATACTTTATTGCGCTGACGTTTCTCAGCCTTTCCCGTGCTGCTCTGTTTAACCAGCAGCGCTGCCCCGACGCTCCCGCGGTGCAGCTCCCTTAGTGACACGGGGCAGGGGCCGAGAGCCCTCTAGGTGCGGCTCCTCTATAGCACTTTACCGTTTTCTATTTTATTTCATTGGCACCTCGCGCGTTGCGCCGGGCGCCTCATTCGGGGACATGCGCCGGCTCCCACAGCGCCCCGCCCGCCGCCGCTCCCCGGGGGCCTCCCCGCTGCTCTCGGGAGATCGCACACCGCACGCGGCCCAAGCCCCGTCTCGCCGACGGCACTCACCACCCGCCGCCCGCCGCCGCGTTCTCCCGCTCCCTACCGGCACGAAGCGGCGCTGCCGATGACGGAGCCGATGCGCGGCTGCCACGCCGCTCTCTCCGCGCCTCAGGGCCGGCGCCTTCGGCCGCACAGGGCGGCGTCCCCGCATCCGGGCCAGCCCGCGGAGCTCCTGCCGCCGCCGCCGCCGCCCCCCGACTGAGGGGCCGCGACGCCGGCGCCCCCTTTTATACTCCGCACCCCCTTTTCCCGCCACCGCCGCGGTGGGCTCCCCCCGCCTCAAAATCGCCCAGAAGCGCCCGAGGCGGGAACGGCGCAGCCCCACCGGCGCCTCGGAGAAGCTCTTCTAGTGACAAGGAGCAGCGGCCACCCCTCCTGCAGTACCTTTATTGTACCTCGTTTACCATGCTCAGCATTTCATTCCCTTTACACCTCTCAGCCTTTCCCGTGCCGCTCTTTTTAACCAGCAGCGCTGCCCCGACGCTCCCGCGGTGCAGCTCTTTTAGTCACACGGGGCAGCGGCCACACCTGCTGCAGTACCTTTATTGTACCTCGTTTACCATGCTCAGCATTTTATTCCCTTTACACCTCTCACGCTTTCCGGACCCCTTTTTAACCAGCAGCGCTGCCCCGACCGTCCCGCGGTGCAGCTCTTTTAGTGATGCGGGGCAGCGGCCACTCCTGCTGCTGTACCTTTATTGTACCTCGTTTACCATGCTCAGCATTTCATTCCCTTTACACCTCTCACGCTTTCCGGACCCCTTTTTAACCAGCAGCGCTGCCCCGACGGTCCCGCGGTGCAGCTCTTTTAGTGATGCGGGGCAGCGGCCACTCCTGCTGCAGTACCTTTTCAATATTTCTTAGACCATTTTCAATATTTTATTGCGCTCACACTTCCCAGCCTTTCCCATGCTGCTCTGTTTAACCAGCAGCGCTGCCCCGACGCTCCCGCGGTGCAGCTCTTTTAGTGACGCGGAGCAGCGGCCACTCCTGCTGCTGTACCTTTATTGTACCTCGTTTACCATGCTCAGCATTTCATTCCCTTTACACCTCTTAGCCTTTCCCGTGCCGCTCTTTTTAACCAGCAGCGCTGCCCCGACGCTCCCGCGGTGCAGCTCTTTTAGTGACGCGGGGCAGCGGCCACACCTGCTGCTGTACCTTTATTGTACCTCGTTTACCATGCTCAGCATTTCATTCCCTTTACACCTCTCACGCTTTCCGGACCCCTTTTTAACCAGCAGCGCTGCCCCGACGCTCCCGCGGTGCAGCTCTTTTAGTGACACGGGGCAGCTACACCTGCTGCTGTACCTTTATTGTACCTCGTTTACCATGCTCAGCATTTCATTCCCTTTACACCTCTCAGCCTTTCCCGTGCCGCTCTTTTTAACCAGCAGCGCTGCCCCGACGCTCCCGCGGTGCAGCTCTTTTAGTCACACGGGGCAGCGGCCACACCTGCTGCAGTACCTTTATTGTACCTCGTTTACCATGCTCAGCATTTCATTCCCTTTACACCTCTCACGCTTTCCGGACCCCTTTTTAACCAGCAGCGCTGCCCCGACCGTCCCGCGGTGCAGCTCTTTTAGTGATGCGGGGCAGCGGCCACTCCTGCTGCAGTACCTTTTCAATATTTCTTAGACCATTTTCAATATTTTATTGCGCTCACACTTCCCAGCCTTTCCCATGCTGCTCTGTTTAACCAGCAGCGCTGCCCCGATGCTCCCGCGGTGCAGCTCTTTTAGTGATGCGGGGCAGCGGCCACACCTGCTGCAGTACCTTTATTGTACCTCGTTTACCATGCTCAGCATTTCATTCCCTTTACACCTCTCACGCTTTCCGGACCCCTTTTTAACCAGCAGCACTGCCCCGACGCTCCCGCGGTGCAGCTCTTTTAGTGATGCGGGGCAGCGGCCACACCTGCTGCAGTATCTTTATTGTACCTCGTTTACCATGCTCAGCATTTCATTCCCTTTACACCTCTCACGCTTTCCGGACCCCTTTTTAACCAGCAGCGCTGCCCCGACCGTCCCGCGGTGCAGCTCTTTTAGTGACGCGGGGCAGCGGCCACACCTGCTGCAGTACCTTTATTGTACCTCGTTTACCATGCTCAGCATTTTATTCCCTTTACACCTCTCAGCCTTTCCCGTGCCGCTCTTTTTAACCAGCAGCGCTGCCCCGACGCTCCCGCGGTGCAGCTCTTTTAGTGACGCGGGCAGCGGCCACACCTGCTGCTGTACCTTTATTGTACCTCGTTTACCATGCTCAGCATTTCATTCCCTTTACACCTCTCACGCTTTCCGGACCCCTTTTTAACCAGCAGCACTGCCCCGACGCTCCCGCGGTGCAGCTCTTTTAGTGACACGGGGCAGCTACACCTGCTGCTGTACCTTTATTGTACCTCGTTTACCATGCTCAGCATTTTATTCCCTTTACACCTCTCAGCCTTTCCCGTGCCGCTCTTTTTAACCAGCAGCGCTGCCCCGACGCTCCCGCGGTGCAGCTCTTTTAGTGACACGGGGCAGCTACACCTGCTGCAGTACCTTTATTGTACCTCGTTTACCATGCTCAGCATTTCATTCCCTTTACACCTCTCACGCTTTCCGGACCCCTTTTTAACCAGCAGCGCTGCCCCGACCGTCCCGCGGTGCAGCTCTTTTAGTGATGCGGGGCAGCGGCCACTCCTGCTGCAGTACCTTTTCAATATTTCTTAGACCATTTTCAATATTTTATTGCGCTCACACTTCCCAGCCTTTCCCATGCTGCTCTGTTTAACCAGCAGCGCTGCCCCGATGCTCCCGCGGTGCAGCTCTTTTAGTGATGCGGGGCAGCGGCCACACCTGCTGCAGTACCTTTATTGTACCTCGTTTACCATGCTCAGCATTTCATTCCCTTTACACCTCTCACGCTTTCCGGACCCCTTTTTAACCAGCAGAGCTGCCCCGACGCTCCCGCGGTGCAGCTCTTTTAGTGATGCGGGGCAGCGGCCACACCTGCTGCAGTATCTTTATTGTACCTCTTTTACCATGCTCAGCATTTTATTCCCTTTACACCTCTCACGCTTTCCGGACCCCTTTTTAGCCAGCAGCGCTGCCCCGACGCTCCCGCGGTGCAGCTCTTTTAGTGATGCGGGGCAGCGGCCACTCCTGCAGCAGTATCTTTATTGTAGTTCTTTTACCATGCTCAGCATTTCATTCCCTTTACACCTCTCACGCTTTCCGGACCCCTTTTTAACCAGCAGCGCTGCCCCGACCGTCCCGCGGTGCAGCTCTTTTAGTGACGCGGGGCAGCGGCCACACCTGCTGCAGTACCTTTATTGTACCTCGTTTACCATGCTCAGCATTTCATTCCCTTTACACCTCTCAGCCTTTCCCGTGCCGCTCTTTTTAACCAGCAGCGCTGCCCCGACGCTCCCGAGGTGCAGCTCTTTTAGTCACACGGGGCAGCGGCCACTCCTGCTGCTGTACCTTTACAGTATTTCTTAAACCATTGTCAATATTTTATTGCGCTCACACTTCCCAGCCTTTCCCATGCTGCTCTTTTTAACCAGCAGCGCTGCCCCGACGCTCCCGCGGTGCAGCTCTTTTAGTGACGCGGAGCAGCGGCCACTCCAGCTGCTGTACCTTTATTGTACCTCGTTTACCATGCTCAGCATTTTATTCCCTTTACACCTCTCACGCTTTCCGGACCCCTTTTTAACCAGCAGCGCTGCCCCGACGGTCCCGCGGTGCAGCTCTTTTAGTGACACGGGGCAGCGGCCACACCTGCTGCAGTACCTTTATTGTACCTCGTTTACCATGCTCAGCATTTCATTCCCTTTACACCTCTCAGCCTTTCCCGTGCTGCTCTTTTTAACCAGCAGCGCTGCCCCGACGCTCCCGCGGTGCAGCTCTTTTAGTGACACGGGGCAGCGGCTACACCTGCTGCTGTACCTTTATTGTACCTCGTTTACCATGCTCAGCATTTCATTCCCTTTACACCTCTCACGCTTTCCGGACCCCTTTTTAACCAGCAGCGCTGCCCCGACGCTCCCGCGGTGCAGCTCTTTTAGTGATGCGGGGCAGCGGCCACTCCTGCTGCTGTACCTTTACAATATTTCTTAGACCATTGTCAATACTTTATTGCGCTGACGTTTCCCAGCCTTTCCCGTGCCGCTCTTTTTAACCAGCAGCGCTGCCCCGACGCTCCCGCGGTGCAGCTCCCTTAGTGACACGGGGCAGGGGCCGAGAGCCCTCTAGGTGCGGCTCCTCTATAGCACTTTACCGTTTTCTATTTTATTTCATTGGCACCTCGCGCGTTGCGCCGGGCGCCTCATTCGGGGACATGCGCCGGCTCCCACAGCGCCCCGCCCGCCGCCGCTCCCCGGGGGCCTCCCCGCTGCTCTCGGGAGATCGCACACCGCACGCGGCCCAAGCCCCGTCTCGCCGACGGCACTCACCACCCGCCGCCCGCCGCCGCGTTCTCCCGCTCCCTACCGGCACGAAGCGGCGCTGCCGATGACGGAGCCGATGCGCGGCTGCCACGCCGCTCTCTCCGCGCCTCAGGGCCGGCGCCTTCGGCCGCACAGGGCGGCGTCCCCGCATCCGGGCCAGCCCGCGGAGCTCCTGCCGCCGCCGCCGCCGCCCCCCGACTGAGGGGCCGCGACGCCGGCGCCCCCTTTTATACTCCGCACCCCCTTTTCCCGCCACCGCCGCGGTGGGCTCCCCCCGCCTCAAAATCGCCCAGAAGCGCCCGAGGCGGGAACGGCGCAGCCCCACCGGCGCCTCGGAGAAGCTCTTCTAGTGACAAGGAGCAGCGGCCACCCCTCCTGCAGTACCTTTATTGTACCTCGTTTACCATGCTCAGCATTTCATTCCCTTTACACCTCTCAGCCTTTCCCGTGCCGCTCTTTTTAACCAGCAGCGCTGCCCCGACCGTCCCGCGGTGCAGCTCTTTTAGTGATGCGGAGCAGCGGCCACTCCTGCTGCTGTACCTTTATTGTACCTCGTTTACCATGCTCAGCATTTCATTCCCTTTACACCTCTCACGCTTTCCGGACCCCTTTTTAACCAGCAGCGCTGCCCCGATGCTCCCGCGGTGCAGCTCTTTTAGTGATGCGGAGCAGCGGCCACTCCTGCTGCTGTACCTTTATTGTACCTCGTTTACCATGCTCAGCATTTCATTCCCTTTACACCTCTCACGCTTTCCGGACCCCTTTTTAACCAGCAGCGCTGCCCCGACGGTCCCGCGGTGCAGCTCTTTTAGTGATGCTGGGCAGCGGCCACTCCTGCTGCAGTACCTTTTCAATATTTCTTAGACCATTTTCAATATTTTATTGCGCTCACACTTCCCAGCCTTTCCCATGCTGCTCTGTTTAACCAGCAGCGCTGCCCCGACGCTCCCGCGGTGCAGCTCTTTTAGTGACGCGGAGCAGCGGCCACTCCTGCTGCTGTACCTTTATTGTACCTCGTTTACCATGCTCAGCATTTTATTCCCTTTACACCTCTCACGCTTTCCGGACCCCTTTTTAACCAGCAGCGCTGCCCCGACCGTCCCGCGGTGCAGCTCTTTTAGTGATGCGGGGCAGCGGCCACTCCTGCTGCTGTACCTTTACAATATTTCTTAGACCATTGTCAATATTTTATTCCGCTCACACTTCCCAGCCTTTCCGTGCTGCTCTTTTTAACCAGCAGCGCTGCCCCGACGGTCCCGCGGTGCAGCTCTTTTAGTGATGCGGGGCAGCGGCCACTCCTGCTGCTGTACCTTTATTGTACCTCTTTTACCATGCTCAGCATTTCATTCCCTTTACACCTCTCAGCCTTTCCCGTGCTGCTCTTTTTAACCAGCAGCGCTGCCCCGACGCTCCCGCGGTGCAGCTCTTTTAGTGATGCGGAGCAGCGGCCACTCCTGCTGCAGTACCTTTATTGTACCTCGTTTACCATGCTCAGCATTTCATTCCCTTTACACCTCTCAGCCTTTCCCATGCTGCTCTGTTTAACCAGCAGCGCTGCCCCGACGCTCCCGCGGTGCAGCTCTTTTAGTGATGCGGGGCAGCGGCCACTCCTGCTGCAGTATCTTTATTGAACCTCTTTTACCATGCTCAGCATTTTATTCCCTTTACACCTCTCACGCTTTCCGGACCCCTTTTTAACCTGCAGCGCTGCCCCGACCGTCCCGCGGTGCAGCTCTTTTAGTGACGCGGGGCAGCGGCCACACCTGCTGCAGTACCTTTATTGTACCTCGTTTACCATGCTCAGCATTTTATTCCCTTTACACCTCTCAGCCTTTCCCGTGCCGCTCTTTTTAACCAGCAGCGCTGCCCCGACGCTCCCGCGGTGCAGCTCTTTTAGTGACACGGGGCAGCGGCCACACCTGCTGCAGTACCTTTATTGTACCTCGTTTACCATGCTCAGCATTTTATTCCCTTTACACCTCTCACGCTTTCCGGACCCCTTTTTAACCAGCAGCGCTGCCCCGACGGTCCCGCGGTGCAGCTCTTTTAGTGACGCGGGGCAGCGGCCACTCCTGCTGCAGTATCTTTATTGTACCTCTTTTACCATGCTCAGCATTTCATTCCCTTTACACCTCTCAGCCTTTCCCGTGCCGCTCTTTTTCAACAGCAGCGCTGCCCCGACGCTCCCGCGGTGCAGCTCTTTTAGTGATGCGGGGCAGCGGCCACACCTGCTGCAGTACCTTTATTGTACCTCGTTTACCATGCTCAGCATTTCATTCCCTTTACACCTCTCACGCTTTCCGGACCCCTTTTTAACCAGCAGCGCTGCCCCGACCGTCCCGCGGTGCAGCTCTTTTAGTGACGCGGGGCAGCGGCCACACCTGCTGCTGTACCTTTATTGTACCTCGTTTACCATGCTCAGCATTTCATTCCCTTTACACCTCTCAGCCTTTCCCGTGCCGCTCATTTTAACCAGCAGCGCTGCCCCGACGCTCCCGCGGTGCAGCTCTTTTAGTGACACGGGGCAGCGCCCTCACCTGCTGCTGTACCTTTATTGTACCTCGCTTACCATGCTCAGCATTTTATTCCCTTTACACCTCTCACGCTTTCCGGACCCCTTTTTAACCAGCAGCACTGCCCCGACGCTCCCGCGGTGCAGCTCTTTTAGTGACACGGGGCAGCGGCCACACCTGCTGCTGTACCTTTATTGTACCTCGTTTACCATGCTCAGCATTTTATTCCCTTTACACCTCTCACGCTTTCCCGTGCCGCTCTTTTTAACCAGCAGCGCTGCCCCGACGCTCCCGCGGTGCAGCTCTTTTAGTGATGCGGGGCAGCGGCCACACCTGGTGCAGTACCTTTACAGTATTTCTTAAACCATTGTCAATATTTTATTGCGCTCACACTTCCAGGCCTTTCCAATGCTGCTCTGTTTAACCAGCAGCGCTGCCCCGACGCTCCCGCGGTGCAGCTCTTTTAGTGGTGCGGGGCAGCGGCCACACCTGCTGCTGTACCTTTATTGTACCTCGTTTACCATGCTCAGCATTTCATTCCCTTTACACCTCTCACGCTTTCCGGACCCCTTTTTAACCAGCAGCGCTGCCCCGACGGTCCCGCGGTGCAGCTCTTTTAGTGATGCGGGGCAGCGGCCACTCCTGCTGCAGTACCTTTTCAATATTTCTTAGACCATTTTCAATATTTTATTGCGCTCACACTTCCCAGCCTTTCCCATGCTGCTCTGTTTAACCAGCAGCGCTGCCCCGACGCTCCCGCGGTGCAGCTCTTTTAGTGACGCGGAGCAGCGGCCACTCCTGCTGCTGTACCTTTATTGTACCTCGTTTACCATGCTCAGCATTTCATTCCCTTTACACCTCTCACGCTTTCCGGACCCCTTTTTAACCAGCAGCACTGCCCCGACGCTCCCGCGGTGCAGCTCTTTTAGTGACACGGGGCAGCTACACCTGCTGCTGTACCTTTATTGTACCTCGTTTACCATGCTCAGCATTTTATTCCCTTTACACCTCTCAGCCTTTCCCGTGCCGCTCTTTTTAACCAGCAGCGCTGCCCCGACGCTCCCGCGGTGCAGCTCTTTTAGTGACACGGGGCAGCTACACCTGCTGCAGTACCTTTATTGTACCTCGTTTACCATGCTCAGCATTTCATTCCCTTTACACCTCTCACGCTTTCCGGACCCCTTTTTAACCAGCAGCACTGCCCCGACGCTCCCGCGGTGCAGCTCTTTTAGTGACACGGGGCAGCTACACCTCCTGCTGTACCTTTATTGTACCTCGTTTACCATGCTCAGCATTTCATTCCCTTTACACCTCTCAGCCTTTCCCGTGCCGCTCTTTTTAACCAGCAGCGCTGCCCCGACGCTCCCGCGGTGCAGCTCTTTTAGTCACACGGGGCAGCGGCCACACCTGCTGCAGTACCTTTATTGTACCTCGTTTACCATGCTCAGCATTTCATTCCCTTTACACCTCTCACGCTTTCCGGACCCCTTTTTAACCAGCAGCGCTGCCCCGACCGTCCCGCGGTGCAGCTCTTTTAGTGATGCGGGGCAGCGGCCACTCCTGCTGCAGTACCTTTTCAATATTTCTTAGACCATTTTCAATATTTTATTGCGCTCACACTTCCCAGCCTTTCCCATGCTGCTCTGTTTAACCAGCAGCGCTGCCCCGATGCTCCCGCGGTGCAGCTCTTTTAGTGATGCGGGGCAGCGGCCACACCTGCTGCAGTACCTTTATTGTACCTCGTTTACCATGCTCAGCATTTCATTCCCTTTACACCTCTCACGCATTCCGGACCCCTTTTTAACCAGCAGAGCTGCCCCGACGCTCCCGCGGTGCAGCTCTTTTAGTGATGCGGGGCAGCGGCCACACCTGCTGCAGTATCTTTATTGTACCTCTTTTACCATGCTCAGCATTTTATTCCCTTTACACCTCTCACGCTTTCCGGACCCCTTTTTAACCAGCAGCACTGCCCCGACGCTCCCGCGGTGCAGCTCTTTTAGTGATGCGGGGCAGCGGCCACTCCTGCAGCAGTATCTTTATTGTAGTTCTTTTACCATGCTCAGCATTTCATTCCCTTTACACCTCTCACGCTTTCCGGACCCCTTTTTAACCAGCAGCGCTGCCCCGACCGTCCCGCGGTGCAGCTCTTTTAGTGACGCGGGGCAGCGGCCACACCTGCTGCAGTACCTTTATTGTACCTCGTTTACCATGCTCAGCATTTCATTCCCTTTACACCTCTCAGCCTTTCCCGTGCCGCTCTTTTTAACCAGCAGCGCTGCCCCGACGCTCCCGCGGTGCAGCTCTTTTAGTGACACGGGGCAGCGGCCACACCTGCTGCAGTACCTTTATTGTACCTCGTTTACCATGCTCAGCATTTCATTCCCTTTACACCTCTCAGCCTTTCCCGTGCCGCTCTTTTTAACCAGCAGCGCTACGCCGACGCTCCCGCGGTGCAGCTCTTTTAGTGATGCGGGGCAGCGGCCACTCCTGCTGCAGTATCTTTATTGTACCTCGTTTACCATGCTCAGCATTTCATTCCCTTTACACCTCTCACGCTTTCCGGACCCCTTTTTAACCAGCAGCGCTGCCCCGACCGTCCCGCGGTGCAGCTCTTTTAGTGACGCGGGGCAGCGGCCACACCTGCTGCTGTACCTTTATTGTACCTCGTTTACCATGCTCAGCATTTTATTCCCTTTACACCTCTCAGCCTTTCCCGTGCCGCTCTTTTTAACCAGCAGCGCTGCCCCGACGCTCCCGCGGTGCAGCTCTTTTAGTGACGCGGGCAGCGGCCACACCTGCTGCTGTACCTTTATTGTACCTCGTTTACCATGCTCAGCATTTCATTCCCTTTACACCTCTCACGCTTTCCGGACCCCTTTTTAACCAGCAGCACTGCCCCGACGCTCCCGCGGTGCAGCTCTTTTAGTGACACGGGGCAGCTACACCTGCTGCTGTACCTTTATTGTACCTCGTTTACCATGCTCAGCATTTTATTCCCTTTACACCTCTCAGCCTTTCCCGTGCCGCTCTTTTTAACCAGCAGCGCTGCCCCGACGCTCCCGCGGTGCAGCTCTTTTAGTGACACGGGGCAGCTACACCTGCTGCAGTACCTTTATTGTACCTCGTTTACCATGCTCAGCATTTCATTCCCTTTACACCTCTCACGCTTTCCGGACCCCTTTTTAACCAGCAGCACTGCCCCGACGCTCCCGCGGTGCAGCTCTTTTAGTGACACGGGGCAGCTACACCTGCTGCTGTACCTTTATTGTACCTCGTTTACCATGCTCAGCATTTCATTCCCTTTACACCTCTCAGCCTTTCCCGTGCCGCTCTTTTTAACCAGCAGCGCTGCCCCGACGCTCCCGCGGTGCAGCTCTTTTAGTCACACGGGGCAGCGGCCACACCTGCTGCAGTACCTTTATTGTACCTCGTTTACCATGCTCAGCATTTCATTCCCTTTACACCTCTCACGCTTTCCGGACCCCTTTTTAACCAGCAGCGCTGCCCCGACCGTCCCGCGGTGCAGCTCTTTTAGTGATGCGGGGCAGCGGCCACTCCTGCTGCAGTACCTTTTCAATATTTCTTAGACCATTTTCAATATTTTATTGCGCTCACACTTCCCAGCCTTTCCCATGCTGCTCTGTTTAACCAGCAGCGCTGCCCCGATGCTCCCGCGGTGCAGCTCTTTTAGTGATGCGGGGCAGCGGCCACACCTGCTGCAGTACCTTTATTGTACCTCGTTTACCATGCTCAGCATTTCATTCCCTTTACACCTCTCACGCTTTCCGGACCCCTTTTTAACCAGCAGAGCTGCCCCGACGCTCCCGCGGTGCAGCTCTTTTAGTGATGCGGGGCAGCGGCCACACCTGCTGCAGTATCTTTATTGTACCTCTTTTACCATGCTCAGCATTTTATTCCCTTTACACCTCTCACGCTTTCCGGACCCCTTTTTAGCCAGCAGCGCTGCCCCGACGCTCCCGCGGTGCAGCTCTTTTAGTGATGCGGGGCAGCGGCCACTCCTGCAGCAGTATCTTTATTGTAGTTCTTTTACCATGCTCAGCATTTCATTCCCTTTACACCTCTCACGCTTTCCGGACCCCTTTTTAACCAGCAGCGCTGCCCCGACCGTCCCGCGGTGCAGCTCTTTTAGTGACGCGGGGCAGCGGCCACACCTGCTGCAGTACCTTTATTGTACCTCGTTTACCATGCTCAGCATTTCATTCCCTTTACACCTCTCAGCCTTTCCCGTGCCGCTCTTTTTAACCAGCAGCGCTGCCCCGACGCTCCCGAGGTGCAGCTCTTTTAGTCACACGGGGCAGCGGCCACTCCTGCTGCTGTACCTTTACAGTATTTCTTAAACCATTGTCAATATTTTATTGCGCTCACACTTCCCAGCCTTTCCCATGCTGCTCTTTTTAACCAGCAGCGCTGCCCCGACGCTCCCGCGGTGCAGCTCTTTTAGTGACGCGGAGCAGCGGCCACTCCAGCTGCTGTACCTTTATTGTACCTCGTTTACCATGCTCAGCATTTTATTCCCTTTACACCTCTCACGCTTTCCGGACCCCTTTTTAACCAGCAGCGCTGCCCCGACGGTCCCGCGGTGCAGCTCTTTTAGTGACACGGGGCAGCTACACCTGCTGCTGTACCTTTATTGTACCTCGTTTACCATGCTCAGCATTTTATTCCCTTTACACCTCTCACGCTTTCCGGACCCCTTTTTAACCAGCAGCGCTGCCCCGACGGTCCCGCGGTGCAGCTCTTTTAGTGACACGGGGCAGCGGCCACACCTGCTGCAGTACCTTTATTGTACCTCGTTTACCATGCTCAGCATTTCATTCCCTTTACACCTCTCAGCCTTTCCCGTGCTGCTCTTTTTAACCAGCAGCGCTGCCCCGACGCTCCCGCGGTGCAGCTCTTTTAGTGACACGGGGCAGCGGCTACACCTGCTGCTGTACCTTTATTGTACCTCGTTTACCATGCTCAGCATTTCATTCCCTTTACACCTCTCACGCTTTCCGGACCCCTTTTTAACCAGCAGCGCTGCCCCGACGCTCCCGCGGTGCAGCTCTTTTAGTGATGCGGGGCAGCGGCCACTCCTGCTGCTGTACCTTTACAATATTTCTTAGACCATTGTCAATACTTTATTGCGCTGACGTTTCTCAGCCTTTCCCGTGCTGCTCTGTTTAACCAGCAGCGCTGCCCCGACGCTCCCGCGGTGCAGCTCCCTTAGTGACACGGGGCAGGGGCCGAGAGCCCTCTAGGTGCGGCTCCTCTATAGCACTTTACCGTTTTCTATTTTATTTCATTGGCACCTCGCGCGTTGCGCCGGGCGCCTCATTCGGGGACATGCGCCGGCTCCCACAGCGCCCCGCCCGCCGCCGCTCCCCGGGGGCCTCCCCGCTGCTCTCGGGAGATCGCACACCGCACGCGGCCCAAGCCCCGTCTCGCCGACGGCACTCACCACCCGCCGCCCGCCGCCGCGTTCTCCCGCTCCCTACCGGCACGAAGCGGCGCTGCCGATGACGGAGCCGATGCGCGGCTGCCACGCCGCTCTCTCCGCGCCTCAGGGCCGGCGCCTTCGGCCGCACAGGGCGGCGTCCCCGCATCCGGGCCAGCCCGCGGAGCTCCTGCCGCCGCCGCCGCCGCCCCCCGACTGAGGGGCCGCGACGCCGGCGCCCCCTTTTATACTCCGCACCCCCTTTTCCCGCCACTGCCGCGGTGGGCTCCCCCCGCCTCAAAATCGCCCAGAAGCGCCCGAGGCGGGAACGGCGCAGCCCCACCGGCGCCTCGGAGAAGCTCTTCTAGTGACAAGGAGCAGCGGCCACCCCTCCTGCAGTACCTTTATTGTACCTCGTTTACCATGCTCAGCATTTCATTCCCTTTACACCTCTCAGCCTTTCCCGTGCCGCTCTTTTTAACCAGCAGCGCTGCCCCGACCGTCCCGCGGTGCAGCTCTTTTAGTGATGCGGAGCAGCGGCCACTCCTGCTGCTGTACCTTTATTGTACCTCGTTTACCATGCTCAGCATTTCATTCCCTTTACACCTCTCACGCTTTCCGGACCCCTTTTTAACCAGCAGCGCTGCCCCGACCGTCCCGCGGTGCAGCTCTTTTAGTGATGCGGAGCAGCGGCCACTCCTGCTGCTGTACCTTTATTGTACCTCGTTTACCATGCTCAGCATTTCATTCCCTTTACACCTCTCACGCTTTCCGGACCCCTTTTTAACCAGCAGCGCTGCCCCGACGGTCCCGCGGTGCAGCTCTTTTAGTGATGCGGGGCAGCGGCCACTCCTGCTGCAGTACCTTTTCAATATTTCTTAGACCATTTTCAATATTTTATTGCGCTCACACTTCCCAGCCTTTCCCATGCTGCTCTGTTTAACCAGCAGCGCTGCCCCGACGCTCCCGCGGTGCAGCTCTTTTAGTGACGCGGAGCAGCGGCCACTCCTGCTGCTGTACCTTTATTGTACCTCGTTTACCATGCTCAGCATTTCATTCCCTTTACACCTCTCACGCTTTCCGGACCCCTTTTTAACCAGCAGCGCTGCCCCGACCGTCCCGCGGTGCAGCTCTTTTAGTGATGCGGGGCAGCGGCCACTCCTGCTGCTGTACCTTTACAATATTTCTTAGACCATTGTCAATATTTTATTCCGCTCACACTTCCCAGCCTTTCCGTGCTGCTCTTTTTAACCAGCAGCGCTGCCCCGACGGTCCCGCGGTGCAGCTCTTTTAGTGATGCGGGGCAGCGGCCACTCCTGCTGCTGTACCTTTACAATATTTCTTAGACCATTGTCAATACTTTATTGCGCTGACGTTTCTCAGCCTTTCCCGTGCTGCTCTGTTTAACCAGCAGCGCTGCCCCGACGCTCCCGCGGTGCAGCTCCCTTAGTGACACGGGGCAGGGGCCGAGAGCCCTCTAGGTGCGGCTCCTCTATAGCACTTTACCGTTTTCTATTTTATTTCATTGGCACCTCGCGCGTTGCGCCGGGCGCCTCATTCGGGGACATGCGCCGGCTCCCACAGCGCCCCGCCCGCCGCCGCTCCCCGGGGGCCTCCCCGCTGCTCTCGGGAGATCGCACACCGCACGCGGCCCAAGCCCCGTCTCGCCGACGGCACTCACCACCCGCCGCCCGCCGCCGCGTTCTCCCGCTCCCTACCGGCACGAAGCGGCGCTGCCGATGACGGAGCCGATGCGCGGCTGCCACGCCGCTCTCTCCGCGCCTCAGGGCCGGCGCCTTCGGCCGCACAGGGCGGCGTCCCCGCATCCGGGCCAGCCCGCGGAGCTCCTGCCGCCGCCGCCGCCGCCCCCCGACTGAGGGGCCGCGACGCCGGCGCCCCCTTTTATACTCCGCACCCCCTTTTCCCGCCACCGCCGCGGTGGGCTCCCCCCGCCTCAAAATCGCCCAGAAGCGCCCGAGGCGGGAACGGCGCAGCCCCACCGGCGCCTCGGAGAAGCTCTTCTAGTGACAAGGAGCAGCGGCCACCCCTCCTGCAGTACCTTTATTGTACCTCGTTTACCATGCTCAGCATTTCATTCCCTTTACACCTCTCAGCCTTTCCCGTGCCGCTCTTTTTAACCAGCAGCGCTGCCCCGACCGTCCCGCGGTGCAGCTCTTTTAGTGATGCGGAGCAGCGGCCACTCCTGCTGCTGTACCTTTATTGTACCTCGTTTACCATGCTCAGCATTTCATTCCCTTTACACCTCTCACGCTTTCCGGACCCCTTTTTAACCAGCAGCGCTGCCCCGACCGTCCCGCGGTGCAGCTCTTTTAGTGATGCGGAGCAGCGGCCACTCCTGCTGCTGTACCTTTATTGTACCTCGTTTACCATGCTCAGCATTTCATTCCCTTTACACCTCTCACGCTTTCCGGACCCCTTTTTAACCAGCAGCGCTGCCCCGACGGTCCCGCGGTGCAGCTCTTTTAGTGATGCGGGGCAGCGGCCACTCCTGCTGCAGTACCTTTTCAATATTTCTTAGACCATTTTCAATATTTTATTGCGCTCACACTTCCCAGCCTTTCCCATGCTGCTCTGTTTAACCAGCAGCGCTGCCCCGACGCTCCCGCGGTGCAGCTCTTTTAGTGACGCGGAGCAGCGGCCACTCCTGCTGCTGTACCTTTATTGTACCTCGTTTACCATGCTCAGCATTTTATTCCCTTTACACCTCTCACGCTTTCCGGACCCCTTTTTAACCAGCAGCGCTGCCCCGACCGTCCCGCGGTGCAGCTCTTTTAGTGATGCGGGGCAGCGGCCACTCCTGCTGCTGTACCTTTACAATATTTCTTAGACCATTGTCAATATTTTATTCCGCTCACACTTCCCAGCCTTTCCGTGCTGCTCTTTTTAACCAGCAGCGCTGCCCCGACGGTCCCGCGGTGCAGCTCTTTTAGTGATGCGGGGCAGCGGCCACTCCTGCTGCTGTACCTTTATTGTACCTCGTTTACCATGCTCAGCATTTCATTCCCTTTACACCTCTCAGCCTTTCCCGTGCCGCTCTTTTTAACCAGCAGCGCTGCCCCGACGCTCCCGCGGTGCAGCTCTTTTAGTCACACGGGGCAGCGGCCACACCTGCTGCAGTACCTTTATTGTACCTCGTTTACCATGCTCAGCATTTCATTCCCTTTACACCTCTCACGCTTTCCGGACCCCTTTTTAACCAGCAGCGCTGCCCCGACGGTCCCGCGGTGCAGCTCTTTTAGTGATGCGGGGCAGCGGCCACACCTGCTGCAGTACCTTTATTGTACCTCGTTTACCATGCTCAGCATTTCATTCCCTTTACACCTCTCACGCTTTCCGGACCCCTTTTTAGCCAGCAGCGCTGCCCCGACGGTCCCGCGGTGCAGCTCTTTTAGTGACACGGGGCAGCGGCCACACCTGCTGCAGTACCTTTATTGTACCTCGTTTACCATGCTCAGCATTTCATTCCCTTTACACCTCTCAGCCTTTCCCGTGCCGCTCTTTTTCAACAGCAGCGCTGCCCCGACGGTCCCGCGGTGCAGCTCTTTTAGTCACACGGGGCAGCGGCCACACCTGCTGCAGTACCTTTATTGTACCTCGTTTACCATGCTCAGCATTTTATTCCCTTTACACCTCTCACGCTTTCCCGTGCCGCTCCTTTTAACCAGCAGCGCTGCCCCGACGCTCCCGCGGTGCAGCTCTTTTAGTGACACGGGGCAGCGGCCACACCTGGTGCAGTACCTTTACAGTATTTCTTAGACCATTGTCAATATTTTATTGCGCTCACACTTCCAGGCCTTTCCCATGCTGCTCTGTTTAACCAGCAGCGCTGCCCCGACGCTCCCGCGGTGCAGCTCTTTTAGTGACACGGGGCAGCGGCCACACCTGCTGCTGTACCTTTATTGTACCTCGTTTACCATGCTCAGCATTTCATTCCCTTTACACCTCTCAGCCTTTCCCGTGCCGCTCTTTTTAACCAGCAGCGCTGCGCCGACGGTCCCGCGGTGCAGCTCTTTTAGTCACACGGGGCAGCGGCCACACCTGCTGCTGTACCTTTATTGTACCTCGTTTACCATGCTCAGCATTTCATTCCCTTTACACCTCTCACGCTTTCCGGACCCCTTTTTAACCAGCAGCACTGCCCCGACGGTCCCGCGGTGCAGCTCTTTTAGTGATGCGGGGCAGCGGCCACTCCTGCTGCTGTACCTTTATTGTACCTCTTTTACCATGCTCAGCATTTCATTCCCTTTACACCTCTCAGCCTTTCCCGTGCTGCTCTTTTTAACCAGCAGCGCTGCCCCGACGCTCCCGCGGTGCAGCTCTTTTAGTGATGCGGAGCAGCGGCCACTCCTGCTGCTGTACCTTTATTGTACCTCGTTTACCATGCTCAGCATTTCATTCCCTTTACACCTCTCAGCCTTTCCCATGCTGCTCTGTTTAACCAGCAGCGCTGCCCCGACGCTCCCGCGGTGCAGCTCTTTTAGTGATGCGGGGCAGCGGCCACTCCTGCAGCAGTATCTTTATTGTACCTCTTTTACCATGCTCAGCATTTTATTCCCTTTACACCTTTCACGCATTCCGGACCCCTTTTTAACCTGCAGCGCTGCCCCGACCGTCCCGCGGTGCAGCTCTTTTAGTGACGCGGGGCAGCGGCCACACCTGCTGCAGTACCTTTATTGTACCTCGTTTACCATGCTCAGCATTTTATTCCCTTTACACCTCTCAGCCTTTCCCGTGCCGCTCTTTTTAACCAGCAGCGCTGCCCCGACGCTCCCGCGGTGCAGCTCTTTTAGTGACGCGGGGCAGCGGCCACACCTGCTGCTGTACCTTTATTGTACCTCGTTTACCATGCTCAGCATTTCATTCCCTTTACACCTCTCACGCTTTCCGGACCCCTTTTTAACCAGCAGCACTGCCCCGACGCTCCCGCGGTGCAGCTCTTTTAGTGACACGGGGCAGCTACACCTGCTGCTGTACCTTTATAGTACCTCGTTTACCATGCTCAGCATTTTATTCCCTTTACACCTCTCACGCTTTCCGGACCCCTTTTTAACCAGCAGCGCTGCCCCGACGGTCCCGCGGTGCAGCTCTTTTAGTGACGCGGGGCAGCGGCCACTCCTGCTGCAGTATCTTTATTGTACCTCTTTTACCATGCTCAGCATTTCATTCCCTTTACACCTCTCAGCCTTTCCCGTGCCGCTCTTTTTAACCAGCAGCGCTGCCCCGACGGTCCCGCGGTGCAGCTCTTTTAGTCACACGGGGCAGCGGCCACACCTGCTGCTGTACCTTTATTGTACCTCGTTTACCATGCTCAGCATTTCATTCCCTTTACACCTCTCACGCTTTCCGGACCCCTTTTTAACCAGCAGCGCTGCCCCGACGCTCCCGCGGTGCAGCTCTTTTAGTGATGCGGGGCAGCGGCCACACCTGCTGCTGTACCTTTATTGTACCTCGTTTACCATGCTCAGCATTTCATTCCCTTTACACCTCTCACGCTTTCCGGACCCCTTTTTAACCAGCAGCGCTGCCCCGACGCTCCCGAGGTGCAGCTCTTTTAGTGATGCGGGGCAGCGGCCACACCTGCTGCAGTATCTTTATTGTACCTCTTTTACCATGCTCAGCATTTCATTCCCTTTACACCTCTCACGCTTTCCGGACCCCTTTTTAGCCAGCAGCGCTGCCCCGACGGTCCCGCGGTGCAGCTCTTTTAGTGATGCGGGGCAGCGGCCACACCTGCTGCAGTATCTTTATTGTACCTCTTTTACCATGCTCAGCATTTTATTCCCTTTACACCTCTCACGCTTTCCCGTGCCGCTCTTTTTAACCAGCAGCGCTGCCCCGACGCTCCCGCGGTGCAGCTCTTTTAGTGGTGCGGGGCAGCGGCCACACCTGCTGCTGTACCTTTATTGTACCTCGTTTACCATGCTCAGCATTTCATTCCCTTTACACCTCTCACGCTTTCCGGACCCCTTTTTAACCAGCAGCACTGCCCCGACGCTCCCGCGGTGCAGCTCTTTTAGTGACACGGGGCAGCTACACCTGCTGCAGTACCTTTATTGTACCTCGTTTACCATGCTCAGCATTTTATTCCCTTTACACCTCTCACGCTTTCCGGACCCCTTTTTAACCAGCAGCGCTGCCCCGACGGTCCCGCGGTGCAGCTCTTTTAGTGATGCGGGGCAGCGGCCACACCTGCTGCAGTACCTTTATTGTACCTCGTTTACCATGCTCAGCATTTCATTCCCTTTACACCTCTCACGCTTTCCGGACCCCTTTTTAACCAGCAGCGCTGCCCCGACCGTCCCGCGGTGCAGCTCTTTTAGTGATGCGGGGCAGCGGCCACTCCTGCTGCAGTACCTTTTCAATATTTCTTAGACCATTTTCAATATTTTATTGCGCTCACACTTCCCAGCCTTTCCCATGCTGCTCTGTTTAACCAGCAGCGCTGCCCCGATGCTCCCGCGGTGCAGCTCTTTTAGTGATGCGGGGCAGCGGCCACACCTGCTGCAGTACCTTTATTGTACCTCGTTTACCATGCTCAGCATTTCATTCCCTTTACACCTCTCACGCTTTCCGGACCCCTTTTTAACCAGCAGCGCTGCCCCGACGCTCCCGCGGTGCAGCTCTTTTAGTGACACGGGGCAGCTACACCTGCTGCTGTACCTTTATTGTACCTCGTTTACCATGCTCAGCATTTCATTCCCTTTACACCTCTCAGCCTTTCCCGTGCTGCTCTTTTTAACCAGCAGCGCTGCCCCGACGCTCCCGCGGTGCAGCTCTTTTAGTGACACGGGGCAGCGGCTACACCTGCTGCTGTACCTTTATTGTACCTCGTTTACCATGCTCAGCATTTCATTCCCTTTACACCTCTCACGCTTTCCGGACCCCTTTTTAACCAGCAGCGCTGCCCCGACGCTCCCGCGGTGCAGCTCTTTTAGTGATGCGGGGCAGCGGCCACTCCTGCTGCAGTATCTTTATTGAACCTCTTTTACCATGCTCAGCATTTTATTCCCTTTACACCTTTCACGCATTCTGGACCCCTTTTTAACCAGCAGCGCTGCCCCGACCGTCCCGCGGTGCAGCTCTTTTAGTGACGCGGGGCAGCGGCCACACCTGCTGCAGTACCTTTATTGTACCTCGTTTACCATGCTCAGCATTTTATTCCCTTTACACCTCTCAGCCTTTCCCGTGCCGCTCTTTTTAACCAGCAGCGCTGCCCCGACGCTCCCGCGGTGCAGCTCTTTTAGTGACGCGGGGCAGCGGCCACACCTGCTGCTGTACCTTTATTGTACCTCGTTTACCATGCTCAGCATTTCATTCCCTTTACACCTCTCACGCTTTCCGGACCCCTTTTTAACCAGCAGCACTGCCCCGACGCTCCCGCGGTGCAGCTCTTTTAGTGACACGGGGCAGCTACACCTGCTGCTGTACCTTTATTGTACCTCGTTTACCATGCTCAGCATTTTATTCCCTTTACACCTCTCACGCTTTCCCGTGCCGCTCTTTTTAACCAGCAGCGCTGCCCCGACGCTCCCGCGGTGCAGCTCTTTTAGTGATGCGGGGCAGCGGCCACACCTGGTGCAGTACCTTTACAGTATTTCTTAAACCATTGTCAATATTTTATTGCGCTCACACTTCCAGGCCTTTCCAATGCTGCTCTGTTTAACCAGCAGCGCTGCCCCGACGCTCCCGCGGTGCAGCTCTTTTAGTGGTGCGGGGCAGCGGCCACACCTGCTGCTGTACCTTTATTGTACCTCGTTTACCATGCTCAGCATTTCATTCCCTTTACACCTCTCACGCTTTCCGGACCCCTTTTTAACCAGCAGCGCTGCCCCGACCGTCCCGCGGTGCAGCTCTTTTAGTGATGCGGGGCAGCGGCCACTCCTGCTGCAGTACCTTTTCAATATTTCTTAGACCATTTTCAATATTTTATTGCGCTCACACTTCCCAGCCTTTCCCATGCTGCTCTGTTTAACCAGCAGCGCTGCCCCGATGCTCCCGCGGTGCAGCTCTTTTAGTGATGCGGGGCAGCGGCCACACCTGCTGCAGTACCTTTATTGTACCTCGTTTACCATGCTCAGCATTTCATTCCCTTTACACCTCTCACGCTTTCCGGACCCCTTTTTAACCAGCAGCACTGCCCCGACGCTCCCGCGGTGCAGCTCTTTTAGTGACACGGGGCAGCTACACCTGCTGCTGTACCTTTATTGTACCTCGTTTACCATGCTCAGCATTTCATTCCCTTTACACCTCTCAGCCTTTCCCGTGCTGCTCTTTTTAACCAGCAGCGCTGCCCCGACGCTCCCGCGGTGCAGCTCTTTTAGTGACACGGGGCAGCGGCTACACCTGCTGCTGTACCTTTATTGTACCTCGTTTACCATGCTCAGCATTTCATTCCCTTTACACCTCTCACGCTTTCCGGACCCCTTTTTAACCAGCAGCGCTGCCCCGACGCTCCCGCGGTGCAGCTCTTTTAGTGATGCGGGGCAGCGGCTACACCTGCTGCTGTACCTTTATTGTACCTCGTTTACCATGCTCAGCATTTCATTCCCTTTACACCTCTCACGCTTTCCGGACCCCTTTTTAACCAGCAGCGCTGCCCCGACGCTCCCGCGGTGCAGCTCTTTTAGTGATGCGGGGCAGCGGCCACTCCTGCTGCTGTACCTTTACAATATTTCTTAGACCATTGTCAATACTTTATTGCGCTGACGTTTCTCAGCCTTTCCCGTGCTGCTCTGTTTAACCAGCAGCGCTGCCCCGACGCTCCCGCGGTGCAGCTCCCTTAGTGACACGGGGCAGGGGCCGAGAGCCCTCTAGGTGCGGCTCCTCTATAGCACTTTACCGTTTTCTATTTTATTTCATTGGCACTTCGCGCGTTGCGCCGGGCGCCTCATTCGGGGACATGCGCCGGCTCCCACAGCGCCCCGCCCGCCGCCGCTCCCCGGGGGCCTCCCCGCTGCTCTCGGGAGATCGCACACCGCACGCGGCCCAAGCCCCGTCTCGCCGACGGCACTCACCACCCGCCGCCCGCCGCCGCGTTCTCCCGCTCCCTACCGGCACGAAGCGGCGCTGCCGATGACGGAGCCGATGCGCGGCTGCCACGCCGCTCTCTCCGCGCCTCAGGGCCGGCGCCTTCGGCCGCACACGGCGGCGTCCCCGCATCCGGGCCAGCCCGCGGAGCTCCTGCCGCCGCCGCCGCCGCCCCCCGACTGAGGGGCCGCGACGCCGGCGCCCCCTTTTATACTCCGCACCCCCTTTTCCCGCCACTGCCGCGGTGGGCTCCCCCCGCCTCAAAATCGCCCAGAAGCGCCCGAGGCGGGAACGGCGCAGCCCCACCGGCGCCTCGGAGAAGCTCTTCTAGTGACAAGGAGCAGCGGCCACCCCTCCTGCAGTACCTTTATTGTACCTCGTTTACCATGCTCAGCATTTCATTCCCTTTACACCTCTCAGCCTTTCCCGTGCCGCTCTTTTTAACCAGCAGCGCTGCCCCGACGCTCCCGCGGTGCAGCTCTTTTAGTCACACGGGGCAGCGGCCACACCTGCAGCAGTACCTTTATTGTACCTCGTTTACCATGCTCAGCATTTTATTCCCTTTACACCTCTCACGCTTTCCGGACCCCTTTTTAACCAGCAGCGCTGCCCCGACCGTCCCGCGGTGCAGCTCTTTTAGTGATGCGGGGCAGCGGCCACTCCTGCTGCTGTACCTTTATTGTACCTCGTTTACCATGCTCAGCATTTCATTCCCTTTACACCTCTCACGCTTTCCGGACCCCTTTTTAACCAGCAGCGCTGCCCCGACCGTCCCGCGGTGCAGCTCTTTTAGTGATGCGGGGCAGCGGCCACTCCTGCTGCAGTACCTTTTCAATATTTCTTAGACCATTTTCAATATTTTATTGCGCTCACACTTCCCAGCCTTTCCCATGCTGCTCTGTTTAACCAGCAGCGCTGCCCCGACGCTCCCGCGGTGCAGCTCTTTTAGTGACGCGGAGCAGCGGCCACTCCTGCTGCTGTACCTTTATTGTACCTCGTTTACCATGCTCAGCATTTTATTCCCTTTACACCTCTCACGCTTTCCGGACCACTTTTTAACCAGCAGCGCTGCCCCGACCGTCCCGCGGTGCAGCTCTTTTAGTGATGCGGGGCAGCGGCCACTCCTGCTGCTGTACCTTTACAATATTTCTTAGACCATTGTAAATATTTTATTCCGCTCACACTTCCCAGCCTTTCCGTGCTGCTCTTTTTAACCAGCAGCGCTGCCCCGACGGTCCCGCGGTGCAGCTCTTTTAGTGATGCGGGGCAGCGGCCACTCCTGCTGCAGTACCTTTATTGTACCTCGTTTACCATGCTCAGCATTTTATTCCCTTTACACCTCTCAGCCTTTCCCGTGCCGCTCTTTTTAACCAGCAGCGCTGCCCCGACGCTCCCGCGGTGCAGCTCTTTTAGTGACACGGGGCAGCGGCCACACCTGCTGCAGTACCTTTATTGTACCTCGTTTACCATGCTCAGCATTTCATTCCCTTTACACCTCTCAGCCTTTCCCGTGCCGCTCTTTTTAACCAGCAGCGCTACGCCGACGCTCCCGCGGTGCAGCTCTTTTAGTGATGCGGGGCAGCGGCCACTCCTGCTGCTGTACCTTTATTGTACCTCTTTTACCATGCTCAGCATTTCATTCCCTTTACACCTCTCAGCCTTTCCCGTGCTGCTCTTTTTAACCAGCAGCGCTGCCCCGACGCTCCCGCGGTGCAGCTCTTTTAGTGATGCGGAGCAGCGGCCACTCCTGCTGCAGTACCTTTATTGTACCTCGTTTACCATGCTCAGCATTTCATTCCCTTTACACCTCTCAGCCTTTCCCATGCTGCTCTGTTTAACCAGCAGCGCTGCCCCGACGCTCCCGCGGTGCAGCTCTTTTAGTGATGCGGGGCAGCGGCCACTCCTGCTGCAGTATCTTTATTGAACCTCTTTTACCATGCTCAGCATTTTATTCCCTTTACACCTCTCACGCTTTCCGGACCCCTTTTTAACCTGCAGCGCTGCCCCGACCGTCCCGCGGTGCAGCTCTTTTAGTGACGCGGGGCAGCGGCCACACCTGCTGCAGTACCTTTATTGTACCTCGTTTACCATGCTCAGCATTTTATTCCCTTTACACCTCTCAGCCTTTCCCGTGCCGCTCTTTTTAACCAGCAGCGCTGCCCCGACGCTCCCGCGGTGCAGCTCTTTTAGTGACGCGGGGCAGCGGCCACACCTGCTGCTGTACCTTTATTGTACCTCGTTTACCATGCTCAGCATTTCATTCCCTTTACACCTCTCACGCTTTCCGGACCCCTTTTTAACCAGCAGCACTGCCCCGACGCTCCCGCGGTGCAGCTCTTTTAGTGACACGGGGCAGCTACACCTGCTGCTGTACCTTTATTGTACCTCGTTTACCATGCTCAGCATTTTATTCCCTTTACACCTCTCAGCCTTTCCCGTGCCGCTCTTTTTAACCAGCAGCGCTGCCCCGACGCTCCCGCGGTGCAGCTCTTTTAGTGACACGGGGCAGCGGCCACACCTGCTGCAGTACCTTTATTGTACCTCGTTTACCATGCTCAGCATTTTATTCCCTTTACACCTCTCACGCTTTCCGGACCCCTTTTTAACCAGCAGCGCTGCCCCGACGGTCCCGCGGTGCAGCTCTTTTAGTGACGCGGGGCAGCGGCCACTCCTGCTGCAGTATCTTTATTGTACCTCTTTTACCATGCTCAGCATTTCATTCCCTTTACACCTCTCAGCCTTTCCCGTGCCGCTCTTTTTCAACAGCAGCGCTGCCCCGACGCTCCCGCGGTGCAGCTCTTTTAGTGATGCGGGGCAGCGGCCACACCTGCTGCAGTACCTTTATTGTACCTCGTTTACCATGCTCAGCATTTTATTCCCTTTACACCTCTCACGCTTTCCGGACCCCTTTTTAACCAGCAGCGCTGCCCCGACCGTCCCGCGGTGCAGCTCTTTTAGTGACGCGGGGCAGCGGCCACACCTGCTGCTGTACCTTTATTGTACCTCGTTTACCATGCTCAGCATTTCATTCCCTTTACACCTCTCAGCCTTTCCCGTGCCGCTCATTTTAACCAGCAGCGCTGCCCCGACGCTCCCGCGGTGCAGCTCTTTTAGTGACACGGGGCAGCGCCCTCACCTGCTGCTGTACCTTTATTGTACCTCGCTTACCATGCTCAGCATTTTATTCCCTTTACACCTCTCACGCTTTCCGGACCCCTTTTTAACCAGCAGCACTGCCCCGACGCTCCCGCGGTGCAGCTCTTTTAGTGACACGGGGCAGCGGCCACACCTGCTGCTGTACCTTTATTGTACCTCGTTTACCATGCTCAGCATTTCATTCCCTTTACACCTCTCACGCTTTCCGGACCCCTTTTTAACCAGCAGCGCTGCCCCGACCGTCCCGCGGTGCAGCTCTTTTAGTGATGCGGGGCAGCGGCCACACCTGCTGCAGTACCTTTATTGTACCTCGTTTACCATGCTCAGCATTTCATTCCCTTTACACCTCTCACGCTTTCCGGACCCCTTTTTAACCAGCAGCGCTGCCCCGACGCTCCCGCGGTGCAGCTCTTTTAGTGATGCGGGGCAGCGGCCACACCTGCTGCAGTATCTTTATTGTACCTCTTTTACCATGCTCAGCATTTCATTCCCTTTACACCTCTCACGCTTTCCGGACCCCTTTTTAGCCAGCAGCGCTGCCCCGACGGTCCCGCGGTGCAGCTCTTTTAGTGATGCGGGGCAGCGGCCACTCCTGCTGCAGTACCTTTTCAATATTTCTTAGACCATTTTCAATATTTTATTGCGCTCACACTTCCCAGCCTTTCCCATGCTGCTCTGTTTAACCAGCAGCGCTGCCCCGATGCTCCCGCGGTGCAGCTCTTTTAGTGATGCGGGGCAGCGGCCACACCTGCTGCAGTACCTTTATTGTACCTCGTTTACCATGCTCAGCATTTCATTCCCTTTACACCTCTCACGCTTTCCGGACCCCTTTTTAACCAGCAGCACTGCCCCGACCGTCCCGCGGTGCAGCTCTTTTAGTGACACGGGGCAGCTACACCTGCTGCTGTACCTTTATTGTACCTCGTTTACCATGCTCAGCATTTCATTCCCTTTACACCTCTCACGCTTTCCGGACCCCTTTTTAACCAGCAGCGCTGCCCCGACGCTCCCGCGGTGCAGCTCTTTTAGTGATGCGGGGCAGCGGCCACTCCTGCTGCTGTACCTTTACAATATTTCTTAGACCATTGTCAATACTTTATTGCGCTGACGTTTCTCAGCCTTTCCCGTGCTGCTCTGTTTAACCAGCAGCGCTGCCCCGACGCTCCCGCGGTGCAGCTCCCTTAGTGACACGGGGCAGGGGCCGAGAGCCCTCTAGGTGCGGCTCCTCTATAGCACTTTACCGTTTTCTATTTTATTTCATTGGCACCTCGCGCGTTGCGCCGGGCGCCTCATTCGGGGACATGCGCCGGCTCCCACAGCGCCCCGCCCGCCGCCGCTCCCCGGGGGCCTCCCCGCTGCTCTCGGGAGATCGCACACCGCACGCGGCCCAAGCCCCGTCTCGCCGACGGCACTCACCACCCGCCGCCCGCCGCCGCGTTCTCCCGCTCCCTACCGGCACGAAGCGGCGCTGCCGATGACGGAGCCGATGCGCGGCTGCCACGCCGCTCTCTCCGCGCCTCAGGGCCGGCGCCTTCGGCCGCACAGGGCGGCGTCCCCGCATCCGGGCCAGCCCGCGGAGCTCCTGCCGCCGCCGCCGCCGTCCCCCACCTGAGGGGCCGCGACGCCGGCGCCCCCTTTTATACTCCGCACCCCCTTTTCCCGCCACTGCCGCGGTGGGCTCCCCCCGCCTCAAAATCGCCCAGAAGCGCCCGAGGCGGGAACGGCGCAGCCCCACCGGCGCCTCGGAGAAGCTCTTCTAGTGACAAGGAGCAGCGGCCACCCCTCCTGCAGTACCTTTATTGTACCTCGTTTACCATGCTCAGCATTTCATTCCCTTTACACCTCTCAGCCTTTCCCGTGCCGCTCTTTTTAACCAGCAGCGCTGCCCCGACGCTCCCGCGGTGCAGCTCTTTTAGTGACACGGGGCAGCAGCCACTCCTGCTGCAGTACTTTTAAAGGATTTTCGACCATTTTATTTTATACCCTTCACAGATGCGACCTTTGCCGTGACACCTTTGAAGCAGCGCCCCTGCCCCACGTGCGCCGCGGTGCAGCTCATTTTATCCTGAGGAAGTGGCTACTCCTGCTGCGGTGTTGTTATTATTTCTCAGACCTTTCTCTATATTTTATTTCCCTCACCCCTCCAGTCCTTTTACGTGCCGCACGTTTACCATCAGCACCACCCCAAAGGTGCCGCGGTGCAGCTGTTTTAGTGAACCCACGCAGCGGCCACTCCTGCTGCTGTACCTTTTGAGTATTTCTTAGACCATTCTCAATATTTTATTGCGCTCACACTTCCCAGCCTTTCCGTGCTGCTCTTTTTGACCAGCAGCGCTGCCCCGACGCTCCCGCGGTGCAGCTCTTTTAGTGATGCGGAGCAGCGGCCACACCTGCTGCTGTACCTTTATTGTACCTCTTTTACCACGCTCAGCATTTCATTCCCTTTACACCTCTCACGCTTTCCAGTGCCGCTCTTTTTAACCAGCAGCGCTGCCCCGACGCTCCCGCGGTGCAGCTCTTTTAGTGATGCGGAGCAGCGGCCACTCCTGCTGCTGTACCTTTATTGTACCTCGTTTACCATGCTCAGCATTTCATTCCCTTTACACCTCTCAGCCTTTCCCGTGCCGCTCTTTTTAACCAGCAGCGCTGCCCCGACGGTCCCGCGGTGCAGCTCTTTTAGTCACACGGGGCAGCGGCCACACCTGCTGCTGTACCTTTATTGTACCTCGTTTACCATGCTCAGCATTTTATTCCCTTTACACCTCTCAAGCTTTCCGGACTCCTTTTTAACCAGCAGCGCTGCCCCGACGCTCCCGCGGTGCAGCTCTTTTAGTCACACGGGGCAGCGGCCACACCTGCAGCAGTATCTTTATTGTACCTCTTTTACCATGCTCAGCATTTCATTCCCTTTACACCTCTCACGCTTTCCGGACCCCTTTTTAGCCAGCAGCGCTGCCCCGACCGTCCCGCGGTGCAGCTCTTTTAGTGACGCGGGGCAGCGGCCACACCTGCTGCAGTACCTTTATTGTACCTCGTTTACAATGCTCAGCATTTTATTCCCTTTACACCTCTCAGCCTTTCCCGTGCCGCTCTTTTTAACCAGCAGCGCTGCCCCGACGCTCCCGAGGTGCAGCTCTTTTAGTCACACGGGGCAGCGACCACTCCTGCTGCTGTACCTTTACAGTATTTCTTAAACCATTGTCAATATTTTATTGCGATCACACTTCCCAGCCTTTCCCATGCTGCTCTTTTTAACCAGCAGCGCTGCCCCGACGCTCCCGCGGTGCAGCTCTTTTAGTGATGCGGAGCAGCGGCCACTCCTGCTGCTGTACCTTTATTGTACCTCGTTTACCATGCTCAGCATTTTATTCCCTTTACACCTCTCACGCTTTCCGGACCCCTTTTTAACCAGCAGCGCTGCCCCGACCGTCCCGCGGTGCAGCTCTTTTAGTGATGCGGGGCAGCGGCCACTCCTGCTGCTGTACCTTTACAGTATTTCTTAGACCATTGTCAATATTTTATTCCGCTCACACTTCCCAGCCTTTCCGTGCTGCTCTTTTTAACCAGCAGCGCTGCCCCGACGCTCCCGCGGTGCAGCTCTTTTAGTGATGCGGGGCAGCGGCCACTCCTGCTGCTGTACCTTTATTGTACCTCGTTTACCATGCTCAGCATTTTATTCCCTTTACACCTCTCACGCTTTCCGGACCCCTTTTTAACCAGCAGCGCTGCCCCGACCGTCCCGCGGTGCAGCTCTTTTAGTGACGCGGGGCAGCGGCCACTCCTGCTGCTGTACCTTTATTGTACCTCGTTTACCATGCTCAGCATTTCATTCCCTTTACACCTCTCAGCCTTTCCCGTGCCGCTCTTTTTAACCAGCAGCGCTGCCCCGACGGTCCCGCGGTGCAGCTCTTTTAGTGATGCGGAGCAGCGGCCACTCCTGCTGCTGTACCTTTATTGTACCTCGTTTACCATGCTCAGCATTTTATTCCCTTTACACCTCTCACGCTTTCCGGACCCCTTTTTAACCAGCAGCGCTGCCCCGACCGTCCCGCGGTGCAGCTCTTTTAGTGACGCGGGGCAGCGGCCACTCCTGCTGCTGTACCTTTATTGTACCTCGTTTACCATGCTCAGCATTTCATTCCCTTTACACCTCTCAGCCTTTCCCGTGCCGCTCTTTTTAACCAGCAGCGCTGCCCCGACGCTCCCGCGGTGCAGCTCTTTTAGTCACACGGGGCAGCGGCCACACCTGCTGCTGTACCTTTATTGTACCTCGTTTACCATGCTCAGCATTTTATTCCCTTTACACCTCTCAAGCTTTCCGGACTCCTTTTTAACCAGCAGCGCTGCCCCGACGCTCCCGCGGTGCAGCTCTTTTAGTGATGCGGAGCAGCGGCCACTCCTGCTGCTGTACCTTTATTGTACCTCGTTTACCATGCTCAGCATTTCATTCCCTTTACACCTCTCAGCCTTTCCCGTGCCGCTCTTTTTAACCAGCAGCGCTGCCCCGACGCTCCCGCGGTGCAGCTCTTTTAGTCACACGGGGCAGCGGCCACTCCTGCTGCAGTACCTTTATTGTACCTCGTTTACCATGCTCAGCATTTTATTCCCTTTACACCTCTCACGCTTTCCGGACCCCTTTTTAACCAGCAGCGCTGCCCCGACCGTCCCGCGGTGCAGCTCTTTTAGTGATGCGGGGCAGCGGCCACTCCTGCTGCAGTACCTTTACAATATTTCTTAGACCATTGTCAATACTTTATTGCGCTGACGTTTCCCAGCCTTTCCCGTGCTGCTCTGTTTAACCAGCAGCGCTGCCCCGACGCTCCCGCGGTGCAGCTCTTTTAGTGACACGGGGCAGCGGCCACACCTGCTGCAGTACCTTTATTGTACCTCGTTTACCATGCTCAGCATTTTATTCCCTTTACACCTCTCAGCCTTTCCCGTGCTGCTCTGTTTAACCAGCAGCGCTGCCCCGACGCTCCCGCGGTGCAGCTCCCTTAGTGACACGGGGCAGGGGCCGAGAGCCCTCTAGGTGCGGCTCCTCTATAGCACTTTACCGTTTTCTATTTTATTTCATTGGCACCTCGCGCGTTGCGCCGGGCGCCTCATTCGGGGACATGCGCCGGCTCCCACAGCGCCCCGCCCGCCGCCGCTCCCCGGGGGCCTCCCCGCTGCTCTCGGGAGATCGCACACCGCACGCGGCCCAAGCCCCGTCTCGCCGACGGCACTCACCACCCGCCGCCCGCCGCCGCGTTCTCCCGCTCCCTACCGGCACGAAGCGGCGCTGCCGATGACGGAGCCGATGCGCGGCTGCCACGCCGCTCTCTCCGCGCCTCAGGGCCGGCGCCTTCGGCCGCACAGGGCGGCGTCCCCGCATCCGGGCCAGCCCGCGGAGCTCCTGCCGCCGCCGCCGCCGCCCCCCGACTGAGGGGCCGCGACGCCGGCGCCCCCTTTTATACTCCGCACCCCCTTTTCCCGCCACTGCCGCGGTGGGCTCCCCCCGCCTCAAAATCGCCCAGAAGCGCCCGAGGCGGGAACGGCGCAGCCCCACCGGCGCCTCGGAGAAGCTCTTCTAGTGACAAGGAGCAGCGGCCACCCCTCCTGAAGTACCTTTATTGTACCTCGTTTACCATGCTCAGCATTTTATTCCCTTTACACCTCTCACGCTTTCCCGTGCCGCTCGTTTTAACCAGCAGCGCTGCCCCGACGCTCCCGCGGTGCAGCTCTTTTAGTGATGCGGGGCAGCGGCCACACCTGCTGCAGTACCTTTATTGTACCTCGTTTACCATGCTCAGCATTTCATTCCCTTTACACCTCTCACGCTTTCCGGACCCCTTTTTAACCAGCAGCGCTTCCCCGACCGTCCCGCGGTGCAGCTCTTTTAGTGATGCGGGGCAGCGGCCACTCCTGCTGCAGTACCTTTTCAATATTTCTTAGACCATTGTCAATATGTTATTCCGCTCACACTTCCCAGCCTTTCCGTGCTGCTCTTTTTAACCAGCAGCGCTGCCCCGACGCTCCCGCGGTGCAGCTCTTTTAGTGATGCGGGGCAGCGGCCACTCCTGCAGCAGTATCTTTATTGTACCTCGTTTACCATGCTCAGCATTTCATTCCCTTTACACCTCTCAGCCTTTCCCGTGCCGCTCTTTTTAACCAGCAGCGCTGCCCCGACGCTCCCGCGGTGCAGCTCTTTTAGTGACGCGGGGCAGCGGCCACACCTGCAGCAGTACCTTTCTTGTACCTCGTTTACCATGCTCAGCATTTTATTCCCTTTACACCTCTCAGCCTTTCCCGTGCCGCTCTTTTTAACCAGCAGCGCTGCCCCGACGCTCCCGCGGTGCAGCTCTTTTAGTGATGCGGAGCAGCGGCCACTCCTGCTGCTGTACCTTTATTGTACCTCGTTTACCATGCTCAGCATTTTATTCCCTTTACACCTCTCACGCTTTCCGGACCACTTTTTAACCAGCAGCGCTGCCCCGACCGTCCCGAGATGCAGCTCTTTTAGTGATGCGGGGCAGCGGCAACTCCTGCCGCTGTACCTTTTCAATATTTCTTAGACCATTGTCAATATTTTATTGCGCTCACACTTCCCAGCCTTTCCGTGCTGCTCTTTTTAACCAGCAGCGCTGCCCCGACGCTCCCGCGGTGCAGCTCTTTTAGTGATGCGGGGCAGCGGCCACACCTGCTGCACTACCTTTATTGTACCTCGTTTACCATGCTCAGCATTTTATTCCCTTTACACCTCTCACGCTTTCCGGACCCCTTTTTAACCAGCAGCACTGCCCCGACGGTCCCGCGGTGCAGCTCTTTTAGTGATGCGGGGCAGCGGCCACACCTGCTGCAGTACCTTTATTGTACCTCTTTTACCATGCTCAGCATTTCATTCCCTTTACACCTCTCAGCCTTTCCCGTGCCGCTCTTTTTAACCAGCAGCGCTGCCCCGACGCTCCCGCGGTGCAGCTCTTTTAGTGACGCGGAGCAGCGGCCACTCCTGCTGCTGTACCTTTATTGTACCTCGTTTACCATGCTCAGCATTTTATTCCCTTTACACCTCTCACGCTTTCCGGACCCCTTTTTAACCAGCAGCGCTGCCCCGACGCTCCCGCGGTGCAGCTCTTTTAGTGATGCGGAGCAGCGGCCACTCCTGCTGCTGTACCTTTATTGTACCTCGTTTACCATGCTCAGCATTTCATTCCCTTTACACCTCTCAGCCTTTCCCATGCTGCTCTGTTTAACCAGCAGCGCTGCCCCGACGCTCCCGCGGTGCAGCTCTTTTAGTGATGCGGGGCAGCGGCCACTCCTGCTGCAGTATCTTTATTGAACCTCTTTTACCATGCTCAGCATTTTATTCCCTTTACACCTCTCACGCTTTCCGGACCCCTTTTTAACCTGCAGCGCTGCCCCGACCGTCCCGCGGTGCAGCTCTTTTAGTGACGCGGGGCAGCGGCCACACCTGCTGCAGTACCTTTATTGTACCTCGTTTACCATGCTCAGCATTTTATTCCCTTTACACCTCTCAGCCTTTCCCGTGCCGCTCTTTTTAACCAGCAGCGCTGCCCCGACGCTCCCGCGGTGCAGCTCTTTTAGTGACGCGGGGCAGCGGCCACACCTGCTGCTGTACCTTTATTGTACCTCGTTTACCATGCTCAGCATTTCATTCCCTTTACACCTCTCACGCTTTCCGGACCCCTTTTTAACCAGCAGCACTGCCCCGACGCTCCCGCGGTGCAGCTCTTTTAGTGACACGGGGCAGCTACACCTGCTGCTGTACCTTTATTGTACCTCGTTTACCATGCTCAGCATTTTATTCCCTTTACACCTCTCAGCCTTTCCCGTGCCGCTCTTTTTAACCAGCAGCGCTGCCCCGACGCTCCCGCGGTGCAGCTCTTTTAGTGACACGGGGCAGCGGCCACACCTGCTGCAGTACCTTTATTGTACCTCTTTTACCATGCTCAGCATTTTATTCCCTTTACACCTCTCACGCTTTCCGGACCCCTTTTTAACCAGCAGCGCTGCCCCGACGGTCCCGCGGTGCAGCTCTTTTAGTGACGCGGGGCAGCGGCCACTCCTGCTGCAGTATCTTTATTGTACCTCTTTTACCATGCTCAGCATTTCATTCCCTTTACACCTCTCAGCCTTTCCCGTGCCGCTCTTTTTCAACAGCAGCGCTGCCCCGACGCTCCCGCGGTGCAGCTCTTTTAGTGATGCGGGGCAGCGGCCACACCTGCTGCAGTACCTTTATTGTACCTCGTTTACCATGCTCAGCATTTTATTCCCTTTACACCTCTCACGCTTTCCGGACCCCTTTTTAACCAGCAGCGCTGCCCCGACCGTCCCGCGGTGCAGCTCTTTTAGTGACGCGGGGCAGCGGCCACACCTGCTGCTGTACCTTTATTGTACCTCGTTTACCATGCTCAGCATTTCATTCCCTTTACACCTCTCAGCCTTTCCCGTGCCGCTCATTTTAACCAGCAGCGCTGCCCCGACGCTCCCGCGGTGCAGCTCTTTTAGTGACACGGGGCAGCGCCCTCACCTGCTGCTGTACCTTTATTGTACCTCGCTTACCATGCTCAGCATTTTATTCCCTTTACACCTCTCACGCTTTCCGGACCCCTTTTTAACCAGCAGCACTGCCCCGACGCTCCCGCGGTGCAGCTCTTTTAGTGACACGGGGCAGCGGCCACACCTGCTGCTGTACCTTTATTGTACCTCGTTTACCATGCTCAGCATTTCATTCCCTTTACACCTCTCACGCTTTCCGGACCCCTTTTTAACCAGCAGCGCTGCCCCGACCGTCCCGCGGTGCAGCTCTTTTAGTGATGCGGGGCAGCGGCCACACCTGCTGCAGTACCTTTATTGTACCTCGTTTACCATGCTCAGCATTTCATTCCCTTTACACCTCTCACGCTTTCCGGACCCCTTTTTAACCAGCAGCGCTGCCCCGACGCTCCCGCGGTGCAGCTCTTTTAGTGATGCGGGGCAGCGGCCACACCTGCTGCAGTATCTTTATTGTACCTCTTTTACCATGCTCAGCATTTCATTCCCTTTACACCTCTCACGCTTTCCGGACCCCTTTTTAGCCAGCAGCGCTGCCCCGACGGTCCCGCGGTGCAGCTCTTTTAGTGATGCGGGGCAGCGGCCACTCCTGCTGCAGTACCTTTTCAATATTTCTTAGACCATTTTCAATATTTTATTGCGCTCACACTTCCCAGCCTTTCCCATGCTGCTCTGTTTAACCAGCAGCGCTGCCCCGATGCTCCCGCGGTGCAGCTCTTTTAGTGATGCGGGGCAGCGGCCACACCTGCTGCAGTACCTTTATTGTACCTCGTTTACCATGCTCAGCATTTCATTCCCTTTACACCTCTCACGCTTTCCGGACCCCTTTTTAACCAGCAGCACTGCCCCGACCGTCCCGCGGTGCAGCTCTTTTAGTGACACGGGGCAGCTACACCTGCTGCTGTACCTTTATTGTACCTCGTTTACCATGCTCAGCATTTCATTCCCTTTACACCTCTCACGCTTTCCGGACCCCTTTTTAACCAGCAGCGCTGCCCCGACGCTCCCGCGGTGCAGCTCTTTTAGTGATGCGGGGCAGCGGCCACTCCTGCTGCTGTACCTTTACAATATTTCTTAGACCATTGTCAATACTTTATTGCGCTGACGTTTCTCAGCCTTTCCCGTGCTGCTCTGTTTAACCAGCAGCGCTGCCCCGACGCTCCCGCGGTGCAGCTCCCTTAGTGACACGGGGCAGGGGCCGAGAGCCCTCTAGGTGCGGCTCCTCTATAGCACTTTACCGTTTTCTATTTTATTTCATTGGCACCTCGCGCGTTGCGCCGGGCGCCTCATTCGGGGACATGCGCCGGCTCCCACAGCGCCCCGCCCGCCGCCGCTCCCCGGGGGCCTCCCCGCTGCTCTCGGGAGATCGCACACCGCACGCGGCCCAAGCCCCGTCTCGCCGACGGCACTCACCACCCGCCGCCCGCCGCCGCGTTCTCCCGCTCCCTACCGGCACGAAGCGGCGCTGCCGATGACGGAGCCGATGCGCGGCTGCCACGCCGCTCTCTCCGCGCCTCAGGGCCGGCGCCTTCGGCCGCACAGGGCGGCGTCCCCGCATCCGGGCCAGCCCGCGGAGCTCCTGCCGCCGCCGCCGCCGCCCCCCGACTGAGGGGCCGCGACGCCGGCGCCCCCTTTTATACTCCGCACCCCCTTTTCCCGCCACTGCCGCGGTGGGCTCCCCCCGCCTCAAAATCGCCCAGAAGCGCCCGAGGCGGGAACGGCGCAGCCCCACCGGCGCCTCGGAGAAGCTCTTCTAGTGACAAGGAGCAGCGGCCACCCCTCCTGCAGTACCTTTATTGTACCTCGTTTACCATGCTCAGCATTTCATTCCCTTTACACCTCTCAGCCTTTCCCGTGCCGCTCTTTTTAACCAGCAGCGCTGCCCCGACGCTCCCGCGGTGCAGCTCTTTTAGTGACACGGGGCAGCAGCCACTCCTGCTGCAGTACTTTTAAAGGATTTTCGACCATTTTATTTTATACCCTTCACAGATGCGACCTTTGCCGTGACACCTTTGAAGCAGCGCCCCTGCCCCACGTGCGCCGCGGTGCAGCTCATTTTATCCTGAGGAAGTGGCTACTCCTGCTGCGGTGTTGTTATTATTTCTCAGACCTTTCTCTATATTTTATTTCCCTCACCCCTCCAGTCCTTTTACGTGCCGCACGTTTACCATCAGCACCACCCCAAAGGTGCCGCGGTGCAGCTGTTTTAGTGAACCCACGCAGCGGCCACTCCTGCTGCTGTACCTTTTGAGTATTTCTTAGACCATTCTCAATATTTTATTGCGCTCACACTTCCCAGCCTTTCCGTGCTGCTCTTTTTGACCAGCAGCGCTGCCCCGACGCTCCCGCGGTGCAGCTCTTTTAGTGATGCGGAGCAGCGGCCACACCTGCTGCTGTACCTTTATTGTACCTCTTTTACCACGCTCAGCATTTCATTCCCTTTACACCTCTCACGCTTTCCAGTGCCGCTCTTTTTAACCAGCAGCGCTGCCCCGACGCTCCCGCGGTGCAGCTCTTTTAGTGATGCGGAGCAGCGGCCACTCCTGCTGCTGTACCTTTATTGTACCTCGTTTACCATGCTCAGCATTTTATTCCCTTTACACCTCTCACGCTTTCCGGACCCCTTTTTAACCAGCAGCGCTGCCCCGACGGTCCCGCGGTGCAGCTCTTTTAGTGACGCGGGGCAGCGGCCACTCCTGCTGCTGTACCTTTATTGTACCTCGTTTACCATGCTCAGCATTTCATTCCCTTTACACCTCTCAGCCTTTCCCGTGCCGCTCTTTTTAACCAGCAGCGCTGCCCCGACGGTCCCGCGGTGCAGCTCTTTTAGTCACACGGGGCAGCGGCCACACCTGCTGCTGTACCTTTATTGTACCTCGTTTACCATGCTCAGCATTTTATTCCCTTTACACCTCTCAAGCTTTCCGGACTCCTTTTTAACCAGCAGCGCTGCCCCGACGCTCCCGCGGTGCAGCTCTTTTAGTCACACGGGGCAGCGGCCACACCTGCAGCAGTATCTTTATTGTACCTCTTTTACCATGCTCAGCATTTCATTCCCTTTACACCTCTCACGCTTTCCGGACCCCTTTTTAGCCAGCAGCGCTGCCCCGACCGTCCCGCGGTGCAGCTCTTTTAGTGACGCGGGGCAGCGGCCACTCCTGCTGCAGTACCTTTATTGTACCTCGTTTACAATGCTCAGCATTTTATTCCCTTTACACCTCTCAGCCTTTCCCGTGCCGCTCTTTTTAACCAGCAGCGCTGCCCCGACGCTCCCGAGGTGCAGCTCTTTTAGTCACACGGGGCAGCGACCACTCCTGCTGCTGTACCTTTACAGTATTTCTTAAACCATTGTCAATATTTTATTGCGATCACACTTCCCAGCCTTTCCCATGCTGCTCTTTTTAACCAGCAGCGCTGCCCCGACGCTCCCGCGGTGCAGCTCTTTTAGTGATGCGGAGCAGCGGCCACTCCTGCTGCTGTACCTTTATTGTACCTCGTTTACCATGCTCAGCATTTTATTCCCTTTACACCTCTCACGCTTTCCGGACCCCTTTTTAACCAGCAGCGCTGCCCCGACCGTCCCGCGGTGCAGCTCTTTTAGTGATGCGGGGCAGCGGCCACTCCTGCTGCTGTACCTTTACAGTATTTCTTAGACCATTGTCAATATTTTATTCCGCTCACACTTCCCAGCCTTTCCGTGCTGCTCTTTTTAACCAGCAGCGCTGCCCCGACGCTCCCGCGGTGCAGCTCTTTTAGTGATGCGGGGCAGCGGCCACTCCTGCAGCAGTATCTTTATTGTACCTCGTTTACCATGCTCAGCATTTTATTCCCTTTACACCTCTCAGCCTTTCCCGTGCCGCTCTTTTTAACCAGCAGCGCTGCCCCGACGGTCCCGCGGTGCAGCTCTTTTAGTGATGCGGAGCAGCGGCCACTCCTGCTGCTGTACCTTTATTGTACCTCGTTTACCATGCTCAGCATTTTATTCCCTTTACACCTCTCACGCTTTCCGGACCCCTTTTTAACCAGCAGCGCTGCCCCGACCGTCCCGCGGTGCAGCTCTTTTAGTGACGCGGGGCAGCGGCCACTCCTGCTGCTGTACCTTTATTGTACCTCGTTTACCATGCTCAGCATTTCATTCCCTTTACACCTCTCAGCCTTTCCCGTGCCGCTCTTTTTAACCAGCAGCGCTGCCCCGACGCTCCCGCGGTGCAGCTCTTTTAGTCACACGGGGCAGCGGCCACACCTGCTGCTGTACCTTTATTGTACCTCGTTTACCATGCTCAGCATTTTATTCCCTTTACACCTCTCAAGCTTTCCGGACTCCTTTTTAACCAGCAGCGCTGCCCCGACGCTCCCGCGGTGCAGCTCTTTTAGTGATGCGGAGCAGCGGCCACTCCTGCTGCTGTACCTTTATTGTACCTCGTTTACCATGCTCAGCATTTCATTCCCTTTACACCTCTCAGCCTTTCCCGTGCCGCTCTTTTTAACCAGCAGCGCTGCCCCGACGCTCCCGCGGTGCAGCTCTTTTAGTCACACGGGGCAGCGGCCACTCCTGCTGCAGTACCTTTATTGTACCTCGTTTACCATGCTCAGCATTTTATTCCCTTTACACCTCTCACGCTTTCCGGACCCCTTTTTAACCAGCAGCGCTGCCCCGACCGTCCCGCGGTGCAGCTCTTTTAGTGATGCGGGGCAGCGGCCACTCCTGCTGCAGTACCTTTACAATATTTCTTAGACCATTGTCAATACTTTATTGCGCTGACGTTTCCCAGCCTTTCCCGTGCTGCTCTGTTTAACCAGCAGCGCTGCCCCGACGCTCCCGCGGTGCAGCTCTTTTAGTGACACGGGGCAGCGGCCACACCTGCTGCAGTACCTTTATTGTACCTCGTTTACCATGCTCAGCATTTTATTCCCTTTACACCTCTCAGCCTTTCCCGTGCTGCTCTGTTTAACCAGCAGCGCTGCCCCGACGCTCCCGCGGTGCAGCTCCCTTAGTGACACGGGGCAGGGGCCGAGAGCCCTCTAGGTGCGGCTCCTCTATAGCACTTTACCGTTTTCTATTTTATTTCATTGGCACCTCGCGCGTTGCGCCGGGCGCCTCATTCGGGGACATGCGCCGGCTCCCACAGCGCCCCGCCCGCCGCCGCTCCCCGGGGGCCTCCCCGCTGCTCTCGGGAGATCGCACACCGCACGCGGCCCAAGCCCCGTCTCGCCGACGGCACTCACCACCCGCCGCCCGCCGCCGCGTTCTCCCGCTCCCTACCGGCACGAAGCGGCGCTGCCGATGACGGAGCCGATGCGCGGCTGCCACGCCGCTCTCTCCGCGCCTCAGGGCCGGCGCCTTCGGCCGCACAGGGCGGCGTCCCCGCATCCGGGCCAGCCCGCGGAGCTCCTGCCGCCGCCGCCGCCGCCCCCCGACTGAGGGGCCGCGACGCCGGCGCCCCCTTTTATACTCCGCACCCCCTTTTCCCGCCACTGCCGCGGTGGGCTCCCCCCGCCTCAAAATCGCCCAGAAGCGCCCGAGGCGGGAACGGCGCAGCCCCACCGGCGCCTCGGAGAAGCTCTTCTAGTGACAAGGAGCAGCGGCCACCCCTCCTGAAGTACCTTTATTGTACCTCGTTTACCATGCTCAGCATTTTATTCCCTTTACACCTCTCACGCTTTCCCGTGCCGCTCGTTTTAACCAGCAGCGCTGCCCCGACGCTCCCGCGGTGCAGCTCTTTTAGTGATGCGGGGCAGCGGCCACACCTGCTGCAGTACCTTTATTGTACCTCGTTTACCATGCTCAGCATTTCATTCCCTTTACACCTCTCACGCTTTCCGGACCCCTTTTTAACCAGCAGCGCTTCCCCGACCGTCCCGCGGTGCAGCTCTTTTAGTGATGCGGGGCAGCGGCCACTCCTGCTGCAGTACCTTTTCAATATTTCTTAGACCATTGTCAATATGTTATTCCGCTCACACTTCCCAGCCTTTCCGTGCTGCTCTTTTTAACCAGCAGCGCTGCCCCGACGCTCCCGCGGTGCAGCTCTTTTAGTGATGCGGGGCAGCGGCCACTCCTGCAGCAGTATCTTTATTGTACCTCGTTTACCATGCTCAGCATTTCATTCCCTTTACACCTCTCAGCCTTTCCCGTGCCGCTCTTTTTAACCAGCAGCGCTGCCCCGACGCTCCCGCGGTGCAGCTCTTTTAGTGACGCGGGGCAGCGGCCACACCTGCAGCAGTACCTTTCTTGTACCTCGTTTACCATGCTCAGCATTTTATTCCCTTTACACCTCTCAGCCTTTCCAGTGCTGCTCTTTTTAACCAGCAGCGCTGCCCCGACGCTCCCGCGGTGCAGCTCTTTTAGTGATGCGGAGCAGCGGCCACTCCTGCTGCTGTACCTTTATTGTACCTCGTTTACCATGCTCAGCATTTTATTCCCTTTACACCTCTCACGCTTTCCGGACCACTTTTTAACCAGCAGCGCTGCCCCGACCGTCCCGAGATGCAGCTCTTTTAGTGATGCGGGGCAGCGGCAACTCCTGCCGCTGTACCTTTTCAATATTTCTTAGACCATTGTCAATATTTTATTGCGCTCACACTTCCCAGCCTTTCCGTGCTGCTCTTTTTAACCAGCAGCGCTGCCCCGACGCTCCCGCGGTGCAGCTCTTTTAGTGATGCGGGGCAGCGGCCACACCTGCTGCACTACCTTTATTGTACCTCGTTTACCATGCTCAGCATTTTATTCCCTTTACACCTCTCACGCTTTCCGGACCCCTTTTTAACCAGCAGCACTGCCCCGACGGTCCCGCGGTGCAGCTCTTTTAGTGATGCGGGGCAGCGGCCACACCTGCTGCAGTACCTTTATTGTACCTCTTTTACCATGCTCAGCATTTCATTCCCTTTACACCTCTCAGCCTTTCCCGTGCCGCTCTTTTTAACCAGCAGCGCTGCCCCGACGCTCCCGCGGTGCAGCTCTTTTAGTGACGCGGAGCAGCGGCCACTCCTGCTGCTGTACCTTTATTGTACCTCGTTTACCATGCTCAGCATTTTATTCCCTTTACACCTCTCACGCTTTCCGGACCCCTTTTTAACCAGCAGCGCTGCCCCGACGCTCCCGCGGTGCAGCTCTTTTAGTGATGCGGGGCAGCGGCCACTCCTGCTGCTGTACCTTTACAGTATTTCTTAAACCATTGTCAATATTTTATTGCGCTCACACTTCCCAGCCTTTCCGTGCCGCTCTTTTTAACCAGCAGCGCTGCCCCGACGCTCCCGCGGTGCAGCTCTTTTAGTGACACGGGGCAGCGGCCACACCTGCTGCAGTACCTTTATTGTACCTCGTTTACAATGCTCAGCATTTTATTCCCTTTACACCTCTCAGCCTTTCCCGTGCCGCTCTTTTTAACCAGCAGCGCTGCCCCGACGCTCCCGCGGTGCAGCTCTTTTAGTGATGCGGAGCAGCGGCCACACCTGCTGCTGTATCTTTATTGTACCTCGTTTACCATGCTCAGCATTTTATTCCCTTTACACCTCTCGGCCTTTCCCGTGCCGCTCTTTTTAACCAGCAGCGCTGCCCCGACGCTCCCGCGGTGCAGCTCTTTTAGTCACACGGGGCAGCGGCCACTCCTGCTGCTGTACCTTTACAATATTTCTTAGACCATTGTCAATACTTTATTGCGCTGACGTTTCTCAGCCTTTCCCGTGCTGCTCTGTTTAACCAGCAGCGCTGCCCCGACGCTCCCGCGGTGCAGCTCCCTTAGTGACACGGGGCAGGGGCCGAGAGCCCTCTAGGTGCGGCTCCTCTATAGCACTTTACCGTTTTCTATTTTATTTCATTGGCACCTCGCGCGTTGCGCCGGGCGCCTCATTCGGGGACATGCGCCGGCTCCCACAGCGCCCCGCCCGCCGCCGCTCCCCGGGGGCCTCCCCGCTGCTCTCGGGAGATCGCACACCGCACGCGGCCCAAGCCCCGTCTCGCCGACGGCACTCACCACCCGCCGCCCGCCGCCGCGTTCTCCCGCTCCCTACCGGCACGAAGCGGCGCTGCCGATGACGGAGCCGACGCGCGGCTGCCACGCCGCTCTCTCCGCGCCTCAGGGCCGGCGCCTTCGGCCGCTCAGGGCGGCGTCCCCGCATCCGGGCCAGCCCGCGGAGCTCCTGCCGCCGCCGCCGCCGCCCCCCGACTGAGGGGCCGCGACGCCGGCGCCCCCTTTTATACTCCGCACCCCCTTTTCCCGCCACTGCCGCGGTGGGCTCCCCCCGCCTCAAAATCGCCCAGAAGCGCCCGAGGCGGGAACGGCGCAGCCCCACCGGCGCCTCGGAGAAGCTCTTCTAGTGACAAGGAGCAGCGGCCACCCCTCCTGCAGTACCTTTATTGTACCTCGTTTACCATGCTCAGCATTTCATTCCCTTTACACCTCTCAGCCTTTCCCGTGCCGCTCTTTTTAACCAGCAGCGCTGCCCCGACGTTCCCGAGGTGCAGCTCTTTTAGTGATGCGGGGCAGCGGCCACACCTGCTGCTGTACCTTTATTGTACCTCGTTTACCATGCTCAGCATTTCATTCCCTTTACACCTCTCACGCTTTCCGGAGCCCTTTTTAACCAGCAGCGCTGCCCCGACGCTCCCGCGGTGCAGCTCTTTTAGTGACACGGGGCAGCAGCCACTCCTGCTGCAGTACTTTTAAAGGATTTTCGACCATTTTATTTTATACCCTTCACAGATGCGACCTTTGCCGTGACACCTTTGAAGCAGCGCCCCTGCCCCACGTGCGCCGCGGTGCAGCTCATTTTATCCTGAGGAAGTGGCTACTCCTGCTGCGGTGTTGTTATTATTTCTCAGACCTTTCTCTATATTTTATTTCCCTCACCCCTCCAGTCCTTTTACGTGCCGCACGTTTACCATCAGCACCACCCCAAAGGTCCCGCGGTGCAGCTGTTTTAGTGAACCCACGCAGCGGCCACAACTGCTGCTGTACCTTTATTGTACCTCGTTTACCATGCTCAGCATTTCATTCCCTTTACACCTCTCAGCCTTTCCCGTGCTGCTCTTTTTAACCAGCAGCGCTGCCCCGACGCTCCCGCGGTGCAGCTCTTTTAGTGACGCGGGGCAGCGGCCACACCTGCTGCAGTACCTTTATTGTACCTCGTTTACCATGCTCAGCATTTTATTCCCTTTACACCTCTCACGCTTTCCGGGCCCCTTTTTAACCAGCAGCGCTGCCCCGACGCTCCCGCGGTGCAGCTCTTTTAGTGACGCGGGGCAGCGGCCACTCCTGCTGCAGTACCTTTACAATATTTCTTAGACCATTGTCAGTATTTTATTGCGCTCACACTTCCCAGCCTTTCCCGTGCTGCTCTGTTTAACCAGCAGCGCTGCCCCGACGCTCCCGCGGTGCAGCTCTTTTAGTGATGCGGGGCAGCGGCCACTCCTGCAGCAGTATCTTTATTGTACGTCTTTTACCATGCTCAGCATTTCATTCCCTTTACACCTCTCACGCTTTCCGGACCCCTTTTTAACCAGCAGCGCTGCCCCGACCGTCCCGCGGTGCAGCTCTTTTAGTGACGCGGGGCAGCGGCCACTCCTGCTGCAGTACCTTTACAATATTTCTTAGACCATTGTCAGTATTTTATTGCGCTCACACTTCCCAGCCTTTCCCATGCTGCTCTGTTTAACCAGCAGCGCTGCCCCGACGCTCCCGCGGTGCAGCTCTTTTAGTGACACGGGGCAGCAGCCACTCCTGCTGCAGTACTTTTAAAGGATTTTCGACCATTTTATTTTATACCCTTCACAGATTCGACCTTTGCCGTGACACCTTTGAAGCAGCGCCCCTGCTCCGGGTGCGCCGCGGTGCAGCTCATTTTATCCTGAGGAAGTGGCTACTCCTGCTGCGGTGTTGTTATTATTTCTCAGACCTTTCTCTATATTTTATTTCCCTCACACCTCCAGTCCTTTTACGTGCCGCACGTTTACCATCAACACCACCCCAAAGGTGCCGCGGTGCAGCTCTTTTAGTGAACCCACGCAGCGGCCACTCCTGCTGCTGTACCTTTTGAGTATTTCTTAGACCATTCTCAATATTTTATTCCGCTCACGTTTCCCAGCCTTTCCGTGCTGCTCTGTTTAACCAGCAGCGCTGCCCCGACGCTCCCGCGGTGCAGCTCCCTTAGTGACACGGGGCAGGGGCCGAGAGCCCTCTAGGTGCGGCTCCTCTATAGCACTTTACCGTTTTCTATTTTATTTCATTGGCACCTCGCGCGTTGCGCCGGGCGCCTCATTCGGGGACATGCGCCGGCTCCCACAGCGCCCCGCCCGCCGCCGCTCCCCGGGGGCCTCCCCGCTGCTCTCGGGAGATCGCACACCGCACGCGGCCCAAGCCCCGTCTCGCCGACGGCACTCACCACCCGCCGCCCGCCGCCGCGTTCTCCCGCTCCCTACCGGCACGAAGCGGCGCTGCCGATGACGGAGCCGATGCGCGGCTGCCACGCCGCTCTCTCCGCGCCTCAGGGCCGGCGCCTTCGGCCGCACAGGGCGGCGTCCCCGCATCCGGGCCAGCCCGCGGAGCTCCTGCCGCCGCCGCCGCCGCCCCCCGACTGAGGGGCCGCGACGCCGGCGCCCCCTTTTATACTCCGCACCCCCTTTTCCCGCCACTGCCGCGGTGGGCTCCCCCCGCCTCAAAATCGCCCAGAAGCGCCCGAGGCATGATATCCCCCGCGCCGGAATCCCTCCTGTCCTGGAAGAGGTAAGGTAAAGAAAAAAAATAGAACTCCGAGCTTTCCACAAATGTCCCAAAAAACGAAGCAGCTGTGAGGGGCTTCGAGCTGTGCCTGGTCCCTCAGGTAACGGCGCTTTCCATTGGCTGCCGGAGTGGCCAGGGCTCCTATTGGCTGCCGGACGCTGCGACGCTTCCGATTGGCTGCTGCGCGATCCGCAGCCCCCGGGCAGCTGCTGCTGGGGGGCTCGCCAGGCGGGCTGCCGCCGGAGCAGGACACACGGCAACGCCAGCAGGCGTCCAGCGGTGCTCGGTGTCTGTCGGCGTTTGCAGTTCAGACAGACATATTGAATCCAAATTGCCGGCGATTCCCACCACATGCTATTTCTCCTCTGTTTTCCTGGATGGATTTGACAGCGCTTTCTTTCCCCCCCACAGAGTTGGAAAGCAAAATGCTCAGCTGCCCCTTGGCCATCTCCGCTTCCTTCCACAGCTCCAGCCTTGTCCCTCTTTCTCTCCCCTTTACTTTGCACCAGGTTCTCCCTCCTCCTTTCCCAGGCAGGTCGCAGCAGAGACATTTCACCCACCGGCACCACCTGCTTCCTCTCACTCCGTCCCAGTTTGCCCACTTTGAACTACTGTAGCCGCCTGCCCGCGGAGCCGGACCCGCCGCGCGCCTGGGTAATGGTGGCGTGAATTATCGCAGGGATTATTGGGGTGGGCTGGGCCTGGTCAGGTGCCTGGTGCCAGCGAAACCGCTCTGTCCCTCTCCTCCTCACCCTGGGCAGGGAACAGAACACATCAGGAAAGACTTGAGGATCGGGAAAAGGGCCTAGACAGATCACTCACCGGTCACTGGAGCAAGAAACACGACTGGGGGGAATAAATTGAATTTCTTGTCAAACAAATCAGAGCAAGAGAATGAGAGGTAAAGCTGCAGGGGTTCAAGCCTAGGAACGAGGACTTTTTCCTCGGCAGCTCGCAGCTGCACGAGGGGGATAAAGGATCCCCCGGGGCCCCCGAGCAGCGGCTCTGCCCCTCCTCAATGGGGATGTGTCCAGACCCGCCGGTCCATCCCGGGCTTTGGGGGGCAAGAGTGGAGCAGGCGCTGAGCTGCTCCATGGAGCTTCCAGCCCCTGTTTGATCTGTCGGGGCGTGACACAGTCACTGCTGGGCGTCCGTCGGCGCTCGGTGTCTGTCGGAGTTTGCAATCCCGACAGATAAATTGAGTCCAAACCGGCAGCGCCAGCTCATCTTTACTGTTCTTTTTCAATTTCTTAATGAATTAAGGGAAAACTCCCTTTAGTCGCCATTTCAAAGCCTTGAATCAAGGGGAAAACGGAGGTTCCCTCTCAATTTAGACCCGTAATTGATGCATAAGGAGGGTCTCCCCTAAATTTAAACCCAAATAAAAAGTGAATCAAGGAGGAGTTTTGCTCAATTTTGCCTCCTAAAATGAGGGGAAATGCAGCTCCCTCTTCAATTTCCCTCAAGAAACACCATTTTGGGGTCTTTTGGACACATTTTTCCTCTCTGAAGGTCCCTTCAAATGAGGGTCCCCCCTCGATGGAACTCTTATAATGGCACATAAAGAGGTTCTTCTCAAGGGAAGCCCTTTAAAACCAGGGACGGTGGTGTTTTGCCCTCAATTTTAACCTTAAGATGATGAAAATGGGGCGGTTTCCCTCAATTCAAATCCATCAAACAGCACCATAAAGGCTTTCTTCTTCCATTTAGATACAAAAATAATGGAAAACGGTGATTCCCTGCCAATTGAGATACAAAATCATGAAAATGTGTGTTCCTTCAATTGAGACCTTCCAAATCGTAGATGAAGTGGGATCCTCCTAAGTTCAAACACAGTTACAGAAACTGTTTTCTCCTCCATTTAAATCCTTTTTCTTCTCGTACTCCCCCCCGCACCCCCCCCAACTTTTTTTTTGGGGGGGGGGCGGGGGCGGGGCACTAGGAGCACTTCCTCCGCCTCACTGGTCGCACTTGGGGCTGCTGCACGTTGGAGAGTGGTGGGAAGTTTCCTCCCAGTTCCCTCCCAGTGTTCCCAGTATCTCTTCCAGTGCTCCCACTGGCAGAACACTGGGGGACACTGCATGGTCTGATGATGGGGGGGTGCATTGTCGAGGATCACAGAGGGGCCCGGGGGGTCCCGGGCGTCCTTGGGGGGGTTCCAGGTTCAGCAGTAGGATTTTTCTGACTATGAGTGAGCTGTGTGGCCTTTGGAGGTGTCCCTTCCTCTCCTGCTCACAACAGAGCAGCTCAGAGGTGATTTGGCTCCTGAGCGTTTCAATTTAGGCCCCCAAAGAGAGGAGGAGCTGCTGCCCACATTACACCTTACAGCTCTGCCAAGGGGCATCTAACCCCATGTGTGCTCAGGAGGTGGGGATGCAAACCCCAAATCCCATCTCCACCTCCCTCTGCAGTCCTTTAAGGGGTTCCTCTAGTCTGGAAAACCAGTCCCATAACTACAGTAAACCCAGAGTCTCCTGAGTGAGAAACCACGTACTTGTAATTCCTCTGCAATAGCCTCATCCCACCTCCAGCAGCCCCTGGGAAGCTGCAGGCAAGAACACCTAACCTGGTAAGCAACTCCATTTCTTGGCAGATTTCCAGGGCAATGCAAAAACATTTCAAAGTATTTTTTCAAAACATCTGCTTATTGTCCTTTAATGCAAAATAGTGATTCCATACCAGTCCTAAGAAGAACAGGCCCAGAGAAGACCTTGCTCTCTACAACTCCCTGACAGGAGGGTGTAGCCAGGTGAGGATTGGCTGCTTCTCCCAGGCAACCAGGAACAGGACAAGAGGAAACGGCCTCAAGCCGCACCAGGGTTGGACATCAAGAGGACTTTCTTCCTGGAAAGGGTGGTCAGGCCTTGGCAGGGGCTGCCCAGGGAGGTTTGGAGTCCCCGTTCCTGGAGGTGTCCGAGGAACACCTGGACATGGCACTCAGTGCTCTGGGCTGGGTGACAAGGTAGGGATTGGGCACACGTTGGACTCGATGACCTTAGAGGGCTTTTCCAACCTCAGTGGTTCTATGATTCTCATTATTCCAAATTCATTTGCAAAAGCTCTCACACCTCTAGTCACACCTTAGCAGGTGTGTAGGCCCAAGCTCATACATTTGAGAGATTTACTGCCTCCAGTGGGACCTACACCGCAATTTCAGGGAGAGGCAAGACTTCAGCCGTTACGAGAGAAAACTTTGCAAAAGCATTCCCTGGAGAGACATCCTGAAGGAAGGTGTCTCCCCCTCTTCTGACCATAGAGAGAGCTGAGTCTCCAGTGTTAATTCTAAAACTTTCAAGCTCCAAGTCTGACTCCCAGAAATTTTATTGGCCCCACTTCCCAGCACAATACTCAGACCTCACACGTCGAGGAAAAAAGCAGTGCAGATTAAATAATTAATGCTTCTGGGTACTGTTCTCCCTCTAAACTACACACAATCCCAAAGGAACAAAACCCTTAAAGAAGATGGATTGCTCTTGCTAGCAGGAGAAATCTGACAGGGACATACTTCATCATTCTGCCAAGGCTTTGTCAAACACCTCAGCTCCTGCACTTCAGGGAATAAGAAGTGGCTTATAAGAAGTGACTTTTATGTCAGTGAGCATGTTATTATGGATTAATCTCGCACTGGAAAACAGTCTTCATACTCTATTGCATCACCCAAAGAGTTTGGAGGCTGCTGCCTAGTGAGCTCCTGAGTTGTATCTTCCTTGTCAATCTTATCAGCCCCTTGTTTGATTGTAAAATCGTAAACAAAATGCAGCAAGCATTGGCCCAACGGCTCAGGACTTGCATATCTCTTCCAAAGAGAGGGAGAAAAAAGAGTGTTTCTCCCAAGTCACAGAGTTTAAAAGTTCATGTTATCTACATAAATTTTTAAAAGAAAAAGAGGAACAGTAAAATATCAGTTACTGTGCCAGTGGTGCTCCACTCTATTTCTGTTCTCTTCTTCCACTTGTAGCATCTCTAGGAATACTTTAAAACCAGCCAACCAACCAAAACAACAACAAAAAGCCAACGTTGAATTGAAGCTGAACAAGAAGCAATGTGGTTGCTGGCTTGTGAGCACTCCACTGCCTGAGTTCCAGTAAGGGAGTTTATCCTCTCCACAGTTTTGAGCCAGATCCCAAAGTACTGAGCATCAGCTTTTAGCTTTTTAAAGAATTTAACTGTAAGAAAAGCTGCTGGGGAGGGCCATGCTCCAGGCACATCCATGGGATTTCACCTGTGCAGCTCCCTAAGCTGAACTTGTGTCTTTTCCTCTACCTTGCTGGGCTTGGCTCATGCATTTCTTGAGGGAAAGGCCCTGCACTGATCAAAGCATGTACTGACCTCAGATAAACAGCTTCTGTCAGTGTGGATCTATCCTAAATGGACCATTTCCCAAAGTAATTCAAGTGCCTGAATTTCACTTACTCAAAACTGCTTTTAAAGAAACCGGGTTTAACACACTCCGTTTCTAAGCAACTACTGGGCAGCGCTCCTTCACTCCCTGTCAGTGTTATTCTCTGACCCTTGGAGAAAGGCTTTAAAGCAACAAAGGGCTTGTTAAGCACCAATAATTTACTCAGTCAAGAATTCAAATCAATAGCAAGGGCAGAGCCTGACTTCAAAACCTATTTTAAACCAGAATTTAAAAGCAGTTGCATTGCCAATTGACAGGATTAGAAAGGTTTCCTTAGCAGTTGTGATTACAAAGTAATGAACTGTGCATGGAGCAGGTGGGGGGCAAGGGGGAAGACAGGAGAAACCTTCATTTGCACTGTGGGTTTTTAACCATCATGGTCACATCTCAAGGACCTGCAGAAACCAGTCTAATCTCAAAAAAGGAAAAACTTCCTGGATATTTTTCATTTCAGCAAGAGCCTAAGGAAGCCCTCAGCAGCAGGAGATTGGAATAACTGCAATCCCTTGAGCAAAGGGAGCAGGGTGTGCTCCTCAAAGCCAGACCTTCATCCATAGCACCCAGAAGGTAGCAAAACAAGGATACAACAAAGCCTTAAGTGGGGAATGGGTTATCAAGGGTTTTATAAGGAAAGAACGAGGTCTGAAAAACAGGACCTGGAGGGTGAGAGAGGAAAGAAATAGCGAGATAGCTGAGGCCTCTTGGGAAAAAAAAAAGGGGGGAAAGGTCGGGATTAAATTCTAACTCAGCTGGAGCTGATCTTAAATGTAATAAGGGGAAATGGCAGCAAGAGGAGATTTCTTTATAGCAGCAAAGTACTGGGATAAATTCACTATAGAAACTGAGAAATCTTTAGCAGCAGCAGCTCTCTGCAAAGAGGTCAGGCATCCATTCCTCATGGCAAAGCAGGGCACAGGGAATTGGGCCAGATAACCTCCCCAGACTGATCCCAGCCCTAATTTCAAAAAATTGCACAAAAATGTAATTGTGCATTAACACAGCAAAGTCTTCTTTCCAGCTTATCAGGCTTTGAGATGCCTTAGATTGAGATCCAGCTCCTACCACTGTGCTGTGCTCGGACTCTCCCCCCCTTTCCCCGACCCAATCTCCTGAGCAACCAACAGCTCGCAAGGAGCTGGCACCCCTGGAATTTCACACTCAGCATCTCTTCCAAGCTCAACAGGTGAACAAACAGGTACTCCAACACCTCCTTCTTTTGTACTTCGGGCAGCACAGACCCACTGGAAGAAACTGGAATCCAAGGGCAGATGTAAACATGGGACTCCCGCTTGCCACTGTCTCCACCCGTTCTCCAGCTCAGCCCTGGGCTGGGAAACAAAAGACAACAAACATTTAAAAAACATCCTTGAGGTGTCTTGAGGATGCCCAGGCCTAGAAGAAAGGCCTTCCCATCACCCTCTTGGCCTTTTCCCACTCTGAGGAACTGTGGAAATGCACATCCACACCCAAGCTGGACAGCCTGGGATCTTTTCTGCACACCAAACGCCACAGTCCTGAGCACCAGGAGCCTGAAGATGCCCTGGATTGCAATTCACAGCCTCAGTGAACCCTGCACAGGACAGCCAAGTCGTTTGTGTGCAGAAGAAATAAAAGTTGCTATTTTTAGTAGTTAAAATACTCGTGGGAGTTATTGGCTGCTTACACCCGTGGGCTTCATAGGGCCTCCCATACTTATGGATTTATCAGAAGAAGCAGTTTCAAGTTCCTTCTTTTTCGAGCCCAACTCCAAATGGGAAACTTCTCACGAGTGCTCCTGAGAGAGTCAAGTGGAACTTCAGGAGCTCAGGAAAGCGACTCCCTCCCCTGAGTCCTGTCTCACCTGCCCGAGCACCCGGTGCTTTTATACCACCTCTCTCCCTGCTTTCCACGTTCATTTAAATGTAAGAAACCTGCACGTTCTCGCTCCAGCACCAGCCGCGTCTTCCCTGCGCCCGCACACTGCCGCCCCTGCTCAGGCGCTGCTCCCCTCGGTTGCGCTGCCCCTTGCCACGGGGCCGAGGTGGGACAAACTCCAGGTTTTGTTTCCCAGGAAAGGCTCTGCAGGGAGGTCCCGCCGTGCCGCCCGCAAGCCCCGGCCCCGGCCCCAGCCCCAGCCCCGCAGCTCCTCCCCGGCTCCGCGCCCGCGCCGGGACCGCCTTCACCCCGCGCAGCCCCCGCCGCCCGCTCCCGCCCGGCTCTGCTCCGGGGCCGCCCCCCCTCGGGTCTTTTCCCGGCACACGCTGCGTCGCCGTTCTCCGCTCACTTTCCACCCCGCTGCAGCCACAGCAACAGCCGCCCTCCTCCATTGTCACCACAACCCTCGCCCACCGCTGCCGCAGCCGGGAACCGAACCCGGCGCTCCCAAGCCGCTCCCGGGCAGCGCCCGACGGTACCCACAGAGCAACAGCACCGGGCGGGTAAAGCCAGTGCGCATGCGCAGCGCTGCCCGGCTCCGCCCCGCCCTTCAACACCACATGACGTAACCAGGCACAGCACTGCTCCTGCGCTTCCCTTCCCACAACACCGCGCATGCTCAGCATTGTTTCCATTTCTCCCTTAATGACCACACAACGAAGAGCTTCCCCAGGAAAGCTGTTTTGGACAAATCTCATCAAACTGTGCTGGGGGAGAACAGACACCACAAAAACTGGGATTTGCTGGCACAGGGCCTTGGACATCACACATCCTTCCCTGTTCTTGGATAACAGAGTTATCACAGATCTCCTGAGTAGCTACACCAGTAAAAAAGTGACTTTTCCAGCCCAGATGCAGCTGCATAAGCGTTCGGAGTGGCAAAATGAAAGGAATGTAAAAATCCCACCATGGAGTGAGATGGTGCCGCCTCCTGCACCTGGGCCACCGTGGAACACTCCAGGCTGGGGGAACAGGGGCTGGAAAACTGGGAAAGGCCCTGGGGGTGCTGGGGACAGCAGCTGGACACGAGCTGGGTGTGCCCAGGTGGGCAAAGCCAAGGGCACCTGGGCTGTGCCACCTTGGGGTGACAGCAGGGCCGGGGCAGTGCCCGTCCCTGTGCTGGCACTGCTGGGGCACCTCCAGTGCTGGGGGCAGCTCTGGGACAAGAGGGACATGGAGGGGCTGGAGCCAGTCCAGGGAAGGGAACGGAGCTGGGAAGGGGCTGGAGAGTTCCTGAGGGAGCTGGGAAAGGGGCTCAGGCTGGAGCAAAGGAGGCTCAGGGGGGACCTTGTGGCTCTGCACAAGTCCCTGACAGGAGGGGGCAGCCGGGGGGGTCGGGCTCTGCTCCCAGGGAACAGGGACAGGAGGAGAGGGAACGGCCTCAGGCTGGGCCAGGGGAGGCTCAGGGTGGATATTGGGGAAATTCCTCCATGGAAAGGGCGCTCCGGCCTTGGCACAGCTGCCCAGGGAGGTTTGGAGTGCCCACCCCGGGAGTGCTCCAACACCTGTGGCTGTGGCATGGGCGGACGTGGTCAGCGCTGGCCGTGGTGGTGCTGGTTGCACTCAGTGATCTCCGAGGTCTTTTCCAACCTTGATTCCGCTCTCAAGTCAGCCCCACGGAGGAGCAGCACAAAAGGCACCCCCAGGCTGCGAGCGGAGGGTTCAGAACACGCTGCGGCAGCAGGAACGAAGCTCTGCAGGATGAAACTGAAAAGGGGAGAAATGCCGGGCTCTGTGAAAGGGAACAACTGAGAGAGCCACAAACAAGCCACCAAACTTCTCACAGGGGACACCACCAGCAGCACAGATGTGAAGGGACTTCTTTTTGCCCCAGAACTGTGAATCCACAGCCCAAGCCACGTGCACACACTGCAGATGTGTATTTTTACTGCCAGCAAGCACCTGGGAATAAAAAACCTCAGCCCCAAAGCTTGATGTCTAAACAGCAACACAGAAGTTCTAAACCAGCTGTCGAGAGAAACAAAACACAGCAAAAACAAAGCAGAAAGGGAGCAAAAAACTTGTCACGCTGGCCGTGTTTCCGAGGGTGACAGGTTCTGCTGTGCTGGGAATGCAGCACAAAACACAAAAATCCTACTGCAACTCCTGGATCCCACAGCAGGAAGGACATGGAGATTCCCAGTGGGAATCAGGGATGCAGGACTCGGCTGTGCTGCCATCACTCCCTCAGGAATAGCCAGGTTTAGCTCATTCTGTCTGCCCAGAGAGGGGGGATCTGCTCCTGGATCCCCTGGAATGTTCCAGGCCAGGCTGGACATTGGGGCTGGGAAGAGCCCAGGACAGTGGGAGGTGTCCCTGCCCGTGGCAGCGCTGGCACTGGATGAGCTTGAAGGTCCTTCCAAGCCCAAATGGTTCTGTGAGTCTTAGAGCCCTGAAATTCTCATGACAGAGGTGGAAGTGCAAGAGCTTAAGGTCCCTTCCCAAAAAAACCCCATTGCACGACTCTGCAGCTTCTGGAGCCCTGGGTCCATGGAAATGCAGTTTCAGAGGAGCTCCGAGGAAATGGGTGTTTTGGGGAGAGCAGAGTGGCTGGAAGAGAGGAACAGGAACAGTCTCCTCGAGCAAGCCCTTGTGTCTCAGGGAGCAGGATCGGCTCGCTCCTAACGCACCTGGTGACTCCCAGAGCGGGGGATGGAAATGCAGCCCAGGTCCGAAAGAAACCCTGCCCGGGAAGGCGGGCTGGGATTGTGAGCTGGCTGCGGGAGCTCGCTGTTAAAGGCGATCTTTTGGGTGTTTGGGTGCGCCTTTGTCTCTGTGCGAAGCACCCGGCCGTAGCGCCCTTTGTGCTGCTGTCTCCTGATTTCCTTAAACTTTTCTTAAACGGTCCCTTTTCTTCAACTTTCCTTCAAATTCTAGAGTGAAGCTCGTTTTGGCAGCTGCGCGTGCGCGGATCCTTCCGCGTGCGCAGATGGCCGGGGCGCGCGGATCAGTGCGCATGCGCGGGCGGGGACGCATCACCGGTGATGCCTCCGCGGGCAGGACCGCATCACAAATAGTCCCTTTTGGCGTATCACTCCGCGTGGGGGCGCATCACCGGTGATGCCTCCGCGGGCAGGACCGCATCACAAATAGTCCCTCCTGGCGGATCACTCCGCCTGCGCATGCGCATAACCGCTGATCCCTCCGCGGGCAGGGCCGCATCACCGCTGATCCCTCTGTTCTGAACGGGATTGTGATGTTGGCTTTTTGCATGTTCCATCAGTGTTAGGAATGGATTGTGATGTTGGTTTTTTCATGGTCCTTAATGTGAGAAAAGCTTTGCCTGGGTTCTGTAATGTAACGCTGTAGAATGTCTGTAGTTTGGGTGCCCAGTTTGGGAAGGATGGGGGGGGGGGGGGGTGGGGGGGTGTCTTCACATTCCTGGAAAATCTTATCAGAAGAAAAGGACCCGAAAGCAGACGGAATGGAGCCAAGGAAAAAGATAAGACTGATAAGATGATACTCAGCAGCTCCAAAGAATTAATGAATGATGCACGATGGTGATGAATAAAAATAAGCTATGTACTTTTAAAGAGGATCTTTTGGCTGTACAGGTGCGCCTTTGGTTCTCTGCCGAAGCACCCGGCCGTACCGCCCTTTTTGCTGTTGTCTCCTAATTGTCCCTTTTCTTCAACTTTCCTTCAAATTTTACAAATAGCGAACCTCGTTTTTCACAATTTGGTGGCCCATACGGGGATAAAGGCTCAGCTCTGGGATCTCCCGGGGAACCCAGAGCAGGGGGGTGCCCCCGCCCACTTTTGGCGGCCTCGCTTTGTGTTTCCCGGCAGGGTCAGGGGGGTTTGCAGTCAAACACCCGGAGGGCAAGAGAGGAGACAAAGCAACAAGAAAGGAAAGAAAAGGCTCCCTGAGGTACCATGGTAATTAAACACGTAAAATCTTGTGCACCAAGACTCCGAGAAAAGTGAGTATTTTTTCTTTCCTCTTTTTGGGGGGATAAGGGGGATGAAAGTGTGTGCATGAGACACGGGCTGGTTACCCCAGAGCTGCGAAGCGAGTGTGGAGCCTCTGAGGCTGCGGCTCTGCTCTGCCACCAGGGAAGCAGTCAGTAAAGAGGCGAAGCCAAAGATAAAAGGAGTGAGAGAAGCCCCGGGTTAACTGGGACGGGTTTTCAGGGAAGGGATTGGAGTCCTTGAAGGAGGGGAGTCAAGAATTTCCTAGTATTGGATCCAAGAAATTTAGGGTTTAAGACTGCTGGATTGAGGGTTCAAAAATCCTGCTAAATGGAGGGTTAGTTCCGAGACATTTGGGTTTTGAGACTGCTGGATTGAGAGTTTAAAAGATTTCAAGAAATCCAGGCTTAATTCTGCCAAATTGAGGACAAATCCGAGACATTTGGGGCTTGAGGCTGCTGGGTTGAAAGTTTAAAAAAAAAAAAAAAAAAAAAAATTCAAGAAATCCAGGCTTAATTCTGTCAAATTGAGGATTACTTCAAGAAACCTGGAATTTTGGGCCCAGGGGTGAGCATCGGCTAACAATTTGAAATTAAAAGGGACCTAAGCCTTGTGTGGTTGTGACTGATAACGCTTGAGAAAGAGAAGTTGGAACAATAAAAAGGAGCAATGAGAATGTATGTGATAGAAATGCTAAAGCTTGAAATATAACTTTTCTGGAAGGAGGCATATTTTATTAAGAGGAGGGAACTGTTGTATTCTAGGAGAAGAAACGGGAAAGAGGTGGTGAAGTTTGAAGAGTTGTTTTGTTGGTTTTTATTAAAAAGGTGGGAAACAAAGGCCTGGGAAAGATAGATAAGATTCTGAGAAAATGGGACATAAAACTAGTAAGCAAGAGTCAGGGAATAAAAAAAGGGAATAGAGGCGTGCCAGTGGAAATACCCCAGGAAAGCCCTTGGGGAGTTATGCTGGCTAACTGGAATACAAACCCAAGTACAAAGGAAACGAGCAAAGTCAAAATGATCCAGTTTTGTATGTTTGGTTGGGCCGAGAAGGAAATAAGATCCGACCATGTCTTCTGGCCCAGACATGGCTCTTGAAGTCTGGATCTGTCAGGCTTTACAAGTATTGGTAAATTCAAAAGAACTCGTTAACACAGAAGAAAGCAAGTACGCTTCATGCTGGGTGGGAAACAGAGTCTAAGGGGATAAGAATTTTAAAGTTGTCCGAGACCCAAGGAAAGGAGCAAAGGGAAAGCAAGAAAGAGAAGGGCTGGGAGCCCCTGGAAGCATCGCCCCCTCCACTCCCGCCTGTCTCGCCCCAAGCCCAGGCTCCTGTGGCGCCGCTCGCAGCTGCAGCGCCGCTCCCGGAGCCCGAGGTCGCGCCTGTGCCGGCTCTCAGGCACCGCCCGCGGCTCCACCGCTTGTCCCAGCGGCGGCGGCTCCGCCGGTAGCCCCGCTGTTCCCGCCGCCCCCTCCAGCCCCTGCGGCTCCAGCGGTAGCCCAGCCCGCCGCTTTCGGTGCCCCTGTGCCCGTCCCTAGCCCGGCTCTCCGCTCCACACCAGCCCAGCCCGCCGCTTTTGGGGCCCACCCCGGCCCCGCCCCGGCCCCAGCCCCGCTCCCGATGTCCGCGGCCGTTCCAGCAGCCCCTGCCCCCCGCTGCGTTCTCTGCCGCGGCTCCATTGAACCCGGCTTCGGCCCCGCGGGCCGCGCTGGGCTCACCGGCAGCTCGGCCTCCTGGCGCCGTGGCTGCTGCGGACCCGTGCAGAGGCTCCACGCCAGCCTCTAATACCGGCCCCAAGAGCTGGTGCCCTTGGCGGTGCCGGCAGCAGCCTCCGCCTTTGCTCCCCCGCTCCTGCAGGAATCGGCCTCCGAGAGGATCCCCACCTTCTACCCCCCCTCCCTCCCTCGCCTGCACCGTTCCCCTGGCAACGACCGCTTCTGCTGCTCCTCTGAAAGGAGAAGCAAAACGCCAAAGTTCCATCTCGAGGAACGAGCCCTTGCAGAAGGAAATAATATCTGGAGACGGTTCTTCCAGCTGTGTCCAAGGAAAAAGAATGTCAGGGTAGGCTTTAGTTGATGGGGGGACTATGCACACTGGAAGATTTAGCACACAAGAAGGGAAATACATCTACTGATTCAAGGTACGCTTTTGGAGGGGTGCATGCCTTGGGAAAATCTGGGACACCCCACCTCTGCTTCTTTAAGTGTCTCCATGTGGGACATCAATTAAATGTGGACAAATTTTAGAATGCAGCTTCCAAGTCAAGTTACCTGCTAGGAAATGACTCCAGCTCTCTGGCACCTTGGGCTGTTTTAAACACAGCCTGGCCCTTCATGGCTGAGGCTCTGAGTTATTGCACAGGCATTCAGGGCTGACAGTTCCCTGCAGGGAGAGCTCAGCACATGTCCACAGAGGCAATCCCAGCATGTGCAAGAAAGAAAGAAGCAGCAAAAGGTTATTGCTTCTCTTTCAAAAGTTATTTCAAGTACTCAAACCCAAACCAACCTTTGCTCTCGATTTTGGCTCCTTTGCAGACTGCCTCTGCCGTGGGGTTTTCTCCAGGAGAAGCAAAGGAATTGCTCATGGAACAGTGCAGATTAAGTTATCCCAAAGGGAAGTAAAGAAAAATATCTCATTTTTCCATCAAAATGCTCATGCTCTTTCCTACAGATTATTTCAAGTTTTTCCCACAAGCTTTGCCCTACCCATCATCCCATTTTTACCCCAAAAAGTAATTTTCTCTATCCTCAAGAATGTCTCAGTGTCTATCCCCAAAATTTTCACTGTGTCTCTGCAAGTGACTACCTCAGTTTACCTCATGCTGTTCATTCTCTTCCCTGGGGATTGCTCCAGATTTTCCCTCCAAGCTGTCCCTGTCTGTCCACTTCTGCTTTCTTCTTTTTTACAAGAAAGTATTCATTCACTACTCTGGAGACTAGCTCCAGTTTTACCCCCCAAAATTTCCCTAACATTCACTAGTCATTGCCTGATTTTTACCTCAGTATGTTCATTCTCTCCCCCTACAGATAACCTCAGATTTTACCCCCAGTATTTTCCCTACCTGCCCACTAACTATTTACTCTTTTTGACCTATAAATACTCTCTTTCTACCCTGGAGATTTCATCAAGTTTTACCCTGAAATATTTCACTATCTTTCCAGTACTGTCTCACTTTACCTCATGATGTACGCTCTCCCTGCCACACTTCACCCCAGATTTCACCTCCAAAATTATTGCTGCTTGTCCACTACTTATTACCTGATTTTCACTTCAGTAGGTCCATTCTCTGCCCAACAGGTCATTTTAATTTCTACCCCCCAAAACTTTTCCAACCTCTCACCTAGTGATTGCCTCAGTTTACCTCAAAAATGCTGTCTCCCCTAGAGATTACCTCAGACTTGACCCCCAAATTTTTTCCCTGTCTGCAAGTTACTACCTCCGTTTAACTTCAGTATGTTCGTTCTCTGCACTACAGACTCAAGTTTACTCTCAAAATCTCCCTGCCTCTCCAACACTGATTACTTCCTTTTTACCTCAAAAGATTGATTTATTTTCTACCATGGAGGTTACATCAAGTTTCACCCCCAGAATTTACTAATACTTCCACAACTGATTCACTCAGTTTACCTCAAAAAGTGTTCATTCCCTCACCTAGAGATGACCTTGTATTTAACCCCTAAAGGTTTCCCTACCTGTGCACAACTGATTGCTATAGTTTACTTCAAAATCTTCATGCTCTCCACTACAGGTCACCTTGAGTTTAGTTCAAAAGTTTTCCCTACCTGTCCATTACTGATTATCTCAATTTTTACCTAAAATAAGTCATTCTCTTCCTACAGACACCAGATAGCAAATCATACAAAGATCTAAAACTCTGCACAAGAAACAGCAGAAAGTTTTCCATGAATAACACAAGTTCCATTTTTCCCTCCTCTGCCTAGGACTGCTACCAGGAGACAGGAGAGTTGTTATCAACACTCAAACCTCGCAAGCGTTGTTATTTCTCAGAGAGCTGCGCTGGCACTGAGCTACTCCCATGCGCCTGCAGGGCTCTGGGGAGGAGCAAGACAACATCCCACTCCTGCCTGGAGAAATTTCACCCCTGTAAAAAGTCATTTCCCTTCTCTCTCTCTGAGCCACGGCCAAAGCAGCTGTGTAGAAATACATGAACTATTCATGGAAGGGATTATTCAGTTGTGGGAAAAACGCTAAAGAAAGACTATCACCCCAAATTTCAGGGTGAAAACACACTGCTTGTTAACAGGAGCACACAAACTCATTTAAACCAGAGAGGAAACTGCACATCAGGAAAAGAGCTGAAAGATATGCTCTGCCTTGATTGATAATTCCAAAGGAAATGCCCCACGGATCATAGGCAATTACCTATAATTTTACCTCCATAATCACTGGATTTCTGACTTGGGTTGCTGTGGAAGTGTTTCACAGATGCCTTGAGGGGTCAGGGGCTTGGTTGGATTCTTTGTGGTTAGTCCTGACAGGCCCAGGCCAAACCCACCCACCTGCATCGCTGCTCCACCCCAAATTTGCATGAAATACTGAGAACAGTTTATAAATACTCCCCTTCCCTGTCCTTCCTTACACAACCATGGAGCAAATGTACTCTATCCCTTGTTCCCAAGAGCACCTCTCCAGCCCAAATCCCAGTTTTCACAAACACAAACCAAACAGACCTAAGACAATTATTCCATCAGTGCCTGCAATTCTGAGCTCCCTGTTCCCTGCCACTCACACAGCAATCTCACCTCAGCCCAGAGACTCCCTGTCCCCAAAGGGAAACAGAACCTGACGGGGCACAGCTCTGGCACCGCATTTCCCCTTGTTCCTGGAAAGCCCAAGTAAATCCAGTCCCTCAGACCTTGCATCCCTGAACACCAGGAGAGCTGGAGTTTTACCCAGATCCCAGTGCCCTGCACGGCTGCGCTGACACGAGCACAGGCCGATCGCTCCGCCCAGCACCATCCCTCATTTTCCTCCCATTGCTCCCCAAGTGTCCCCAAACCACCCCGTGTCTGTGCCGGGGCCAGGGCCTGCCCCAAGCCCGACCAGAGGCTGTCACCCAGCCCTGCACCAGCTGCTGCCCCTGGGAGAGCTGGGAATGCACTGAGAGCTCGGCTCCCCAGTCCTCAGACACACAAATAATGCCCAACCTGCCCCTCTGGGCACAGCCAAACACCACAACTCCATCATCCCCAAGCAACTCTGGCAGTTGCCTCTTCACCTCTGCCCTTTTCCAAAGGACACAGGTAGGACTGGGGTGTCAGAAATGGCATTCCCTAGGCAGTTCATCCAAGCACAGAGGAGAAGAGGAACCCTGTGTCCCTCTGACTGACCCCACAGCATGGGCAGGACCAGCTGGGTTTTTTGTATTCTAAATTTTAAAATGAACTGAAGAACCTGAAAGGCAAGAAACAACACATGCATAAGGTTAGAGCCAGTCAACACACACACAGACAGACACACCCTCAGACACCCCTTCCTCAGCTTACACGCTGACTGCGGCCCTTACTAGAAACAGTCCCCCCTAAAGAAGATGCTTTAACATCTTCTTCCATCTGCTGCTCCTTGATGTGGAACAGTAGATCCTGGGAAAATTGGTAGCATCAGTGACCATAGGGATCAAAATCTGCCTCGGGGACCTGCAAGACAGCATGAGGCAGTCTGCAAGTAGCTGACAGATAGGAGTTATCCCCACACCAGGCCCATAAGCTTTCTACCCAAAAGCCCATAGACAAGAGATGAGAGTTTAAAACTGTTCAAACTAGCCATGACTGAATGTGCCAGGGCAGGGCAGCTCCAAGCATAAGCAGCACATGGACACACAGTGCATCAAATATAAGCAGAGATGACACGAAGACTTGAGATAACGCTTCAGAAGATAAATTCTTGAGACCAGGATGCTTTGAGGCAACGGAAGCTACGAAACTACTGCAGTGAGGAAGGTCTAGTACACTTCATATAGAAGTCCAAGGGAATGGCACATGAAAAAAAGATACTACCAAAACTGAGAAGGAAGATGGATAGGAACACCTTGCGTACTTCTTCTGGTCTCAAAAAGCAAAACCATAAAGATGCCAGAATAAGCCCGATCCAGGAAAGTATGCAAGTGCTCCTGCTGCCAATATGGCCCATAACGATGCCTGTAAAGCATTGAGACATCACAAAGCCCTATGACACTGAAGACAACGGACACAGACCACATAACATAGACATCAACTGAAACTGCCCAGCAATTTTACTTGATGGACCAAGATTCCTAGCGCAAGATGAGTCAGAGGCCAATGACGCCGAAGGAAAGAAGGCTCTATGGCAGTAGTACGGGACAGTGAAATGTAAACTCCTTATGAGAAGTTAGTGCCAAAGCTGGTAAGAGGATGCTCAAGAAGCGCAGTAGGCCTAGAGAAGGAGGCAACGACTGCCAGCTGATACAAAGGGATCCCTAGAGAATGATTCTGCCGCCAAAGGCTGAAGTGACATCACAAAACATGACCGACCAACAAATGGCCAAGATGCAAGGTGCCTGCGTGCTATGTTCAAAAGTGCTCCAAAGCGTGGCTACACTGAAGAGTAGGCAAACTTTAGACCGTGGCAATCATGCCAGACCTGAAGGCAGGCTCCTCAGGTGAAAAGATGGACAATGACATCGAGACTCAAAATCCAATGATGCGAAGCTCACAAGAACATGGAGATGGGTTGGAACTGCCCGGCCCGGCAAAGGCTCGAGTGATGCTGAAGAGAAACCCTCTCTCCCTTAACTCCAAGGGGCCCGGCCTACTACAGCCCTCTCCTCTAAGCTAACTTCAAATGGCCTCCTGTGATTCCAAAGGTTTTTGCCTTCTCCCAACCAACAGTCCCCACACTTAGCTCTCCAAAGACCAGCAGACAAAATCCATCCTCGACAGAAAAGAATGCTTCAGCACCGTGGATGTCAATACATGGCCCACAGCCCACTTGGGCAGCTACAAAAGATAGAGAATAATGACAAAATTCAGACTGTGATGACACATCCCAGAAGTGACCCCTTGCACAATGCCCCTCTCCCTCATAACTGCCGAGGCTCATCGCTCACCGGCCATTTCCAAACTTAGGCTCTGCACCTACTTGTAGTACCTAAGACAACAAAACAGAAACTGCGACTGTTGCCCTCCAGAAGAATAAATGCACGGGCTCCCTCTGCACCACTGGCCCAGGCTCACCTCAAATCTCCATCCGACTCCAGAGGTGGCCCGGACGATACCTGCAAAGCGAAAAGGGACACGCTTCGCATGCTGCCACGTACCTCTCACCTATCAGTCGCCCCACCTAAATGCCAACTCACCTGCTCGCCTCTGTCCCTTGGCATGCCCAGGGCAGCAGCAGCACCTGCAGAGAAGCAAAGCAAAAAAACATGCTGAGAGACTGAAACCACAGCCTCCCTGCTCCAACTGAAGTACACCACACCTATAGCTTAAGCTTGCACCCACCTGGCCTCCAGCATCCCAGGGCCGGGACCACCTAAAATGCATAAACAAAAACAGATGCTTAGAGCTGCACCAGAAACTGATACCCAAGCAGTAACAACTCATTCTGGCCACCAGTCACCGCTCACCTCGCTCCATCGACCTTGACCACTGATCTTCAGCATTACTTCCTACAAATAAAGATGAAGAACAAAGCTGTAACACAGGCACCATTTACACTTGCCCTGCAAAGACAAACGGTGACTGACCTTCCTGTGGGAACCACCTCACCTGGTATGGGGCACTCTGCCACAGATTCAATCCATCTGCATCTGAAAGAAAGTTATGACAAAAGTCAAAGTGCTGCATCAGAACTTAGCAGCTCCAGACATCTTGTGTCAATCTAGAAATACCATCTTGAGTCCAACTAATCCCTACATTACAAGTGTCAAGTCCCTAGGACTTATCCTATTACACCTACACCCAGACTATGTAGCAGGGCAAAGCAGCCCCAGGCCAAACACACAGACACCTGTGACACAGGAGATGACAAACAAGGGGATGCAACAAGGAGAGGAAAGTCTCAGCAAGAAGAATTACCAATGACATGACCTAGATGAGGCCGATAAGGCTCAAAGAGCTCTGGCAGAAAAAGACCCTAACAGAAGGACTTATGCCAAGAACCACAAAGATGGACGCCCGAGAATCGTACGGTTGGAATCCTCTACCTATCCTCGCATTCTCCCAAGTCCTAATCTGTTATAAGGGATTGTTGCAGTGCACAGCTGTCAATACAGCTCAGAACAAGACTGTAAAAGGTGTCTGACTCAATTGTGCTAAAGAGAGATGCGATTCCGATGCATGTCCGAGCCTGCAAGTCAAAGGTTCAAGGGTACCAGCGTCGGGCCAAGGAACGCAAAGGAGCTGCTAAGGATGATGCCCAGCATTTCCGATAAGCCCCTCAAAGGGGTAAGGCAAAAGACATGTGACACAAGATGCCCACAATAGAGACACAGAACACACAATAGACAAGTGACACAACACACACCGGGACTGCTCTGCCCTGCACACCTCAGCATTGTGATCAAAAGCGAGACTTGCCCTTTACGTGGCCTAAGGGCCCCTCTCGTGGACATCCCCATCTCCAAAGCTAATTCAAAAATCCCTCCCACCAAGTCCTGACCCAGCACCCCACTCTCATCCCCCTCCCTGAGGTGTAGCCCTCGACTTAGCTCTCAGATATCCAGGGATGCAAATCCTCATCAGGTGCAAAAGAAGGCCGCCTCATCATCTGGGAAGTTCCTGCCCTCAGAGGGCTCTTCTCTCTTAGTCTACTGCAATAAAGAAAACCAAACATCAGTGCCTGAACTCAGCAGCACATCAGCCAAAACCCAACAATTCCACTACTCACCGGCTCCTGAGAACGCCCCGGTCCTTGGCTCACACGCTGGGGCCGCACTCCGACGCCGCCGTCGCAGGGTATCCCTGGGTTAAGGGGAGACAAGGTGATGTGGCATTGCTGAAACTTGAGTGGACCCTCGCTCCTCCCTCCCTCCCCGACTCGCCACAACTCCTCAGCCATTGCCAAAAGCTGCCCAGATGGCACCTTCAAACAGAAAAGGTACAGGCTTCATTGCAGAGCCCTGTAATACTTCTGGAAGGCTCACAGGGGCAGCTCAAGGGTGATAAACTGGCTCCATCAGCTGGTCCATGAGGGGGTTCAGCCCCTGCAGGCATAATACAAGTGGGCCACCTAAAACACACAAATGGATGCTTAGACAATGCATGCTTTGAGCTGCCCCAGAATTTCGCACCCAAGCAATACCTGGTCACTGGTACTGGTCACTGCTTACCTCACTCACTTGACCTTGATTGCTGATATCCAGGTTTACTTCCTAAAAATAAAGAGAAAGAACAGCCCTGCAACATAACCAAAATGAAACACCACCCCTGAAAAGCTGAATGATGACCAACCTTCCCAGGGGAGAAGGGGCAAAACAAAATGGAAAGGCACATGCCCATGTAGCGTCCAAAAGTGTTGCATTGCCAAGGTAGGTTCCACCTGAAAGTGCTCGACTGTGACCTCTTTCTGCAAGGGTGTCTGTCATGTTGGAGTAGCGATTTGAATGCTGCAGACCACCTGTAAAACACAAAAAAAAAAAAAATCAAAGGCTTATAGTTTCATCACTAATACAACAACTCCAGTAGCAGCCAGTTCTGTGCTTGAATCAATACTCATCCAGCTCATGGTCCCCCCGGTGCCAATACCCTGCTGTGCCAAGTGCCTCGCATCTTCAAAATGAAAATCCAAACAGTGAGGTAAACATAGAGCCCAAAGTCAGGCCGTAGCTTGGACTTCAGGCACTGACCCACCTCGTTGCTGTGCTCCTCTGGTCTCCTCTGTTCACATCAGGTTTACATGCTCTCCCTCTGCAAAAGAATTATTTGTCAAAGTTACCCAGCTTAGCCTTTCCCAAGTTCTCATTCCTCAAAGCAAACTGCCTAGGATCCCACAGCAGTGGGCCTTAGGACAAACTACTATGAAACTGCAAGACACCACTGCACCACTCCCACGTCTCCACTGAACACCACACAGACTGGCCACAGTCACTCCATCCGAGGCGTGGCTCAGGTGGCTGAGCAAAGCAAAAGGCTCCCTGTAAAGTCTCCTTTCTTCTCCACCTATCCCCCCACCAGGACTACTCTACAGGGCAGAGCAATTCCAGGCTAGACACAAACTCAAACAACACATTATACTACAAGCAGCGTGATATGAAGATGATAAAAAAACCTCTCGGCAAGAAGAACGATGGCAAGGACAGAGATGACGCCAAAAGAAACAACCAATAGTATGGCATTGGTGGATGAAGGGGGCTCTAAGGAGCAGAAGAAAAGACTGGAACAGTGACCTGTTCTAAGAACTGTCAGTCACAATGATCAAGATGGCTGTGAGAGACAAGGCCACATTTAGAATGCTCCCATATCCTGACAATCTTACAAGCCCCAGGACATTACAGCTCACGGCTGGAAAGGATGGATGGCAGTACAGCCGGGAACAAGGCCTCCAAAGAGATCCGACTCAATGCTTTCAAGATGTGATTCCAAGATGTGGCCAAGCCCACTGGTAAAAGAACAAGTGATATTGGCATCCTACCAAGAAGTACGAAAGTTCAAGAAGCTAGAGATGATGGCCAATGCTTATGACAAGCCCCTTAAGGATAAAAGGCAGAGAGATCTGATCCAAGGGAAGCCAAAGACACAGAACACACACCGGACAAGACAACACACACTGGAACTGCTCTGCGCTGCACACCCTACAGTTGCAGTCAAAAGTAGGGCTACTCCCTTTAGCTTACCTAAGAAGGCCCTTGGAGAGCATCCCTTTCCCCTACACTACTTTTTAAATCTCTCCCAGCAATTTCCAACCCACTAGCCTGCTATCATCCCTTCTCCGGGCCCCAGCCCCCAACTTAGCTTTCAGATGACCAGTGATGTGAATCCACACTGGATGCAAAGGAGTCCACCTCAGCCATCTCCAAAGGCACTGGGATCCCCAGGTTGGCCTCTTAGTCAGCTGTGACAAAGAAAACCAAAATCAATGCACCAGTGTAGTGGCATACAAGCCAAATCCCAACAAGTCAGCTGCTAACTGGGACCCTGCTCCCGCTCCCACTCATACTTGCAGTCTTTAACTTACCTATCAGAAGCCTCCATCTCCAATGTCATCTCTGACCCAGGGTAGCTCCCTCTTGCAGCACAATGAATCTGCTGAACAAATTTGAAGTGTCATACTTGACACAATCTGGAATTTCAGCAAGTTGCAATGCTTCTAAGAAAAACAAGGGGAAAAAAAAATTACAAAAAGTACCAAGCACCTTATCAACCCTGAACACTCAATCCAAAAATCATGAACTACGGACTCAATGCTATCTTCTTTACAGTGTCTTCAAAGCCTCTATTGCTTTAGATGCCAAAAATACCTGCTGAAAGAAAGCTGAAAAAACCCGAAAGACCCCCCCCCCCCCCCTTCATGGAAATAAGAAGACACCCTCACCCCCACTAACCCCACAACAGGAATGGGCCTCTTTTACCCTGGGCTGGGGTTAATATACCCCTGGCCGGGCCCGCCTCTCTTTCCCACCATGCCCGGGGAAAAGGGAGGAGGCAATTTTACCATAAGGGATAAAAGCACTGGGAGGAGCTGCAGCTGTTTGGCTGCTCTGCCTTAAATTCCAGGTGAGTGAAGGGCTCTGTAGATGCCTTCTGTTTTACTACAGCTGCATCCACTGAAAGGGTAAAAACACTCCTTGTTTTGGCAGCGTAGACAGATGAGTTGCATTCTTCCTTGTTAAGTTCTGTAATTGTTCATTAGTGACTATTGAGTCACAGGAATATGGAGGGTGGAGAAGAATAGTAGTAATATACATGGTGTAACTCCTGTTGGGGTCTCTAATTAGGGCTGTATTCATTATAAATAAAACTGAAAAAATAATGGGCTCTCTGGCAGCAGGAGGGTTTTGTGAGTGCTGGGCTCGCTCCCTTGTGAGAGATTGGGTACCACTACCCAGCTAGAAGTGCCCTGAGGTACAGATTTAAATTCTTAAAATGCTGAAAAAGGGGGAGCTTCTTTCAATTGAACCCCTTCAAATGAGAGACTAGGGAGTGTTTGTCTCTACTTAAATAGATGCCATAGCAATAAATGGGTTCTCTCCTCTGAATCCCCGAAAATACTGGAAAAAGAGGGGTTTTCCTTACTTCAGGTCTCTCCAGTGATGGAAAAAGGGGGATTTCTCCCTCAATTCAAACCCTTATAAAGGAGGGACAACCGGGTTTTTCCCTCAATTTAAACCTTGGGATGATGAAAATGGGGGAGTTATGCTTAATTCAAACCAATAAAACAGCATTGTCAAGGTTTTCCCCTTCTATTTAAACTGGAGAATAATGGAAAATGGGGATTCCCTGTCAAGTGATACCCCTAAGAGAATGGAAAAGGCAGGGTTTCCTTCAACTGATACCCTTAAAATTGCAGAGGAAGGGGATTCCCCCTCAATTTCAACACAGACAATTATGGAAAAGGACGTTTTTTCCCTCTGTTTAAATCCCTTTTCTCCTCATAACCCCCCTTTTTTTCTGGGGGCACTGGGGAAGAGCTGCCAAGATGAAAGGGGAAAGTGGAATGTTTCCCTGGGACCCCACATGCTGCCCTGCCTGCTCAGGTGCTGCCCCTTGGCACGAGGGGTTTTCCCTGGGCATTTTCTGGGAGCAGTGCTCTGTGCCCAGGTGCCTCCGGCTGCTCCCCAGCTCCTGCCGGATGCTCTGACCATTGTCCCTGGAGGGACACTCGGGATGCCCCCATTGCCCCTCTGGACCAGCAGCTCCCTGCACAGCTGTGCCCGGGGAACCCTCGGAGAGCGGCCTCTGGCAGGAGCCGCCCCCTCCTCATCCTGGCCGCTCACACCTGGGGCTGCTGCGCCTTGGAGCAGGGGCTGAGGAGGAGAAAGGTCCTGCTGGTCCTTCCCTGCCCTGCACAGCCCTTGGTGTGCCCCTGAAACACCGGGGTGCCGGGCTTTCCTTGCTGTGGGAGACTGGGTGGTTCTTTGATCCCAGACTCTGCTCTTCCCCGGGCACGGCACATGGACAGGGGGCAGAGATGGGCCCTCAGAGGAGCGGGGGCTGCTCCTCGCTCTCGGGGCGCCGCGGGCGCTGTGCAGCCTTCCCCTTTTACTTCCCAGTTCCTCATTTTGTGCCTCCTTTTCCCTTGGGGATGCGCCCGGGCCGCATTCCAGCGGCCGCCACGGCAACAGCACCTGCGGGCGGCGGGGTGGGCGGGGTTTTATCCACTGAAAACACACATTGTCATTAAAATCTGTTTCCTATCTAATACACAAAAATCACTTTCCTAGAAGGAATTTCCATGCATTCACCTCCTCCTGGAAGTCTTTTGATGGTCCTGCAGATTCATTAAGAGGGGTCCCTGCTGGTCATATTCACTGAATGCTTCAGTATTAAAGGTGACCTTGCCTTGAGCTATTTTTCTGGGCGTGCACTGTTGCTTCTTGTGACAGAACTGCCCCAGAACCACTGCAGGCCTCCTGATCTGTTCCAGCACCGGCTCCAGCCTCAATTTCTTGCCCTGTGTGCACACATTTAAATCCTTTAATCTTTTTCACTACTTGGTCTTTCAGCAACATCGGGGAGCTGAAAATGTTTATTCTCTATGTTATTTCTCAATCCCCTGCTGAACAGCCCAACCCTCCCTCCTCCCTCTCCCACCCCACCATTCCCACCACCCTGCTCCCCTGCACATCTCACTTCTCTCCACCAAACCCTTCCCGCTGCAGGGAGCTGCTGAGGAGCCGCTTGGTCCATCCCTGGATTCTCCAAGCACTGACTGCCCATCCACTCTGACCACAGCCGGGGCCACATCCCACCGCCTGCCCAGCATCCATCCATGGTGGTGAGCTCCGTGTCCCCACCTTCTGCCTCACCCACCAAAGGAGATGATCCATGTGAAATAGATGTCACCGACATGGCCATACACAGTGTGACACTGCTCATCTGTCTCTGTGCGCTGGCCGGGAACGGGGCTCTTCTGCCTCCTCAGATGGAAAGGGCGTACTGCCGGCATCTTTAGCCTGGCTGTCACTGACTTCATCTTCCTCCTCATTGCGGTCCCCTCTGCCCTGCTCTTCCTGCTGGAAGATGTGTCCTGCTCTCCTGTCATGCCCCTGATGTACGTGAGATTCCTTTACCTGGTGTCAGCGTTCTCCTGCTACTTACTGGGTGCTCTTCTGGATGACAGCCATCAGTGCCAAAAAGGACATGGAAAAGCTCTGCAAGCTCTGCTGCCGCTGTGACCTTCCCAATCCCATGATGTGGGTGCTGTGGGGTGCTCAATGCTTGACCTTCTTCGTTCCCATCATTCTCATTCCCACAGTGGCTTCCCTGTGCCCGTCACACGAGCAGGAGCACTGCCGGGTGGCTCTCATCTCCATGTTCTCCGTTACCCTGCTCCTCTTTGCTGCACCCGTGGTCATTACCCGCATAATAATCAACATGTTCCGCTGGGTCCCGGTGTTTCCCGGTCTGTCCCGCGGGGAGGCGGGGCCTGACCCGCGCCACGCCCCCTACGCGCGCGCTCCGCCGGGGTCAAGTGGTTCCCCGCGCGTCACGTAATCGGGGCGGGGGCCGCCGGGAAGCGCCAGGCGGGACCGGGCCGGGATCGGGGTCGGGATCGGGACCGGGCCCAGGCCCAGCGCAGCCCCGGCCAAGCCGCAGCCCTGCCCGAGCCCTGCGAGCCGCCAGCCCGGCGCCGGCCCGCCATGGACCGCCGGGACGCCTCCGGATCGGCCGCCCGCTTGGCAGCTGCCCTCCCCTCCCTCCCCCGGGCCGCGCCCCCCGGCGCTTCGTGACTCGCCGGCGGCTCCTCGGCTCCTCCATCGTTCGCCGGTGGCGGCAGCCAAGAGATAGTCCGGGCCTAGCGGAGCGGCCAGCGCAGGTGAGCACGGCCGGGCCTGGCCTCCCGCCGGCGCCGGGGCCACGCCGTCCCCGCCCCGGGCACTCCCGGGACATCCCGGCCGCCCCCTGGGCGGCAGCGGCGGGCCCGAGGGCGGCATCGGCCGCTGCGGGCGCAGCTCCCGCCGGGACCCGCAGCTTTCCCCGCGCTCGCGCCCCGCGGTGGGGGACACCCCGGGAGGGCGGGGGTCCCTCCCCGGGCAGCGCAACCCGGGGCATTCCCTGGAACGGGGACTCGGGGCCGGCGGGGCCGCTGTGCTGCCCTCCCCGCTGATGGGTTGAATCCTGTTCCGGTCATTGGCTTTGTCAGGGCTTTGTTCCTTCCCCTTTGCTCTCCCGGTTTGGCGCCGGAGCCGCTCCGGGATGGAGCGGGCCGGCACCGGCACGGGCTGCGGGGCTCTGGGGGCGGCCAGCGGCTCTGGGCGGCTTCGCGGGGCTGCCGTGCTCGGGGAATTGACTTCGGGCGGCTGCTGCCGAAGGTGAAGGAGGGAAGAGTCGCGGGTCCGGACACAATCCCGTCCCGGAGTGAGCGGGCGGCTGTTACGTAAAGCCTCATCCTTGCGGGGGTTGTGTTGGACTTTGTAAAAGTCGTTTAACGTTCCTGGGCTCTGGGCTGACTTTTTTCCTTTTTTGCCATTTTTCAATGAGCAAAACGAAGCGAGAAAGTGTTGAGAGGTGTAAGCCAGGTATCCGGTGCATTCAGTGCTGTGCCTGTGATTCTCTTCGGGAGATGAGCAAGTGGTTCAGTGGATTTTGGGGGAGAACTGAGTGCTTGTGCCAAAGCTCGCTCACAGCCTGGGCAGATGCTGTACAGTGGAAAGGGAAAAGGGGCAGGTGTGGGACCCACTCCCCCCCCCCCCCAGCTCATCTCTCGCCTTATTACGGCCTTGTTTGGTCATTTTCTCAGGAGTGCCGGTGCTTTGAAGCATTCCTGTGTTCCCAGTGCTGGCAGCCAGGTGCCCACCTGCCCCTGTGGGACTGCCCAGGCCCTTCGTCAGTGCCACTCTTTGGAATGAACTGCTTCTGCTGGGGCCTGTGTGTTCATTTGTCACCTGGGCTCCCTCCCAGCTACTGAACTCCTCTCAGGTGTATTCCTAGTTCCTGACATTCCTTTAAAACTACCGAATTCTTCTCTCAGGTCCCTGGCAAATGGGGCTTTGCAGCCTGGGGGAGTTACTGCAAAACGGGGTCTAGTGAAGTGCTCTGCAGGAGTGGTTGTGCACCTGAATGGTCATTTAATTGTCTCCTCTAATGAGGGAAACGTGATTAAACTCCCGGCGCTGTGCTGCTGTTGTGTGTCAGCCTCGAGGTGTGAGACAGTCCCGGTGTCACACTGGAGTTGCTTAGTGGCTGTGCTGAGACTGGGACAGGTCTTGTTGGTCAGGAGCAAAAGGGAAAATTTATCTTTTGGCTTGCTTAATATCTTGGCTTTATTAATGTATCAATGTCAATTGTTGTCATTTGCTGCCTTCTGCACAGTGTGTTTGCAGCTCTGTGTGAGAGCAGGCTCTCCCCTGTTTGGGATTGAGACAATCCTGGAATATCCTGAGCTGGAAGGGACCCACAGGGATCACCCAGTCCCACCCCCGTCCCTGCCCAGACCCCCCAACAACCCCAGCCTGGGCATCCCTGGCATCGCTGTCCAAACGCTCCTGGAGCTCTGGCAGTCTCGGGGCCATGCCCATTCCCTGGGGAGCCTGGGCAGTGCCCAGCAGCCTCTGGGGGAAGAGCCTTTCCCTGATCTCAGCGTGAGCCTGCCCTGGCCCAGCTCCAGCTGCTCCCTGGGTCCTGTCTGTGTCCCAGGGAGCGGAGATCAGAGCTGTAGGCCCCGATGTGTTCTGACCTCACACTTCTCTACCAGAACAAACCCAGTACCCTCAGCAGCTCTTTCATGGTCCTTCCACACCCTTCCCCATCCCCATGTCCCTTCTTTGGATGCTGTCAGCTTTTTATCTTTTTTATATTGTGGCGCCCAAAAGTGCCCCCAGGACTCCAGTACAGTTTAACAGCAATGAAAGAAAACAGTAGATTTCAACTTTGATCTCAAAAGCTGTCTCAGGCCCCTGATACTGCCTCGAAATGTCTTTGCAGTTCTTGCTTTATGACTTGTGTCAAACACGGAGAGAGTGAGACTGAGCCCCTGGGGTCAGGTTCTGTGTGAGAAGCCACACAGCAAGCCAGAAATCTTTGCTCCAGATCACCAGAAATTTACAGTATTGAGGACGGAAATACTGAGAGTTGAGTCTTGGGAGCTGAGCCAGGAAAGCAGCACCTCTGCCATGGGCAGATTTGGCACGTGGAGAGAGCTCGAGCAGCTTGCAAGAGGTCCCAGCAATGTGTGTGTGGAGCTGGGAGGAGCATGAGTTGCAGTGTCGTGTTTGGAGTCCCCCTGGGTGAGGATGTAGGAATAGACTGGAGTTTTTGGTGACTGAGGTTTCTTTTCTGTTTTTGGCCACATCATTTCAGTTTGTTACTCGCCTGTGGTTTGTTCTACAGGCCTGTTTCCTTTCTCTCCTACTATGGTGTCACAGTTATCTTCAGCAGAGGCTCAGCAATAACTAAACTTGAGCTTAGATACTTAAACTTCAGTTCAGAGTAGATACACGGCAGAAATCCTTCCGTGTGAGGGTGGGTAGGCCCTGGCACAGGGTGCCCAGAGCAGCTGTGGCTGCCCCTGGATCCCTGGCAGTGTCCAAGGCCAGGCTGGACACTGGGGCTTGGAGCAGCCTGGGACAGTGGAAGGTGTCCCTGCCCTTGGCAGGGGTGGCACTGGATGGGCTTTAAGGTCCCTTCCCACCAAGGCCTCGTCTTCCTTTGCCTTCAGTGTCTGCCTCAGAGTTTGTACCCAAACCAAAGTGAGGTTGATGTCACCTTCTCTAAACTGGGAGAACAGATCACTCCAAGCTGTGGGGAGATGGAGAGGCTGTAGGATGGAGAGGGTGCAGCCCTGCAGACGCCGAGCTGTGGGGTTGCTGCTTTTCCTCGTTGTTGCTGCGGACACAGCTCAAGGTGGGTCTGAGAGAGACAAACTCTGCTTTTGGGGGTTTGTGTTGATGAGGAGGGGAGGGGAGGTCACTGCTCTGCTTCTTGTAACTGCTGTGGCAGAGCCAGGAGCCCAAGGCAGGACAAGGGCAAAGCAAACCTCTCCGAGCTCTTGGGTTCTCTTCATTCCCAGATATTCTGATTCCTGCCCAGGTCCAAGTTCATTGTGCTGTGCAGGATGCGAGTTTAATCAGGTTTTAGTGCTGGTTTAGCTGAGTGTTTCTAGGGCTTGAGGATGAAGCCAAATGCTCTGCATTGAGAAAGTGATGGATGTTCAGCACAAGATTCTCTTCAGGAACTGGCACGAAAAGTGGTTGCTGAAGCCGAGGGAGGAGCAATTCACAGCTTGGCTGGAAGAGGGAGAAGTGCTCACTGCTGGTCTGTCACTTCATCCTCATGAGTGAGTGTGGGAGCTCCCGAGATCAGCCAGGCTGCAATTTCAGATAGTTTAGATGGGCTGGCCTTGAAAAATTCATATTTTGGTGCCTGGAACAAAAGCTGAAGGTGGCAGGAAGTGGCAGCAGTAGCAGGGAACTGAAGTGACACCACCCTGAGCTCAGAACTAATTTTGGTTGTGACCTTGAGCAGTCCCTGGGCCACACCAGAGCTTTTTGTGTCACCTGCTTTGGGAGGTTCTTCCTTGCCCGTGGAGAAGTTGGGTCTGGCACAGGTCTGCTGTGGAGCACCTGTGCCACCACCTTTAAAGAGCCACACTGGAGGTGTCAGTGAGCCCCTCAGTGCCTGCCCAGCCTAGAGCAGGGCTGGGAGGGCAGGGGGCTCAGGGAGTGCTCATTCCTGGTGGTGTTGGAGCTCTGAGCCCAGCCCTGAGCTGGGTTTGTGGCTCTGAGGGCCCGGGGAGTGTCCGGAGCAGGCCTGGCCTGGGCAGAGTAGGAACTCCTGGAGTAACTCCTGAGTAAGCCACACCTTCCACGCGAGAGGGAGGCACTCCCAGAGTCAGGTGCTGTCTCCTCAGAGGTGCTTTGGGGTTTAATTCTGTTCTCACTGTGACTCCTCTCACCTGGGAGCCCTGTGGTTACCTCCAGAGGGTCTGAGGCCTTAGGGATGTAAATATGGACAGGAGGGGTTGGAATCTGCCTATCAGGGAATCCTCCCCTTGCCCAGAGGAGAGTGTGCAGAACTCTTCTGTGTGATGATAATGTTTTCATACTTTAGGTGTGAAAATAAAAAATGGGAGAAATCTCGTTTTTCTGGCAGCACGCAAAGAACTTTCTTCTGTGTCACCACTAAAACTCTGTGAGGGGATGAACACCTGGGAATCTGAAAGAGACATAGCTGGAAAGCATCAATATGAATGGATTTTTCTGCTTCTTTTTGCACTTGAAAGAAAGGTGAAAGTTACAGGCTGAGTCAAGCTTTTACCCTTTATTTCAATCAATTCAGTTATTGCTAAATATGGCTACACACAGGTAGCCCAGGTGACAGAGCTGCCTCCAGCTGCTCCTTGGCCCCAGTGTCCCACGCGGGATGCTTGAGTTATCCACTGAGAGCCCCCTTGAGACTGGAGCACAGGTAAATCTGCCTGTCTGAAGGGCAGGATTGTGTCCTAAGTCCCTCCTCATTCCTTCCTTTCCTCAGGCCCCACCATTGTGGCTTGGGTGGCAGTGGCACATTGGAAAGGCCTGGGGGTGCCAGCTGGGGTGAGAGCTCGGGGTGCCAGCCCAGGCTCCACCAGCACTTGGCCCACACTGGGGCACAGATTGAGAGATGAACTCTTGGAAGCTTGTCCTGAGGAGGATGAATGGTACCTACTGGTGAAATTCGGTGCTTTCATGGAGCTGTGATAAACCCCAAAGTCTTAGACTGCCAACCTACAGCCTCTGCACCGTCACATTCCCCAGTTGCATTTTGTATTGGAATTTTACCTGCTCCCACCTGCGTCCTCCTGCTGGCAGTGCCAGCAGCCCACGTGCTGCCTCTCCTGAGAGCAAGTTCCTGCCTGTTTCCTCTCCCAGCCCCAGCTCTTGCTTCCCTCTGGCAGAGGCAGCTTTAGGTGCAATATCCTGATGTTTCTGTGAGTGGGTTTTGGAATAAACCTACACACGGGATGTCCATGGGTTGCTGCTATGGATTCTGTGAAAGGTGATCAGGAAAAGCAAGTTCAGAGTTACTCAGGGGATCCTCTGATTCCTGCCCATCTCACGGAGCTGCTCAGGGTGAAACTACTACTCCCATGCTTTTTATTTTGCTCCTCTTAGTGCTGGTTTTTCCCCAGGTAAGTCAGTGCTGGAGCAGCCCTTGTGGGTTTATCTGTGATGAGCAGTGGTTGTGTCTGCACACGGAGATAGCAGATTCCAGCTGTAGTGTGCAAACGTCGGTGCTTTGTGCCTTAGTGCACAGCCACATTTGTCAGCTGACAGGGCTGATGCGATGAGAAAACCTCGCACTCTCCAATAACCTGAGCACAGGCACTTCCTGCGTTGTTACATTTAACCAAAGCTCTGATAAAAAATACTACATTAATTTTTCTAATGGAGACCAGATTCCGCATTATCATCATTTACGTTTTTGGATAGTCTTTGATTGACTCTGGTGGGAAGGGAGGTGAATCAGTATCTTGTACTTTAGGGAAAGATCTAGGGGAGAATTGAATTGTACTTCCTTGGAATTCACATCACCCGCCCTTAGTCGGAGATGTTGATCTTGAGAACAACAAGCAGAGAACAGCCCAGGAAGGGCTGAACATGACAAAACAGTGCAGAGCATAAAGAAATCCTCTTTGCTGTGTTCATCATTCTGTCTTCATCTTGGATTGTTTCCACCCTTCTCCTTCACCTGGAAGTCACAAGCATCCTGCAGTGGCAGGTACTCTGGGTTCTTCTGCCAGGAGTAGTCTAAGAACAGCTTTTGCTGGGAGCAGCTCTGACCTTGCTGAAATCACTGCTGAAGCCTCCCCTGACTCTTGCAGTGCCAGAATTTCAGGGTGCCAGTGGTGAGGCAGGGACTGAGCCTGGTTCATTGTCCCCAGAGCTCGGGTAGTACAGGACAGTCAGGCCAGTAAAGCCCCTGCTCAGGGCTGGGAACGAGATCCTGGCCGGCTTTCCCTCTCTGCCCCTCTCTGCAGTCCTGCTGGGCTATGTCATGCTACTATGTTAGAGCATTGTTCCATGTATTTTTTTTTTTTTTTGGAAGTAATGCCGGATATTGGCAGTCAGGGGCGATGGAGCGAGGTGAGCAGTGACCGGTGGACAGAATGAGTTGTTACAGCCTCGGTCTCAATGTTTGGAGCAGCTCTAAGCATCCGTTGTTGTTTGTGTGTTTTAGGTGGTCCACTTGCAGGATGTCCTGGCCCTGGATGCTGGAGGGTGCAAGCCTAAGGTATAGGTGTGGTGTACTTCAGTCAGAGCAGGGAGGCTGTGGTTTCACAGTCTCTCAGCATGTTTTGTGTGTTTTTGCTTTGCTTCTCTGCAGGTGCTGCTGCTGCCCTGGGCGTGCCAAGGGCCAGAGGCGAGCAGGTGAGTTGGCATTTAGGTGGGGTGGCTGATAGGCCAGCGGTCTATGGCAGCGTGCTGAGCGTGTCCCTTTTCATTGTGCAGGTTTGTCCTGGCCACCTCCAGAGTCAGATCAGGATTTGAGGTGAGCCGGGGCAGTGGTGTGGAGTAGCCCGGGGATGCTCTTCTGGAGGGCAACAGTGACGTTTTCTGTTTTGTTGTCTTAGGTACCGTGAGCAGGTGTGGAGCTGAAATTTGGAGAGAGCAGGTAAGCGATGAGCCTCGGCAGTTTCGAGGGAGGGGGCCTTGCGGAAGGGGTCTCTTTTGGCGTGTGTTGTCAGAGGCTGAATTTTCTCCTTGTTCTCCGTCTTTCGCAGCTGCCAAAGCGGACCGTGGGGAACGTGTTGACATCTGAGGTGCTGATGCATTTTTTCTGCCAAGGATGGATTTTGTCCGTTTGTCTTCAGAAAGCTAAGTGTTGGAAGCGGTGGTTGGGAGAAGGGAAAGGCCTTTGGAGTTCCAGGAGGCAATTGGAAGTTAGCTTAGAGGAGAGGGCTGTTGTGGGAGGGCCCCTTGGAAGTAAAGGGAGAGGGTTTCTCCTCAGCATCACCCGAGCCTTTGCTGGGCAGGGCAGTTCCCACCCATCTCTGTCATCGGCCTTTGAGTCTCGACATCATCGTGGATCTTTTTGCCCGAGGAGCTCGCCTTTGGGTCTGGCACGATCGCCACGGTCTCCATTTCACCTACTCGCTGGCATAGCCACCCGCGGGCATCTTGGCCACTTGCTGGATGGTCAAAGGTAAGGGATCAAAGGTCGGGTTGTCAAGGAATGGGTCAAGGGGTCAAAGGTCAGGGGGTAAAAGGTAAAGGCTTGGGCTCAGGATTAGAGGTTCCAGCATGATTTTCCATGGTGGTTCCCAGTGTGGGGACATGGGATGTGGGGTCAGTGGCGCCGGGGGCGGGCAGGAGCCCCGTGGGCAGTGGCCGGCAGCGGCGGGGACGCCTCCGTACGGTCGCGCCCCTCCAGTGCCAGCAGAAGCCCCCCTGCGCCGTGCGGTGCCCGGCCCCACTCCTTGCCCTCCCCGCCGCTGCCTTCCCGCACTCCCACCGCACCCCCTGCTCCCCTCAAGCCCAGGGAAATGCAGGAAAACACAAAATCATCGAGGTGGAACAGTCACCGGAGCTGCCCGAGCCATCCCCCCGCCTGAAGGCGGCAGCTGCCCAGAGCCAGGGGCACCCAGCAGGATGCAGCTCCCCTTTCCCAGGAGCTGGAGGCAGGGGGAGCAGGGAGAATTTCAGCTCCCAGCAGCTCTCTGTGAGTGCTGGATGGACTCTGGGCTGAGCCAGGTGGGAGGTGTGGGTGGTGTTCATGTCCCCAGGAGCTGCTCAAATCCACCTTAAACTCCTGGAATGGTCTGTGCTGGCAAGAACCTTACAGACCATCCTGTTCAGCCCCTTGCCATGGTCAGGGACACCTTCCTGGGGTGTCTGTGCCAGAGTGGTGGAATGGGCAGGACTTTCTCCCTGAGCCCAGTCCCGGGCAAGATTGGGGTTCCCATGGGAAGAAGCCTGTGAGCTGCATTTCTGGAGCTGGGAGCCTCCATGCCCGGGAGTATTTCCAGTACTGCTCTTTGGCTTTTTCCATAACTGGGCATGATGTTTCTCCCCAGAGCAAGGTGGTTTTCCCTGGATTGTTGGGGTAAGACACTGGCTGTTTGACAGCTCTGTTGTCTCTTTGTCCTGAATGGAAGAGTGAGGAACGGGGGATGCTCCCGACTGTCCCAGGGATGTGGGAACAGCCCAGTTCCAGTGAGGAATGTGACACCCAGCTCGTGGCGTGTGCCCTGAGATGGTCTTTGCTGTTGTTTTGTCCTTAGAGCCTGTTGGAGTGCTGGCCTGGATTTGGGAGGAGCCAAGTAGCCTGGAGCAGTGAGGTTTTTCCTGTCAGAAATCCATGCTGGGGATGTTTTCCCTGGCTGTCCCAAGGGGAAGGAACAGCTCTGGAGTTTTTGCAGCCACAGGCTGGGGATGCATCCCCTGAAAACCAGTTCAGGATCGTTCATCTGACTCTGTCCCTGACCTGTGGCTTCCAGGGAGCCTTCTGGTCTTCTGGATATTCCCAGGAGAGGATATTCCACCACCTGACTTTTAAGCCAGGAATTCCAAACCCAGTAAGTCGGTCACATTCTATGGGAGCTGCCCCAATGGTGGGATGGCAGAGGGCACACCCCACGCTGCTGTTTGGGACATTCCTGACTGGAACGGGAGCCAGCTGGGCATTTTGGAGCACTGAGGCCACCAGGGCAGCCTTGAGTGGCATTCCCAGGCAATGCTGAGGCATCCCATGCCTGTGGCAACACATGCCTGATGTGGAGCAGAGAGAGGAAGGGAGAAATTCTGAGTTGATGGGAGGAATGGAATTGGGCTTTCCAGAATGGAATTGGTATAGGTGCTGATGGTATCATGGAATCATGGGGTGGCTTGGAAGGGACACAAAGACCCTCTGGGCTCTGTTATCCCATCCCGTGGCAAAGAACACGTCCAAAACTGCCTCCTCACCCCCATGGAATGGCAGTGGGTGTTGGGAGCTCTGGCTGGAGCACCTGGAGACCAGGTAAGAATAGCAGTGGCATTGTTTTGGCTGCTGCTGGATGTGGTTTTCTCTTGTCAAGATGTTCCTCTGATTGATGTTTTCATAGTAGCTTGCTAGGCCTCATTTGAGGATAATTCCAAGAATTTGGAAGTCGTTGGAAAAGAATGAGGAAAAAAGGTGAACCTGATCCATTTCTAGTAATTCTGAACTTCTCTTGCAGCACCGTTCCAGGGGAAAGCTGGTGAAAGGATAAAGATGCAGAGGAACAAGTGTTGTAAACCCCCCTGCTTCCCTGACAAAGCAAACCTTTCTGCAATCCCAGTAAATCTCTTGGAGAAACTGTGGGATCATAAGGTTTCCTAGGAAAGGAAAACTAAGGACAGAGATGAGGAAATAGGCTTCCAATTAACAATGATTTGATGGAGGTAGGAATGATTCCTGTATGTTTGATGCACCCCTTTTTATTCCTGGGATAATTTTAAATGATTTCTTTAAAAAATCATTTCGATTTGGGAATTCAGATTAGAGAGGAAACGATGCAAAATAAATGCAGGGAGAGATCACAGAATCATCCTGGAATGGCAGAATAGTTTGGGTGGGAAGGGACCTTAAGGATCACCTCATTCCATCCACAGGGTGCTCCAAGCTGCGGCCAGCCTGGCCTTGAACACTTCCAGGGATGGGGCAGCCACGATTTCCCTGGGTTTACGGGCACAAGAGGAAATTTCCAGCAGGAACTGAGGGGTTTCCTTTGCTCTGCCTGGCCCTAGCAGGGCTTTGGGAGGCAGAGGCTGTGGGAACAGGAGCTTTGTCCACTGCCTTGGGGGAGTCTCTGATGTCCCAAAACCCAGCAGAGCAAGTGGTTGTGGTTTAACATCCCGTTCAAAGGAGATGCCAGGCCAGGAACGGGAATGGACTGCAGAGCAGGGATGGTGGCCAGCAGAGGGGTGAGTGTCCAGGGGGTCCCAGCAGTCCATCCCTGCTGCCCAGGTTTGGGATGAGCAGGCTGGTGAGTGTCCCTGTGCTTGCTCTGCAGGATGAGGAAGCCAGGCCTGCTGAGGAGGAAGATGAGGAAGTGTGTGAGGATGGAGACAGCGGCCACCAAAGGCTGGGGAAGGCACAGATCCAGGTAGGAGACGTTGCCTTGCGAGGAGAGGGACTTGTCTGTCCCGTTGGAATTTGGGGCGTGAGGCCAGTGGAACAAAGGCTTTGATTCCATTCTCTTACTCGGGTTTTCACGTGCCTTAAGAGAGCTTTGTGAAAATGTCATTATCCCTGATTGAGTCTCTGAAAAACAGGGATTGAAGCTTTCAGAAGGGGCCCAACCCTGCCTGCATGTATCCAAGTGCAGCCCCCACTCCCTGTTTTTGTGTACAGCTGGGATGAGACCTCAGCTGCTGTTACTTGCCAGCTCACAAGTTGTGTAGCTCAGAGCCTCAGCCATGAAGGGCCAGGCTGTGTTTAAAACAGCCCAAGGTGCCAGAGAGCTGGAGTCATTTCCTAGCAGGTAACTTGACTTGGAAGCTGCATTCTAAAATTTGTCCACATTTAATTGATGTCCCACATGGAGACACCTAAAGAAGCAGAGGTGGGGTGTTCCTAAGAAAAGAGCATCTAAATTCTTTGGTGGTAGAGGGCTTAAAGTCTGAGTGGAGGTGCCTTTAGGACACTTCCATTCCAGTATCTGAATGGAATTTAAATGAGGTAGCCAAATCCTGACAAGCTTGTATGAACTCCAAAGCCTCTGCAAGTGGTTTACAGCCAGGGAAGGAGATAAGAGTCTGGAGTCTCTCCCCAAAACCTGGCTGCTGGTTTCTTTGGCCAGGCATAGGAATAATTGCGTATTCCCTGGGGCTCTCCTTATGGGGAGAGGTTTACTTATGTGCCCTGGGTTTATTCAGTGCATCTTCAAAGTGATGGAAACTGATTGCATTGAAATGCCAGGGGTGCCAAATGTTTTCCCCAGCCAGAGCTCGGAGCCAGCCCAGTGGGAAGGGGTTTAGTGGCCATTTTCCCACTCCCTCGGGGCAGCAGCACTGGAGCACTCGCAGCCACCCGTGCCCGAGGTGCCGAGTACTGGCAGGAGGCAAAGCCAGGGACTGGGCAGGAGGAGCTTGCAGTGCTCCTGGAATCGCAGAGCTGGAGCTGTGGGTTAGACCTCCCAGGAGCTGCTGCCTCACTCAAACCTTGTTTAAAGCTCAGCATCCCTCCTGCTCCCTTGGAATGATTGTTGCTTCTGTTGTTGCTCTTTCCCGATCCATTATGATTATTATTGTAAATTCCCACTCCATTTCTTCCATAGCCCTTTGCTTCCCAGAGGTGGTGCTTTAGGCAAGCCCCTCCAGCCTGGGAAGGGGCTTTTGGCTCCAGACTCAGTCCCAGTCCCCATGAGCAGCTGGAGCTGTGCTGTCCCCAGCAGGTGCCTTTCCTTCCTTCCCTGCTGCACTTTGGCTTTTTGAGGGCTCTCTAGGGGGCTGAGGGGGAAGTTCTTTGTCATTCCAGGGCAGCATAAGCCCTGATCCCACTAAAAGCAGGAGGAATCATTCCATCCTTGGTTTTGGATACACCTTTGGTGTTTTCTCTCTTTTGCTGACATTGTGTGGTGAAGCAGCAGCTCCCTGGAATAATTTTTAGTTGTAAAACAATGAATTCCCTGCTGGAATCCCAGTCCCAGCCCCCCAGATCAAGGTGCAGTTTAAGGCCTTACACCCTGACCAGGACAAGTTCCTGTCCTTAGACATGGAAAACAGGGGAAAACTCAGACTGGATTGGAGCCAGCATCCAGAATGGGGAGAGTGAGGCAGCGTGCTTGGCCCAGGCTGGGGCTGGTACAGGGGGTGTTCCCTGTAGGATGACACCTGTTTGGAGCAGATCCTTCTCTTCCTTTGTCCAAAGTCCAATGGCAAAGGACTGAAGAACCCACAAGTGGGGCCTGGAAGGAAAACGATTCTGTTAAAATTAGGCAAAGAATGCACTAAGAAAAAATGGACATCCTTTTTAGGTATGAAAGTAAGTAGGGGAAAAATGTTGAAAAAGAGCTCTTTTATTTGGTGCCACCTCTCATTGTTTTATGGATAAAACCCTCTAGTGAGCAATCAGAACAGGAGTGGGAAAGCCAGGAGCCTTTGACTTCCACAGTGGACTTAATTGCCATGCTTAATTTCAACAATTTCTTCTCTCTCTCAGGACAGGAAGCCCCACTTAACTTGTCCCATCTTTGCCAAAAGCTTTGGTGTTTGAGCAGCCAAACCCAAGGGGCTCTGGCCCCACCAGCCTGTACTGGAAGGCCCCTGGTCCTGCCTGTGGTGTGGGATGAATCCCCAGTTGTCCCCAGAGGGGGCTGCCCTGGTCCCTGCAGTGCCCAGCACCTGAGACACACAGAGAGCCCTGTCCAAAGGGGCTCCTTGTCAGGAATGTGGCAGCAGCCCCAGGAGCAGGCTGGAGGTGAGAACTGGGGCTGTGTTTGAGACTGACCAGCTCAGCTCAGTGTTTACCTGTGGGGGGAGTTTGGCCCCCCACACTGAGTTGAAGCTGGATCAGGGTGACAGATGCTGCATTTTGGGCACCCTGAGAGTTTCTCTCCCCCTTGGAGATTTCCTGCGGGGATGGGGCAGAGCAGGGAGCAGAATTAACCCTGCACCTCCCGTGGGCACTGCTGGCCTTTGTCTCTCTGCTGTGCCATCAGCCTGTGGGAATTTGCTGCTGCCGCTGCCACCCCACCTGGGGGCTGCGTGCTCCTGGCAGCCCTTCCCAGCCCCACACCCGAGCTCCAGCGCTGCCTCCAGGCTGTGTTGGGAGAGTTTGCTGGGAATGTGCCTCATCCCTGGGAGTATCCTTTCCTTCCAGAGTGGCTGGATGGAGCTTCTGGGCTTGTCAGCTTCAGAGTTTGCTTGCAAAAGTCACTGCAGGGAAGAATGACAAGGAGGTTTGTCAGAGTGCTGCTGTCAGACCCCACCTGCCAGTCTGTGCTTTGGCTTGGAGGTTGTTGTGTATTGGCCCTGCAGGGAATGAATGTCCCCTTCCCACCTCAGCCCAGCAGATCCCAAGGGCTCTTCCTGGAGTACTTACTCTTTGCTTCCCTTTGGGATAACTTAATCTGCACCCTTCCAGGAGCAATTCCTTGGCTTCTCCTGGAGAAAACCCCATGGCAGAGGCAGTCTGCAAAGGAGCCCAGAGCTGTGCTTGGAGCAGGGAGTGCTGAGAGCTGCGTGTGCCTCTGCTGCCCCAGGCTGGCAATATCCCCATGGAACAGACTGGGCAAATGGCATTAGAGGGAGCACAATCCCTTCCTGGAAGAGGTTTTCTCCTCTGCAGATCAGGCACGGGGCAGGAAGGGAACTTTGGAGATCAGCTGCTTTCCCCCAGAAAGCATCACTCACACCAGCATGGATGACATGACCTGTGCCCAGCGCTCACCATGCACCCGGCCAGAATCAAGAGCAAAGGTGGGTTTGGGTGTGAGCACTTGAAATAACTTTGAAAGAGAAGCAATCACCTTTTGCTGCTTCTTTCTTTCTTGCAGATGCTGGGATTGCCTCTGGGCACATGGGCTGAGCTCTCCCTGCAGGGAACTGTCAGGCCTTAACAGCTGTGAGGTTGTGTTCTTCTCAGTGGGGAACTGGAAATAATTATTAATTAATTGCAGAAATGTTTTCTGAACCTTTCCCCTTTCCTGGTAGATCTTCTCTCTCTGCCTCTGAATTTACAGCTGTTCCCTGGTGTCATTGGCCCTGCCTGAATTCCTTGCAGCTCCTCACTGGGAAAACCTGGGATGACTTTGAGGGGACAGAGGAGACATTTTCAGCTGAAAACCTGGGGTGACTGAGAGGGGACACAAGAATTGTTTGTGTAGGAAAATGGGAGGTGATGTCAAGCAGAGCAAGGTGGCATTTTTGAGGGAAAAGCTGAGGTGATGTTTAGGGGAAAGAATGCACATTTTGGGGGCAGAAAAGAGTTAATATTGTACAGGAAGGAAAAACTGGGGGGTAAAACTTGATGTAATCTGTAGGGGACAGAATGAATATTTTGGAGCAAAAATGAGGTACTCAGTAGTAGACAAAGAAGGAAAATTTTGGAGGCCAAACTTGACAAAGTCTCAAGAGCAGAGAATGAACACTTGGAGGGAAAAAGGAGGTGATGAATACTGAGCATGTGGGGAAAATTTGGGGGCTAAATCTGAGCTAATCTCTAGGGGAGAGCATGAACACACTGAGGTAACATGAGGGAATCAGTTGTGGGCAGATAGGGAAACTTGTGTAAAAATAATATTAAATAAGCTGTAGAAAGAACATTTTGAGGTAAAAATGAGGTAAGCAGTAGTAGACAGATGGAAAACTTTGGGGGTAAATCTTGATAGAAGCTACATGGTAGAAAGGAAATAAATATTGAAGGAAGAATGAGGGAATCAGTAGTGGACAGGTAGGGGAATTTTGGGGGGTCAAACTTGAAATGATCTAAAGGTTGAGAATGAATCTTTTTTGGTAAAAATGAGGTAATAAGTTGTGGACATTTCAGGAAAATTTTGGGGGTTAAACTTGAGGTAATCTCTAGGGAGAGTGTGACCACTGACATGAACTGAGGCAATCACTGGGGCTAGGCAAGGAAATTTGGGGTGTAAAACTTGGGAAGATCTGTAGGGCAAAGAATGAACATATTGAGGAAGCAATGAGGTGATCAGCAGTTAAGATGAGGTAGAATGTGGGGGGCAAACCCTGAGGTAATTATGTAGGAACCATAAGTGGTTTTGAGAAAAAATCTGACCTAATTTGTAGGGGACAGAATGAACATTTTGGGGGTAAGACAGACATAACCTGCGTGGTTTGGGTTTTAAAATCTAGTCAGTGCACAGGGGACAAAATAGACATTTTGGTAATAAAATCCGAGTTCATCTGTAGAAGAAAGAACTCATGTTTTGAGGTAAAAAGAAGGTGATCAGAACTGGGCAGGTAGGGAAAACTGAGGGGGTAAAATGTGAGGTCATCTCTAGGAGAGAGCAGGAGCATCCTGAGGTAAACGGAGGGAATTGCTGTGGACAGGTGGGTAAATCTGGCAGGTAAAACTTGAGGGAATCTCCATGGTAGAAAATGAGTATTTGGAGGTAAAAATAAAGTACTCAGTCAGTGGTGGAGATGTACGGAAAATGTTGGAGGTAAAATCTGAGGTGATCTGTAGCAGAGAGAATGCACTTGATGGGGTAAACTGAGGTAATCACTTATGGACAGGTAGGGAAGTTCAGAGGGGTAAAAATTGAAAGCATCTGTAGGGCAAAGAATGAAAAGATTGAGGTGGAAATGAGGAAAGAGGTAGTGGACAGGTGGGGAAAGTTTTGGGGGCAAATCTTGTGGTAATCTCCAGAGCAGAGAAAGAATGCTTCCTTGTAAAAAATGAGGAACTCAGAAGGAGGCAGATGGGGACATTTTGGGGGTAAAATCTCAGGTCATCTCAAGGTGAGGGAAGGACTGTTTGGAGGTCAACTCAGCACTCACTGTGTCTTCCTTCCTTGGCATCAGCTGGCAGGGAAGGGAGAAGAGGCCTCAGGCTGGAGAGGGGCAGGAGAAAGGCACTGTGGGCAAAGGCACCTCCCTGGCATCCCCAGGGTACCTGTGGGGAACACAGCGGACACTTTGGGAGCAAAGGGAGGTGATGGCATTGTCCCTTTGGGGGATGCTGGCATTTAGATCATTCCATCCATTTGCCTGCTGACATTTCCCAGCCCAGGGGCTTTGGCTGCCAGGGCAGCACAAAGATTGTTCCCTGGGTGGTGCGCAGATTTGGGGGTTGGCTTTGCTAGTTCAGATGAATTCTACCCAAAGCCCTGAATTCCCTGCTGAATTGCCACTGGCATAGCCTCCCAGCGCCTCCTGGAGCATGGATATTCCCATGCAGAGCTGCCTATTTAACACCAGCTGTGTCAGGACCCAGCAGAGCTTCCAGGGAAGCTCAGCAGGGTCAGGGCAAGGACAGCTTCATGTTCCATAGAATTTGCTGTTTGTAACCCTCATCCCCCAGCCCCCCCCCCCCCAATGTCCCTGGGGGCACCTGACAGAGTTCCCTGGAATTCAGCTGCCTGCACCCCCCGAGCTGGGGCTCCAGGTGATATTTGAAAGCAGGAACAGGCACTGGCTGGACACGCTCCCAGCCCGTGCTGAGGCAGCCCCTGTGCCCACGGGAGGACTTCTCTCCCTGCAGGAGTTGATTTCATTCCAGAGCCTCAGGAGTGGCCTCTGCAAGTTCTTTTCCCTCAGGAAAGGGATGCACATCCCTGCCTTCAGGGCACCTGCAGTGGGAGCCACCTGGGAAAGCTTTCCATCAGTTGTGCAGTTCCAGCTGGCTCCCCAAAAACTCCCAACTCAATCCAAAGAGATTTCTCTGACTCTGACCTTTCATTTGAAGGCATCTCTGAGGGCATTGCTTGGCATTTCATTGCTGTGGGCGAAGCTTGCCTTGGCCTTAACACTGCTGAGGGATGATGGCCTCAGGCTTGAAGGGAAGGCATTTTGGGTGGCTGGGACATAGCTGGCAGGTGTGTGGGAGGTCAGCACTGGGAATTGCTGTCTGAGCCCCTCTGCAAACAGCCCATTCTGACATTGCCCAGTGCCAGCTGTTCCTTGGGGCATTTTTGGGGTGTCAGTGGGGTCTGTCGGGACTGAAGCATCTCTGGGTGCCTGTTCAGAGCAGCCCCTGGCCGAGGGGCCGCGGGCAGCCCTTTATCCATGTCCATCCCAGCGCTGCCCGGGCAGCCCAGTGCCCGTTCCAGGGATGTGTGTTTGGCACACTGCGTGCCACGGGCAGGACACTGCAGGCACAGCTCCTCTCTGCAAATCCAAAGCACAAGAGCTGCTGCTTCCCTTCCTGGGCCTCCTGGCCTTCTCCTTCCCCCCATTCCCTGCCAGCTGGGACACACGGAAGGAGCACCAAGGAACACTCCTGGCAGTGAGCAGGAGTCGCTGAGAGCTCTGTGCAGCTCTGGGCCACAAAAGCTGGCCCGGCCTCAGCAGCCCCTGGGATTTTGGGCTGTGAACACTCACCTGTGGGAAAGGCCCCTCTGCAGGCAGGAGCAGCCCTGACCCTCTCCAGAAGAGCTTTGGCTGTGGAGCAAGTGAACCCTCAGGACTTGCCTTGCTCATTTCTCCCTGGAAAGGGCCATGGAACAAGCACCTTTACAGCTGTTGGGTAAATCCTGGAAAGGGCAGGAAATCAGGGTTATGGGAAGAGTTCAGTGCTGTCACACAACTGCTCACCTGTGTTGTTGCATGATCAGGTGCTGGCCATGGAGCTCTGCCCTATGGCAATTACAGGGGCTGGTGTGGCAAGCAGCATTAGCATAAAAGAAGGAGTTGTATTTGCATAGGAATGATCTTGCTGGCACTTGGCATTCCTATCCCAGGCAGGACATTGCCAGGAGCTGAGATTGGCTTGGCTGGAGCAGGGTGCTGAGAGTGCCCAGGTGTGGGTTCAGTGGCCAGAGGAGCCATTCACATAAGGGTTCGACTTGGTGGTCCTTGTGTACCTATTGCCACTCAGGATCTCCTGTACTCTGGAAACAAAGAAGAAACATTTTTCCCTGGCCTTTTAAAGCCAGAGGTTTTTGCAGTGGAGCGTGCAAGCCGCAGAGAAAGCGGGGGGGAGGAAGGAGAGCATCAGGTCTCAAGCGGCAGTTGTGGGATGAGCGGCTCAAGCAGCAGCGAGCCCCGGCGAGGCCCCGGTCCCGCAGCGGGCGCAGTCAGAGCAGGAGCGGCAGCAGCGGCCTCGGCGCCAGCGGCCGGGCCGGGGGAGCGGCTCGTCCCGCTGCAGCCGCGCTGGTTGGGCGGGGCCGCGGCGGGCGGGAGGCCCCCGGGGGAGCGGCCCGGGGCAGGGGGAGCGGCGGCCTCGGCAGTGCCGGGGCTGGGGGAGCTCCGCGTCCCCGCGGGGGCTGCGGGCGGGGCCGGGCCGGGAGCGCCGGCGCTCCGGTTGCGCCAGGGGGCGCCCCACAGGGCGGGCGGCGCTGAGGGAGCGGCGGCCTCGGGGGGGGCCGGGGCGGGCACGGGCGGTCCCCGCGGCCCGGCCGCTTCCAGGCGCGATCCAGCGCCTGCTGCGGGGAAGCGCCGCCCTCCCGGCGGGCCCGGCACCGGCACGGCCCCGGCTCCCCACGGCCGCAGCGGGAGCGTAGCCGGAGCTCCGGCGGGAGCCCAGCCCCGCGCTGGCCGCAGCCGGAGCGGCAGCGCCGGGCTCGGCGCCAGCGCCAATCCCGGAGCGGCACTTGCCAGCCGCGGCGATCCCGATGCCTAATGCCATCCCCCATCCCACCTCAGTTCTCCGAGCCCGGCAGCCGCACCCCGCCCGCCGAGAGACAAGCGGCTCGGCCCGGGACCCCCAGCAGACACCGACAGGACCCAGCCCCGAATCCCAGGGCCCGGGTCCCGTTCCCACCTCAGCGCCTCGGGCTCGGCGCAGCGCCGGGAGTAGCCCCCGGTGCCGGGCTCCGCACAGCGCTCCGAACGACGGTCCCGCCACAGCCCGGGAGGAGCAGGATGAGCATCCACCGCACAAAGCGGAGCGGGCGCGGATCCGCCGGCATTTACGGGCGCGGGCGGGGCGGGGCGGGCCCGGCACAGGTGTGAAGGGCGGGGTCCGCACAGGTGCGCGGGGCCCCAGAGCGGCTGCGCGGGGCGGGGCCGAGGGGATTTAAGCCTCGGGAATCGGCGCCGCCGCCATTTGCTCCCTCGGCGCTCCGTGGGAACGGTTGTGGCCGGACCGGGCTCTAGATCTCTGTATTTCCATATTTCTATGTCTCTGTAGTTCTTTTCCTTTATATTTGTGTTAGTTTGTCTTCTTCTAACCCTTCTCCGTTCTCCCCCCTCTGCCTCCCCTCCCCCACCCCCTACACCCCCCCCCTACCCCCCCCCCTCTCCCCCCTAGCCCTCCCCTCCCTCCCCCCCCGGCCCGGTCCCCCCCATCCCCCCTCCCTGTCCCCCTACACACCCCAACCCTGCCCTACCCCTCCACCCTCTCTCCCCTTCTCCACCGTTCCTTCGCCCCCATCCCGGGTCCCCCCTGCCCCCTCACCCTGCTCCCCTTCCCCTCCCAGTTCCCCCCACCTGCCCTCAATCCTCCCCCTCCGTCTGCCACCTTTCCTTCCCCCTCCACCTCCCCCTGTTCCTCTTCCCTCGTTTCCCCTCTGCACCTTGACCCCCCACTTGTGCTCCGTCCTCGTCTTCCCCCCGCCTCCTTTCCTGTCCCCCCATCCCACTTCTCCCTGCACACCCCGAACCCCCCACCTGCGCTCCTTCTTTGACCCCCTCTGCTCCCTTATTCCCATCCTCTGTCCCGTCTTTCCCCCGCAGCCGCGGGGCGCGGGGCACGGGGCGCCGGAGAATAAAGCCCAGAGGGCCGGAGCCCGGCGCCCCTGCCCTCGCCCCACACGGGCCGGGCCCGCTCGGCGGGTCCCCCGTGCAGTACAAAAACAGCGCCGGGGCTCCGGCTTTCCACACATCACACTGGGGATCCCCTCCTCAGGAGGGGTTCCCGGGGGGGTGGTGGGTTTTGGGGAGGGTGGTGGGTTGGGGTGGGCCCCCTCCTCAGGAGGGGGTCCCGGGGGGGTGGGTGGGTTTCAGGGAGGGTGGTGGGTTGGGGTGGGCCCCCTCCGGAGGAGGGGGTCCCGGGAGGGGGTTAGGGTGGGCCCCCTCCGGAGGAGGGGGTCGGGGGGAGGGGGGTGGGGCGGAGGGGGGACTTTCCCCCCCTCCAGTCCCCGCCCCCTCTCCCGGACCCCCTCCTCCGGACGGGGCTCACCCCAGCCCCCTCCGCGGGACCCCCTCCTCCGGACCGGGGCCTCGGGGAGGGGGGTGGGGGTGGGGGGGGGGAAGCAGAGGGGGGTCACGTCACTCTGTGGCATGAACAGACATAGAGATCACAGGCCAAACCAACAGCCCCTCCCGCCCGGACCCCCCCACCCCACCCTCCCTCCCCCCGAGGCCCCGGTCCGGAGGAGGGGGTCCCGGGGAGGGGGCTGGGGTGAGCCCCGTCCGGAGGAGGGGGTCCGGGAGAGGGGGCGGGGACTGGAGGGGGGGAAAGTCCCCCCTCCGCCCCACCCCCCTCCCCCCGACCCCCTCCTCCGGAGGGGGCCCACCCTAACCCCCTCCCGGGACCCCCTCCTCCGGAGGGGGCCCACCCCAACCCACCACCCTCCCTGAAACCCACCCACCCCCCCGGGACCCCCTCCTGAGGAGGGGGCCCACCCCAACCCCAACCCACCCCCCTCCCCGAAACCCACCACCCCCCCGGGAACCCCTCCTGAGGAGGGGGCCCACCCCAACCCACCACCCTCCCCAAAACCCACCACCTCCCCCGGGAACTCCTCCTGAGGAGGGGATCCCCAGTGTGATGTGTGGAAAGCCGGAGCCCCGGCGCTGTTTTTGTACTGCACGGGGGACCCGCCGAGCGGGTCCCCCGTGCGAGGCTCCAGCGAGGGCAGGGGCGCCGGGCTCCGGCCCTCTGGGCTTTATTCTCCGGCGCCCCGAGCCCCGCGGCTGCGGGGGAAAGAGGGAACGGGGAGGGATGAGATGGGGTAGGGAGAGGAGTCGGGGTGGGTTGGGGAGAACGAGGGGGGAAGGGAAAGGTCGGGTGAGGGGGAAGGATGATGGTCAGAGGAGGAGGAAGAGAGGGGAGTCGGGTTGGGGAGCGGGGTACGGAGAGGGGAGAAAGGAGGGGTGGGGGAGAAAGGAGGCGGGGGGGGTCGGGGATGCACAGGGGAGCAGGGAGAGAGGGTGGGGGGGCGCTGGGGAGAGGGCAGGCAGGGGGCTGGGAGAGACAGGGAGGGTGTGGGGGAGAGAGAAAGAAACTGGGGGGGGTAGGAAAGAGGTGATAAGCGGGGGAAGAAGGAGGAGGATAAGGGCAGGAGAAACGGGGGGAAGAAAGACGGGGAAGAAAGAGGGGGAGCGGGGGCCTCTCCCGGGCCACGCCGGGGGAGCCCGGCCCGGCCGCAGCCTCCCCGAGCTCTGAGGGAGCAAATGGCGGCAGGGGCGATTTCGGGGGCTTAAATCACCTCGGCCCCGCCCTGCGCAGCCGCCCTGGGACCCCGCGCACCTGTGCGGACCCCGCCCCGCGCACCTGAGCCGGGCCCGGCCCCGCCCCTGAAGCCGCCCCCGGCCCCGCTCGGCCCCGCCCCAGAGCCCCGGCCCCGCCCGGCCCCGGGGCCCGCCCTGCCCGGCACGGGGGCGGCTCCATCGCTCGGGGCCCCGCCCCTCTCTCCCGGGCCGGGCCCGCCCCGCGCACCGGGGCCGCACCGGGGCCGCTCCCGGGACCCTCCCCTCCGCTGACAGACACCGCCCCGCTCGCTCCCGCTCCTTGCCACGCTCGGCAGCCACCGAGGCCGCCGCCCTCTCGGCTCAGCCGCCACCGGGCGGCAGCAGCGCCGCCCAGCTCAGCCCGGGGGCAGGCACAGAGCACAGGGAAAAGCCGGCTCCGGGCGCTCTGCAGCTCCTGCAGCCCGAGCGTCTCGGCTCCTGGGGCCAGGCGCTTGCTGCTTTCCTTCCTACAGAAAAACGCCGGCTCGTTATTCTCAAAACCTGCTGATCTCTATTCCCAGCTTCTTATATTCCTGTATGCGACAGAGTAGAGAGAGAGGGCTGGCTCATTTCAAAATGAATTTACATCTAAATCAGTAGCATTTGCCTATAGATGTAAAAATGAAGAACTTAACACGTTTTAGTATTCTGCACACAGCCCTCGCTGGGAGGAATGGTAAAAAGTTAAAAACAAATGAAATTTTAAAAGTAGAAAGTTAGAAACAAAGTTACAACGGCAGAAATTTAGAAACAAACAAAGAGGTAAAATACAAGAAACGAACACGTTTCTAAAGGTAGAAAGTTAAAAACAAACAAAGTTATAAACAAAAAAAAAATTAGAAACAAACAAAATTAGAAAGGTAGAAATTTAGAAACAAAGTCAGAAAGGCAAGTGTTGAGCCTTTGACAGGGTACCCCTCCTTCTCGGACCAGGGTGAAAGAGCAGAGGAGGCTGCTGTTCTGCTAAATTCTTTATTTCACGGTCTCACAGCTGTCTTGAAGGCAGAGTTCGAATGGGGTTACATGATACAGCCAAGCAGCAGCAGCAGGCAAAAACAGCTTCTTCTTTATGCTCCATACACTATATTTTTTCTTATAGAAGTGTGGATTCCATTTGTTCATTGACCAGTAAGATTAACACACGATTCTAGTTTTCCTTAAACCCATCCTGGTCTAAATCTAACAGTCGTAAGCCTCACACAAGTGTCATCTGCCCTTGTTCCATAAGGAATCCCTCTACAGACAGGGAGTTGTCACCGGCCCCGTGCTCATGGGCTGCAGGGGACACCTGCACTGAGGAGGAAATGGAAATGGGAAAGAGGGAACTGCAACCTGATGGGACGCACCTCTGGCACCACACCTCCTCTTGTTCCTGCTGTCCTGGAAAGCCCCAAGTAAATCCGGTCCCTCAGACCTTGCATCCCTGAACACCAGGAGAGCCGGTGTTTTACCCAGATCCCAGTGCCCTGCACGGCTGCGCTGACACGAGCACAGGCCGATCACTCCGCCCAGCACCATCCCTCATTTTCCTCCCACGGCTCCCCAAGCGTCCCCAAACCACCCCAGCGTGTCTGTGCCAGGGCCAGGGCCTGCCCCGAGCCCGACCAGAGGCTGTCACCCAGCCCTGCACCAGCTCCCACCACTGGGAGAGCTGGGAATGCACTGAGAGCTCGGCTCCCCGGGCTCCCCAGCACCCAAACCGGTCCTCAGACACACAGAAATGCCCAACCTGCCCCTCTGGGCACAGCCAAACACCACAATTCCATCATCCCCAAGCAACTCTGGCACTTGCCTCTTCACCTCCGCCCATTTCCAGTAGCCGGGGCTAGGACCGGGCTGTCAAAAATAGCATTCCCTAGGCAGTTCATCCCAGCGCAGAGGAGAAGAGGAGCCTGTCCCTGACCCACACCATGGGCAGGACAAGGGGGGCCCTAGCTGGCTTTGCCTACTCCAACACCACAGCTCTTGGTCCCAAAGATGGGGCGAGTTCAGTGGTTTTTCCTGTCCTGAAAGAGAGCAGAAAAGGGAAGTTAATCCCACTGTGGAATCCAAGACTCCTGCATTTCCTATTTCTGCTCTGATTGCTCACCGTGGAGTTTTAGCTATGGAAAAAAAATGGAGAATGACACCATAGCAAATAAAAAGTGCCCTTTTCCAGCATTTTTATTCCAGGCATTAAAAGGATGCTCATTTCTCTTCTAGCATTGTTTCCCTCATTTTAGGAGAACCGTTTTCATCCCAGGCCCCACTCGTCAGTTGTTCGATCCTCTGGCACTGGATTTGGACAAAAGAAGGGACGCACCTGGACTGCAGGAAATCACTGAGAGAAACCCTTCCAAAACGTGACAGAGAAAAACAACAGGAGATGCAGGAAGACACATCCCTCATTTGCACGTCTGGAACGCTTTTCTAAAGACTTCTCTGCATCTGGATGCTCTTTGCTCTTGGCTTTCTTCACAGGAATGCATTTGCTGCTAAACACGTCTCAGACCCTTACCTGATCGGGATAAGGTGGGATGGAGATGAAGACTCCCACAGGGAATAGCCAGGGAGATGCAGGGCCTGGGAACATCAAGGACGGAGAAGAGAAGGAACAGGGATTGTTTTTCTTGTTTAGAGCCAGCAGTGCTGTGAGCTTGGAGAACACACGGCACCGCAGGGATCCAGGGCAGGAGCGGGATAACTGCGGGATAAGGGGAATCTGCTCCCACTCCAGGGCTGTGCCAGTGAAGGAGGGGAATTTTTTAGTGCCTTCATTACACACAAAAACCAAACCCAGCACCACCGAGCTGGACTTTCGTGAGCCGCAAAACAAAGCGGCCCCTGGCCTTTGGCGGAACACAACCTCACCGAGTCACGGAGCCAGGGGATGACACTTGGGAATGATCCTTGCTGCTGCCTGCAGGCAAATCGGATGAGGGAGCCACAGGAGCTGCGGGGTTTCCTGCTCTTCCTGCAACGCCATCGGTCCAGACCAGGAGACCTTTCCTGGAACAGATCTTCCCTGTAAAGGGAGCTACACCAAAGCTCAAGCCCTCATTTAGAGACCCTTGGAAAAGGAAAGGTGAGAGGGGATTACCTGGAGCCCCAGGGGACCGAGGCGAAGGCAATGAAGAAGCAGACAGCAAAGTGCTTCCACTGCTTCTCACTCCAGCAAAGGGAACATCCCTGGAATTTCATGGCCAGCGTCGCTCCCAAACCCCACAGGTGAACCCACACGTACTCCAGGACTGATCTCCTTCAAACTTCCAGCAGCACAGACTCACCGGGAGGAACTGCGATCCAAGGACACACATCAGCAACCGTCTTCCCGCTTGCCCCTCTCTCCACATTTTCCCTTTCCAGCGGGATGCAGGTGCCACCCCCCAGAGGCAGGAAAACTGCCTTGCAATCCGCTACAAAACCTGCCTGGAAAGCCCAGGATGCCCGGAGCCAGCAGCCGTTTCTCCTGGAGCTCCTGCTGACAGGCATTTGAAGCCTGCTGTGCCTCACAGCTGCTTTTCTGCCAAGGGCATTCCCATCTTTTCTTTTTTAGCCCAAAGAAAGGTTTGCAAAGCTGAGTTTTGTGAGAAGCGCTTCATATTTGGATCGTTCTTAACTTGGAGTTTCCCTTGGCACCAAAATCAGGGGCTCACCTTTTGCTTGGAGCTTGGCTGAAGTCCTCAGCAATGCCAGGGAATGTGGCCATTGGAGGCTTTGGGCAGATTTGGCTCATCTGCCTTTTTAGGCCTTGTTTCTTTCTCTCAGCCTTCCCACTGGATTGTGGCCTCCGAGGAATACGTAAAATCCCATTCCATTCCTATTCTTTCGGACAATTTTTTGTACCGTCCCTGTACAAAACGAGGCCCCCTGTTCGGATGCTTTTCCCCACCGTTCCCCGGCACTTTCATCTGCCGGTGCATTCCCTGCGTTGCTTGGGCTCTTCCCAGCTCTCTGAGCTCCTTCACAAGGCAGCAGATCGATTTGGCCCAGGAACTAAACCCTCCCGAGGAATTGTCTGATGCCATCTCCGCATTTGACACCTGATCCTTGTGCTCAAAGGATCCCTCTTTCTTCCCTTCAGCCAATTCCAAGGCTCGCTGCCCCCAGCTGCGATCAGGCCCCAGCCTGATCCCTGCAGTCTTCCCTGCCGGGATCCTGCTCAGGAATCCCTGGGCTACAAATGTAAGAATTCATTCTTCCCACCCCTGCCCAGTTCCAAAGGATTTGGTGTCTGCCTTACCTGGCTGGAGCCTGCTTCCAACTCTGTTCTTGCTGCTTCTGCTGCTTTCCAGTTCCCAGGAATTCCACCGACGGAGCGACAGCGTTTTCCAGCTCCGCCAGGATTCCCTCTGCTGCGTTTGGGTGCTGGAAGGATATCAAAACCAGGCTCTCTGGGGCTTTACTATCAGGAAATTACATCCCCGGATTTGTTCATTTCCAAATATTATCTCTTCCCAACAAAGCACTGGGCATCCAAGGAATACAGAAAGTGATGGGCTGACCACTGCTTACTCCTCTGGAATGTCAGAGCTTGGAAAAAAAGGGCACTTGAGGCTTCTCCTGGTGCTGCCCGTGAGGTGTATTTTACTTGAGAGCCCCTTCCCGTGTCTTTCCCTGTATCCACCAAAAAATCCACCCCTTCATTCCCCAGCTGCTTGCTTCCTCCCTCTTTTCCTGTATCCAACAGAATTTTAACAGGTCAATAGTCCCCTCTGCAAGAGCACCTTTCATTCCAAACCTAAGAACAAACGAATCACTTCCCTTCCACCGTCCTTATTAGGATTCCACTGAGAGCAGTGGATGGAAAATGATCCTCTCCTGGTCCCTGCTGGATTCCCGGAGCAGGGATCCTTTCCCTCTTTCCCCCCACCACGGTGCCCTCCTCCCCCTCCCGCCCCACCCCACACCCTTTTCAGGCTTTGTTCCACAGCTTTTGCCTCCAGGCCTCAGATCCTTTCGTTCTCCACGAGCTCCCAGCAGCTCCACAGCCTTTCCTCTCCCATCCCGACCATTTCTCCGGGAATGGAGCTCCGCATTTCAATTGCCTTCTCTTTTCTCTGACTACTCCCACCAATCCAGAAGACCTAAAGCTGACACAAGGAACACTCGGTGCCCACAAATCCAAACCCAGACCCGGCCATCCCCAAACCAGCAACTCCCGGACAATTTGCGTTCATTCCAACCTAACACTGAGGACTCACCCAACCCTTCAAAATTCCCAAGAAATATCCTGTTGCCTTCACAGCTCCCAGGGGATTCTGCTTCGTGCTCACACGAAGGATTTGGGACTTCCCTGAAAAAACCCGTGCAGGGCACACCGGAATCCCCGATCCCGAGAATCCGGGGAGCGTTAAAAGCTCGGTCCAGCCTGGGCCCCCGGAAATTTTTGCCAAATATCCCCCAAGTCCTCGGGATAACAGAACTCTCTGGTACTGCATTTTTGGCGTTGTAAAGCCTGGAATTCCTTTATTCCTAGTGCTGGGCTCTGCATATGGCCGAGAAAATCCCGGCCTCCACACAGACCCAGGTTCCAAACTTTTTGATACATTTTAGCAAGCCGAGAAATTCACCTTCCCTGCTTGTTCTTAAGGGCATCCTTCTCTTCCCTTACCCGGCGTGCTCTCTCCCACTGGGGGTGGGTTTTCCCCTTCCCATGCTAATTAGTCCCTACTTCTAGGAGGTTTAGGTACCTTTCTTCCCTGGCAGGGATTTCTTAACACAGCTACCGAGGCTTTGGGAGTCTCCTTTATCTTCTACTTTCTGGATCCATAAATGCCACAATCCAGACGCCCAACTTCAACAAGACATCCTTTCTACCTAAAAACACACACTCTCAACTCTTAGATCTTTTAAAGTTTTACCCCCGCAAAATTCCCCTATTTTTCCACCACTGAATTCCTCAGTCCTGCTTCCAAGGATTTCTTGAATACCACGGGGCTTTTCTCAAGATTTACCCCCACGACCTTCCCTACGTGCCCACTGCTCATCACCTCATTTTTCCCTCAATGTGGTCATTCTCCACCCCAGAGAGTTTGTCAAGTGTTGCCTCCAAAATGTTCCCCATCTCTCCACTACTCAGTTCCCCATTTTGCCTCCAAAATATTCAATCTGTCCCCTCCACATTGCATCCACTTTTACCCCCAGCGTTTTACTTCCTCTACAATATTGATTCAACCTTTTCCACCCCAAAAATCTGCATTCTCTCCCTTAAACAGCACCTCAGCTTTTCCCTCAAAAATGCCCCAGAGGGAAACTCAGATTCAGCCCCCAAACTCCCATTTGCCTACACAAACAGTTCTTGTGGCCCCTCTCAATTCCCCCAGGCTTTCAGCTCAAGGAAGAACTGGAAGCCTATTCCCTCATCTCCACCCTTGTTTTGCTTTCCTGGAAAACCTTGCGATCCCACATTTTCTCCAAGAGATCTGCTGGGACTACTGGAAGGTTTGCTCTCTCAGAGCGCCAGGGGGCTTTACAGCACTTGTTCCTCTGCATCTTTACCCTTTTATCAGCTTTCCCCTGGAACGGTGTTGTGGGAGAAGCTTGGAACTACCAGAAATGGATCACGTTCACATTTTTTCCCCACCAGTTTTTATCTGGTTTCAGATTCCTGGAATTACCCTCAAATGTGCCCTAGAACACTGCTGTGAAAGGATCAATGAGAAGAACAGCCGGAAAGCAGAAAACCACCTCCAGCAGCAGCCACAATGATCCCATTTCTCTTCTTACCTGGTCCTGCCAGAGCTCCCAACAGCCATTCCCATTCCAAAACAAGAGCTATGGAAGACATTCCTGCTGTCCGTGAGGGTGAGGCGGCAGTTCTGGATGTTCTTCGCTGTGCAATCAGACAACAAACAGAGTGTAAATGATCCTGGTGGTCCCTTCCAAGCCAAACCACCCCGTGATTCCATGAGTGGATCAGCACCTGTTCCAGCTCCATTCCAGAAACCTCCTCCCACTAACCCAGAACTTTCCTTTTTCTGCTCAACATCAGGGGTTTGCTGCCGAGTGCCCCGGGCAGGGGACGCCTCAGCCTTCCCTGGGACCGCAGCATTCCCTGGGCTGCCTCAGCATCCCCTGCGCTGCTGTTCCACGCCCATCCCGTGGTCCAGCGCCTGCGCGGGCTGCAGTGCCGGGCTCTCCCCACGAGGCGGCAGCACCGGGAGCGAGCAGCCCCGGCCGGTCCCGCTGTCTCGGGGCAGCTGCGCCTTTAACCCGCCCTGAGCCGGCGGGGCCGTGAACACAGCGGGCACAAACCCCACCGCTCCCCTTTATTTCACCCTCAGAGGCACAGGATCGCAGCATTTCCTGGGCTGCAAGGGACCCACAGGGAGCATCGAGTCCAAATCCTGGCCCTGCACCCCAAGAATCCCACCCTGTGCCCGAGAGCCTTGTTCAGACCCAAACTCTTCCCCCAAGATCCTGAAAACACAGCGGGGCTGGGAGAAGGATGACCACGGAGGATTTTTTTATACAGATCTCCTTGCACGATCGTTAAATAATATTATTAGACAGTCCATGAACGCATCCCTGTGCCGGGACAGCCACCCCTGTGCCGGAACACTCATCCCTGGGCCGGAATACCGATCCCCCGCGGCCCCCACCGTCCGCTCGGGGCTGTCCCCGTTCCCCGCTCACCTCCGAGCCCGGAGCACCCGCCCCGGTGCCCCCGGCCCGGCAGCGCTGCTCGCCGGGCTCCCCGCCATCGCCGCTCCTGGCGAAGAAGGGCGGAAGTCACCGATACGGCACCGATGTGGCTATTCGACCTTCTCAAGATGGCGGCCGGAAATACCCCCCCTCCCCCCCGCTCCGTCTATCCGGCTGCCTGAATGCTCCCGCCTGCCCCAGGCGCCGCTGACCCCACAGTCGGTGTCCGCGTAGCGGGAAACGCCTCAGAAAATTGCGTGCAAGCGCTGGGCTGGCGTCGGCGTCGCGTTCAGGCAGCCGAATAGACGCGGGGGGGGGGGGGGGGGGGGGGCTTCCCTGCCGCCATATTGAGAAGGTCAGAAAACAGTGCACAAGACCGCCATCTTTAGTGTGGCAGTGACGACACTTCCGCCCTTCGCCGCCATCTTGGGTGCTGGCAGAAGCCACTTCCGGTCGAGCCGCCATCTTTAGTGTGGTACACTTAGGGCCCCCGCCGCCCCTCACAAGGGCTTCTGTCTAGTCGGCTGCCTGAATCCGGCCCGGACTCCGACGCCGGCCCCGCGCTTTCCGCGCGATTTTCCGCCGTGCTTCCCGGTGCGAGGACACGGCTGGCGGGGTCAGCCGCGCCGGAGGCGGCCGACGGCTCCGCGACCGGCGGCAGGCATCGGCAGGGACACCTCTCGCAGGGGGCCTACTGCGTCCGCCATCTTGAGTGTGGCGGAAGTGTAAACCACCCTCTGCAAGGTCCTGGCAGATAATAAAATAATAAAATCAAATAAATACTGTCATATTCTAATAAAAACGTCACTTAACGCCGTCCCGAGAGCGCGGAACTGCGCCTTCCTTTCCGAGCCGCCTCCTTGAGAGCGACACGCGGGCGACTCGATTCCGACCGTGCCCGCCCGGTGCCTCCCGCCCGGGTCGCGCTGCGACCGCGCCTCTGCTGCCCGGCAAAACCGGCCCCGCCGGGCCGCCCCCCGCGCTGTCATTCCCCGCGGTCACCGCCCCGCACGGCGCCCGTTCCTTTCCATAGCTGTGGCCCCGCTCATGCACGGCCGTGACCCTTGGCGCTGCGAACCGCCCTTCGCCCCTCCCCTCCGCTGACAGACCCGGCCCCGCTCGCTCCCGCTCCTTGCCACGCTCGGCAGCCACCGAGGCCGCCGCCCTCTCGGCTCAGCCGGCACCGGGCGGCAGCAGCGCCGGGGCGCCGTGTCGGGGGCGGCAGTGCCGCGCTCTCGCCACCAGGCGGCAGCAGCGCCGCCCAGCTCAGCCCGGGGGCAGGCACAGAGCACAGGGAAAAGCCGGCTCCGGGCGCTCTGCAGCTCCTGCAGCCCGAGCGTCTCGGCTCCTGCGGCCAGGCGCTTGCTGCTTTCCTTCCTACAGAAAAACGCCGGCTCCTTATTCTCAAAACTTGCTGATCTCTATTCCCAGCTTCTTATATTGCTGTATATGTTAGGGTAGATAGAGAGGCTGTATTTGAAAATTAATCTAGACATAAATTAGTATGAGGCATTTCCCTTAAGTGTCCAAGGACATAGGCAGCAGCAAGGAAGGTGATGAAGCGAGTCAAGTTGAACCCCAGAGAGCTCTCAGCTCCTTGTGAAAGCTCAGACAAGCAGCAGAGAAAGAATTAATGCTCCCATATCTGGCATCTAACAGCCACAGGGCAAGTGAAAAGTTGGTTTCAGAGAATGAAGGAAATACAGAAAAAGCACTAAGTAATAAAAGGTGAGAAAAATCCATCACTCCAACAGGTAAAGGAAGGTAAACCACTTGAAGAAGCAGAGGTAGATGGAGGGAAAAAACCTCACAATTTAGAGTGTCCATGACACCCAGAGCTAAAACAAGGCCAGGGGATCTGGGAAGAGCTAAGCACATGTGCTCCAAAAAACAGCAGAAATGAAGTGAGATCTCTGAAGGGAACAAAAGAAAGAGGCAGGCTGAAGAAAACAAAAAAGTGCCTCCCCACTTTTCATTCCCTGCCCACAAAGCACTTTGGGATTTTTAATCTTGTCTCTTGTACTATGCGGTAGAAATCCAAAAATAAAGGTCAGGAGAAGCATGGTTTATTGGGAACTATCCTGCACAGCAGACAAGATATATCCTCATGCAAATGATTCCATGCAGCACTCGCATCTTCAATCGCTTCTTTTCCTCTTGCCGGGGAAGCAGAGCTGCTTTATTTACTCTAAGCAATATTTTCTCCCTTCTCCTTGGCAAAAAACAAGCTCCCATCTTGGCAATGCTCCCCAAACTACCTAATGCTCATCACCCCCCATGCTAAGGAGAGTGGAGCAGGCTAATTTATCACTTCTTATCATGATTAACTTGCCCAGCTGCCGGCTTCAAGAGCCCCAGAGTGCCTCGGGTGATACAGGATCACAGAAGGAAAAGCTCTGTTGAATGAAGCTGCTGCCACACTGGCCCTCTTTGCCTGTCAAACACATTCAGCTGCTCTTGCACTGCCCTGTGAAAACCCCCCATAAAATACAAGTGAAAATCCCTCAGCACCTGTGATAAAGCACAGCTGGGCTCTGCTCAGGGCATTTCAAACTACCGGAGGTATTTGTGACCTCCCCTTGCCAAGGCAACACCTCAGGAAAACCAAAAGTTTCTTTTCATGGACTCACAGGATGGGTTGGGTTGGAAGGGACCTTAAAGCTCATCTTGTTCCAACTCTCACCACACTCAGGACATATTCCACTAGACCACTTTGCTCCAAGCCCCATCCAAGCTGGCCTTGAACACTTCCAAGGCGGCGACAATCACAGCTTCTCTAGAACCTGTTTTGTTCCTCCCAGATCTAAAATCATACCAAACTTACCAGCCTCAGAGGTAGATTTCTATTAAATGTCTACATTTTTCTAGGACAGGAATCCAGCAAACATTGTTTGCATCTGACTTTGCAAAATGAACATCAGCTGCTGCCCACTTTTCTTATTTTTCCCCATTTGGTGGAACATTTTCATTCTGTTGTTGTTTGGAGCAGTATTTTAATATACCTGGCTGAGGCTGCTTAAAATAGCACAGCAAGATACCGGGGTGTGAGGGGTGGAAAACTGAGCTCTTGCACATCTGGTGTTTCTATTGTTGGAAGTCTTAAATCCCACCTCTCTGGTGGGACGAAATAGGTGGCACTAATCCAATTTCTAAAGTACCATGCATCACGCTGATGCGATTTTAAGACTAAAAAACAAAACAAAACAAAAAAGCCAATTTAAACAAAACCCTCTGCTCCTTTCCATTTTCTCTGTTCCACAATTTATGACAGAAGACAGGAGAGAAAGATTGTTTTGGGAACAATGTTTTCAGGACTCTAAAAAGAACATAAAAACTGCTCTGCCACACTCTCAGCTGTTACAGCCCCAAAAAGCACTGGCTGGCTCTCTTTGCTCACAGAGCCACAACTGTGGTGGGATTTCTACCCCAGGTACCAACCTAGTGACCACACCATGGGACAGTCATTTCTTGGTTTTCTCCTGGGAATAGCTACAGCACTTCCGTGTTGCAAGGCAAACTTGAGCCTCTTTTAATGAAACTGGACATGTGAAATGAGGTACACAAAGCCAAAGGCCAGCTGAACCTGTGATCTCTGAATGGGTCTTCACATTCTTCCCAGGAAGATGAATGGGAATCACTCTTTTGCCAGGGAAGCTGCATCAGCTGGGAATTTGCTTTAGAAAATGTGCTTTCTGCTCCTCTCAGAGCCAAAATTCCTACACATTTCTTCTAAGTCCTTCTTAGAGAAGGACCATGTTAAACTAAGTGACAGTGAAGCAAAATGACAATCCAGGAATAAATTTTCCTGTGCACATTATCCTTCATCCACGTGGGTGGTTTCTCACTGGCACACAGGGGTGAGGAAGGAACCCAAATGCATCACTGTACATAAAGTCACACGTGCTGAGGGGTGAACAAATCTCAGAGATACTGGAAACCTCCTCTGAAGACCCAATTCAGGGAAAGCCTGAGCTGCTTTGTGTTTCTGGGGGTGAAGAAGTTCAGGATCTTCCACAGATGCTCCGAGGCAGTAGGATTGTGCCTGAATCTCGCTCTGGAAATGCCAGTGGCTCAGCTGAGAGCTGTGGCAATGATTGACATTGCATTGAGAAGGGCCACAGTCCTGCAAGGCTCTTTCATCAGGAGCAAAGAGCGGCCTGGAGGGTGGGGAATGCTGGATCTGTAGCACCGAGTGCTCATCCTTCACCTTCATGTGGAGCTACCCCCAAAGCCGCCATGTAGCACTTTTTCTATTGCCCCTCTTGTGTATATTCTGGAGCAGCTGTTCCATGTGGCTTTTTATGGTGATCCTGTGGGAAGCAGCCATTCGCCTGCTGTGATATCCTCACAACTAAGACGAACTCCTCATTCCTTTTGGTTTTATTTGGGTTTTTTTATCTGTTTGTTTGATTGGTTTGTGTGGGTTTGTTTGTTTGGGTTTTTGTCTTTTTTGGTTGGAGTTTTTTGTTTGCTTTTTTATAAATGTCTGGTGAAGCTGGCACAGCCAAAGTCAAGAAAATGTAAACCAGGTTCGACTTTCCAGAAATTACTTTGGACTGGGTTTAGCTGCATCCCCCAGGCTCAAGATTATCAAGATATTTGCAGGTTTTGCTCTGCGCCATCAGCCTGCTCAGATTCTGCTCGGTGTTTCACAAATGGAGAAGACAATGGATGCTGTGCCAAGCTTCCTTTCAAACAGCAAAACCTGGGTCAGCATGAGAGAAAAGAAGAAGAAAAAAAGAAAATATTCATCAGTTAGAACAGAGCCAGTGTCCCACCATCTGCCCCTCCACTCTTCCTAATATTGTCTATTTCGAGACAAGCCTGGGTCTAAAGCTTCCCTCTCTCAGCTCCTGGTGCTATTTGCTACCTTGCAGCTTTGATTTCTGCTGATCTAAGTCCCTGCTGTCCATGTGGGGTTGAGAATGTTCAGCCTGGAGAACAGAAGGCCCTGGAGAGGCTTTGCTGTGGCCATGCAGGACTCGAAGGGTCCCATAGGAAAGATGGGGACAGTGTTCAATAGGGCCAGTGGCAAGAGGAGAAGCGGGGATGGCTTTTAACTGCAGGAGGTTGATTTAGGTTGGCTCTAAGGAAGCTGCTTTTTCACACTGAGAGTGCTGAGGCACTGGCCCAGGCTGTGCACAGAGGATGTGGATGCCCCATCCCTGCCAACACCCAAGGCCAGGTGGGAACAGGACTCTGAGCAAGGTGCTCTGGTAGAAGATTGCTCAAGTTGGAACAAGACGATCTTTAGCGTCCCTTCCAAGCCAGACCACTCAGGGATTCCATCATTCTGTGATGCCCGTTGTCCACTGCACGGTGACCCTGGACTCCTGTGAATTGTGACGTCACGGTCTGCATTCACACTGGAGCTCCCAGCATCCAGCAAAGAGGACAACACAAGCATTGGCCCTTGTGCCTACACACCCGTCACCCTGCTTGGCCCCTGCTCCGCTACTCCCGAGTGTTCCCAAAGGTCTCTTGTGCCTGGATTTTGCCGTTCATCCCTGCCAGATGCTCACATTTGTCCTGAGGAAGGTAAGGTGCCATTCCATGGAAATGGACACCACCTAAGTGCCTCTGTGGGGATGCTGTGGGACAGGGATCCCACTCCGAGGTTTTGCTACATCTGCAGGTTTCCAGAGACGAAGAGAAAGAGATGGAGGTGGATCTAAAGATTGATACAGAGGAGGAGATGGAAGTGGAGGGAGGAGAGACCGGAGAGGAAGAGATGGAGGTGGACGTGAAGGAAGAGATGGAGGAAGAGATGGAGGTGGATGCAAAGGAGGAGATGGAGGAAGAGATGGAGGTGGACGTGAAGGAAGAGATGGAGGAAGAGATGGAGGTGGAAATGGAAGAATACAGTGAGGACATGGATGTGGACGGAAAAGACGAGGAGGAGGACATGGTCCTGGGATGAGGACGGACTCCAGCAGTAGGACAGGTATGTGCTCCCCACAGGCAGAGTGGGTGCCCTGCTGCCAGGCTGGGGCTGGGCTGGGTGCCCCGCTGAGGGACACGGTGCCCCGTGGGCTGGATTCTGGCAGCACAAGCAGCATCCCCAGCCTGTCCTGCCCTTGCTTTGGCTCACACAAGCCCCATGCCAGTGCCTGGGGCCTGACCCCCAGCCCCAGCCAGGCTCAGCGCTGGCAGCAGAGTCCCGCTCTGCCAGTGTGTCCCAGGCTGGGGGCACATGGAACAGCCCTCTGTGCCTGACTGCAATGACTCTGTCACTTGCTTTTTCTTCCAGGACTGATGGAGATCCAGGCCAGAGACGGCACCCTGCTGTAGATACGTTTTAGCGTTTCTTATTGTCTTCTGTAAATACGTTTAATATAGTATCGATAGCTATGTTCTTGTAAATACGTTCTATAGATCGTTGTTGTTACAAAGGTTCTTACAATGTAAATATGTTCTGTAGTTCGTTTTTGTTGCTGCTCTTAGATAAATAAAGGACCTTTGTTTTTCATACCTCAGTTCTCTTGGCATTTTCTTTGGGCACAAGCCTCCATGGACCAAGACTTCCTTTGGAAACCCCCTCTGTCACCAGACTCTGGTACAAGCATAACACGAATTGATCCTCGTAGTTAAAGGCGTGACATTAATTGGCACAAATTTGTCCCTTAAGACTTTCTAGCACAGTAAATGTCAGTGCTCATAATCCCCAATTCCTAATGAAAGCTTTCAGTCTCCTCACCTGCCACGGCACCGCAGGGATCCACGGCAGGAGCGGGATAACTCCGGGATAAGGGGAATCTGCTCCCACTCCAGGGCTGTGCCAGGGAAGGAGGGGAATTTTTTAGTGCCTTCATTGCACACAAAAACCAAACCCAGCACCACCGAGCTGGACTTTCGTGAGCCGCAAAACAAAGCGGCCCCTGGCCTTTGGCGGAACACAACCTCACCGAGTCACGGAGCCAGAGGATGACACTTGGGAATGATCCTGGCTGCCTGCAGGCAAATCAGATGAGGGAGCCACAGGAGCTGTGGGGTTTCCTGCTCTTCCTGCAACGCCATCGGGCCAGACCAGGAGACCTTTCCTGGAACAGATCTTCCCTGTAAAGGGAGCTACACCAAAGCTCAAGCCCTCATTTAGAGACCCTTGGAAAAGCAAAGGTGAGAGGGGATTACCTGGAGCCCCAGGGGACCGAGGCGAAGGCGATGAAGAAGCAGACAGCAAAGTGCTTCCACTGCTTCTCACTCCAGCAAAGGGAACATCCCTGGAATTTCATGGCCGGCGTCGCTCCCAAACCCCACAGGTGAACCCACACGTACTCCAGGACTGATCTCCTTCAAACTTCCAGCAGCACAGACTCACCGGGAGGAACTGCGATCCAAGGACACACATCAGCAACCGTCTTCCCGCTTGCCCCTCTCTCCACATTTTCCCTTTCCAGTGGGATGCAGGTGCCACCCCCCAGAGGCAGGAAAACTGCCTTGCAATCCGCTACAAAACCTGCCTGGAAAGCCCAGGATGCCCGGAGCCAGCAGCCGTTTCTCCTGGAGCTCCTGCTGACAGGCATTTGAAGCCTGCTGTGCCTCACAGCTGCTTTTCTGCCAAGGGCATTCCCATCTTTTCTTTTTTAGCCCAAAGAAAGGTTTGCAAAGCTGAGTTTTGTGAGAAGCGCTTCATATTTGGATCATTCTTAACTTGGAGTTTCCCTTGGCACCAAAATCAGGGGCTCACCTTTTGCTTGGAGCTTGGCTGAAGTCCTCAGCAATGCCAGGGAATGTGGCCATTGGAGGCTTTGGGCAGATTTGGCTCATCTGCCTTTTTAGGCCTTGTTTCTTTCTCTCAGCCTTCCCACTGGATTGTGGCCTCCGAGGAATACGTAAAATCCCATTCCATTCCTACTCTTCCGGACAATTTTTTGTACCGTCCCTGTACAAAACGAGGCCCCCTGTTCGGATGCTTTTCCCCACCGTTCCCCGGCACTTTCATCTGCCGGTGCATTCCCTGCGTTGCTTGGGCTCTTCCCAGCTCTCTGAGCTCCTTCACAAGGCAGCAGATCGATTTGGCCCAGGAACTAAACCCTCCCGAGGAATTGTCTGATGCCATCTCCGCATTTGACACCTGATCCTTGTGCTCAAAGGATCCCTCTTTCTTCCCTTCAGCCAATTCCAAGGCTCGCTGCCCCCAGCTGCGATCAGGCCCCAGCCTGATCCCTGCAGTCTTCCCTGCCGGGATCCTGCTCAGGAATCCCTGGGCTACAAATGTAAGAATTCATTCTTCCCACCCCTGCCCAGTTCCAAAGGATTTGGTGTCTGCCTTACCCGGCTGGAGCCTGCTTCCAACTCTGTTCTTGCTGCTTCTGCTGCTTTCCAGTTCCCAGGAATTCCACCGACGGAGCGACAGCGTTTTCCAGCTCCGCCAGGATTCCCTCTGCTGCGTTTGGGTGCTGGAAGGATATCAAAACCAGGCTCTCTGGGGCTTTACTATCAGGAAATTACATCCCCGGATTTGTTCATTTCCAAATATTATCTCTTCCCAACAAAGCACTGGGCATCCAAGGAATACAGAAAGTGATGGGCTGACCACTGCTTACTCCTCTTGAATGTCAGAGCTTGGAAAAAAAGGGCACTTGAGGCTTCTCCTGGTGCTGCCCGTGAGGTGTATTTTACTTGAGAGCCCCTTCCCGTGTCTTTCCCTGTATCCACCAAAAAATCCACCCCTTCATTCCCCAGCTGCTTGCTTCCTCCCTCTTTTCCTGTATCCAACAGAATTTTAACAGGTCAATAGTCCCCTCTGGAAGAGCACCTTTCATTCCAAACCTAAGAACAAACGAATCACTTCCCGCGGTGCAGCTCTTTTAGTGACGCGGGGCAGCGGCCACACCTCCTGCAGTATCTTTATTGTACCTGTTTTACCATGCTCAGCATTTTATTCCCTTTACACCCCTCAGCCTTTCCCGTGCCGCTCTTTTTAACCAGCAGCGCTGCCCCGACGCTCCCGCGGTGCAGCTCTTTTAGTGATGCGGGGCAGCGGCCACACCTGCTGCAGTACCTTTAAAGGATTTTCGACCATTTTATTTTATACCCTTCACAGATGCGACCTTTGCCGTGACACCTTTGAAGCAGCGCCCCTGCCCCACGTGCGCCGCGGTGCAGCTCATTTTATCCTGAGGAAGTGGCTACTCCTGCTGCGGTGTTGTTATTATTTCTCAGACCTTTCTCTATATTTTACTTCCCTCACACCTCCAGTCCTTTTACGTGCCGCACGTTTACCATCAACACCACCCCAAAGGTGCCGCGGTGCAGCTGTTTTAGTGAACCCACGCAGCGGCCACAACTGCTGCTGTACCTTTTGAGTATTTCTTAGACCATTCTCAATATTTTATTGCGCTCACACTTCCCAGCCTTTCCGTGCTGCTCTGTTTAACCAGCAGCGCTGCCCCGACGCTCCCGCGGTGCAGCTCTTTTAGTGATGTGGGGCAGCGGCTACACCTGCTGCTGTACCTTTATTGTACCTCGTTTACCATGCTCAGCATTTCATTCCCTTTACACCTCTCAGCCTTTCCCGTGCCGCTCTTTTTAACCAGCAGCGCTGCCCCGACGCTCCCGAGGTGCAGCTCTTTTAGTGATGCGGGGCAGCGGCCACTCCTGCTGCAGTACCTTTACAATATTTCTTAGACCATTGTCAATATTTTATTCCGCTCACACTTCCCAGCCTTTCCGTGCTGCTCTTTTTGACCAGCAGCGCTGCCCCGACCGTCCCGCGGTGCAGCTCTTTTAGTGATGCGGGGCAGCGGCCACACCTGCTGCAGTATCTTTATTGTACCTCTTTTACCATGCTCAGCATTTCATTCCCTTTACACCTCTCACGCTTTCCGGGCCCCTTTTTAACCAGCAGCGCTGCCCCGACGCTCCCGCGGTGCAGCTCTTTTAGTGACGCGGGGCAGCAGCCACTCCTGCTGCTGTACTTTTAAAGGATTTTCGACCATTTTATTTTATACCCTTCACAGATGCGACCTTTGCCGTGACACCTTTGAAGCAGCGCCCCTGCCCCACGTGCGCCGCGGTGCAGCTCATTTTATCCTGAGGAAGTGACTACTCCTGCTGCGGTGGTGTTGTTATTTCTCAGACCTTTCTCTATATTTTATTTCCCTCACACCTCCAGGCTTTTACGTGCCGCACGTTTACCATCAACACCACCCCAAAGGTGCCGCGGTGCAGCTGTTTTAGTGAACCCACGCAGCGGCCACAACTGCTGCTGTACCTTTATTGTACCTCGTTTACCATGCTCAGCATTTTATTCCCTTTACACCCCTCAGCCTTTCCCGTGCCGCTCTTTTTAACCAGCAGCGCTGCCCAGACCGTCCCGCGGTGCAGCTCTTTTAGTGATGCGGGGCAGCGGCCACTCCTGCTGCAGTACCTTTACAATATTTCTTAGACCATTGTCAATACTTTATTGCGCTGACGTTTCCCAGCCTTTCCCGTGCCGCTCTGTTTAACCAGCAGCGCTGCCCCGACGCTCCCGCGGTGCAGCTCCCTTAGTGACACGGGGCAGGGGCCGAGAGCCCTCTAGGTGCGGCTCCTCTATAGCACTTTACCGTTTTCTATTTTATTTCATTGGCACCTCGCGCGTTGCGCCGGGCGCCTCATTCGGGGACATGCGCCGGCTCCCACAGCGCCCCGCCCGCCGCCGCTCCCCGGGGGCCTCCCCGCTGCTCTCGGGAGATCGCACACCGCACGCGGCCCAAGCCCCGTCTCGCCGACGGCACTCACCACCCGCCGCCCGCCGCCGCGTTCTCCCGCTCCCTACCGGCACGAAGCGGCGCTGCCGATGACGGAGCCGATGCGCGGCTGCCACGCCGCTCTCTCCGCGCCTCAGGGCCGGCGCCTTCGGCCGCACAGGGCGGCGTCCCCGCATCCGGGCCAGCCCGCGGAGCTCCTGCCGCCGCCGCCGCCGCCCCCCGACTGAGGGGCCGCGACGCCGGCGCCCCCTTTTATACTCCGCACCCCCTTTTCCCGCCACTGCCGCGGTGGGCTCCCCCCGCCTCAAAATCGCCCAGAAGCGCCCGAGGCGGGAACGGGGCAGCCCCACCGGCGCCTCGGAGAAGCTCTTCTAGTGACAAGGAGCAGCGGCCACTCCTGCTGCACTACCTTTATTGTACCTCGTTTACCATGCTCAGCATTTCATTCCCTTTACACCTCTCACGCTTTCCGGACCCCTTTTTAACCAGCAGCACTGCCCCGACGCTCCCGCGGTGCAGCTCTTTTAGTGATGCGGGGCAGCGGCCACACCTGCTGCTGTACCTTTATTGTACCTCTTTTACCATGCTCAGCATTTCATTCCCTTTACACCTCTCACGCTTTCCCGTGCCGCTCTTTTTAACCAGCAGCGCTGCCCCGACGCTCCCGCGGTGCAGCTCTTTTAGTGATGCGGGGCAGCGGCCACTCCTGCAGCAGTATCTTTATTGTAGTTCTTTTACCATGCTCAGCATTTCATTCCCTTTACACCTCTCACGCTTTCCGGACCCCTTTTTAACCAGCAGCGCTGCCCCGACCGTCCCGCGGTGCAGCTCTTTTAGTGATGCGGGGCAGCGGCCACTCCTGCTGCAGTACCTTTACAATATTTCTTAGACCGTTGTCAATATTTTATTGCGCTCACACTTCCCAGCCTTTCCCATGCTGCTCTGTTTAACCAGCAGCGCTGCCCCGACGCTCCCGCGGTGCAGCTCTTTTGGTGACGCGGGGCAGCGGCCACTCCTGCTGCTGTACCTTTATTGTACCTCGTTTACCATGCTCAGCATTTCATTCCCTTTACACCTCTCAGCCTTTCCCGTGCCGCTCTTTTTAACCAGCAGCGCTGCCCCGACGCTCCCGCGGTGCAGCTCTTTTAGTCACACGGGGCAGCGGCCACACCTGCTGCTGTACCTTTATTGTACCTCGTTTACAATGCTCAGCATTTTATTCCCTTTACACCTCTCAGCCTTTCCCGTGCCGCTCTTTTTAACCAGCAGCGCTGCCCCGACGCTCCCGAGGTGCAGCTCTTTTAGTGATGCGGGGCAGCGGCCACTCCTGCTGCTGTACCTTTACAGTATTTCTTAAACCATTGTCAATATTTTATTGCGCTCACACTTCCCAGCCTTTCCCTTGCTGCTCTTTTTAACCAGCAGCGCTGCCCCGACGCTCCCGCGGTGCAGCTCTTTTAGTGACGCGGAGCAGCGGCCACTCCTGCTGCTGTACCTTTATTGTACCTCGTTTACCATGCTCAGCATTTTATTCCCTTTACACCTCTCACGCTTTCCGGACCCCTTTTTAACCAGCAGCGCTGCCCCGACCGTCCCGCGGTGCAGCTCTTTTAGTGATGCGGGGCAGCGGCCACTCCTGCTGCAGTACCTTTACAATATTTCTTAGACCATTGTCAATATTTTATTGCGCTCACACTTCCCAGCCTTTCCCATACTGCTCTGTTTAACCAGCAGCGCTGCCCCGACGCTCCCGCGGTGCAGCTCTTTTAGTGATGCGGGGCAGCGGCCACTCCTGCTGCAGTACCTTTACAATATTTCTTAGACCATTTTCAATATTTTATTCCGCTCACACTTCCCAGCCTTTCCGTGCTGCTCTTTTTAACCAGCAGCGCTGCCCCGACGGTCCCGCGGTGCAGCTCTTTTAGTGATGCGGGGCAGCGGCCACTCCTGCAGCAGTATCTTTATTGTACCTCGTTTACCATGCTCAGCATTTCATTCCCTTTACACCTCTCAGCCTTTCCCGTGCCGCTCTTTTTAACCAGCAGCGCTGCCCCGACGCTCCCACGGTGCAGCTCTTTTAGTGATGCGGGGCAGCGGCCACTCCTGCTGCTGTACCTTTATTGTACCTCGTTTACCATGCTCAGCATTTCATTCCCTTTACACCTCTCACGCTTTCCGGACCCCTTTTTAACCAGCAGCGCTGCCCCGACCGTCCCGCGGTGCAGCTCTTTTAGTGATGCGGGGCAGCGGCCACTCCTGCTGCTGTACCTTTACAGTATTTGTTAAACCATTGTCAATATTTTATTGCGCTCACACTTCCCAGCCTTTCCCATGCTGCTCTTTTTAACCAGCAGCGCTGCCCCGACGGTCCCGCGGTGCAGCTCTTTTAGTGACGCGGAGCAGCGGCCACTCCTGCTGCTGTACCTTTATTGTACCTCGTTTACCATGCTCAGCATTTTATTCCCTTTACACCTCTCACGCTTTCCGGACCCCTTTTTAACCAGCAGCGCTGCCCCGACCGTCCCGCGGTGCAGCTCTTTTAGTGATGCGGGGCAGCGGCCACTCCTGCTGCTGTACCTTTACAGTATTTCTTAAACCATTGTCAATATTTTATTGCGCTCACACTTCCCAGCCTTTCCCATGCTGCTCTTTTTAACCAGCAGCGCTGCCCCGACGGTCCCGCGGTGCAGCTCTTTTAGTGATGCGGGGCAGCGGCCACTCCTGCAGCAGTATCTTTATTGTACCTCGTTTACCATGCTCAGCATTTCATTCCCTTTACACCTCTCAGCCTTTCCCGTGCCGCTCTTTTTAACCAGCAGCGCTGCCCCGACGCTCCCGCGGTGCAGCTCTTTTAGTGATGCGGGGCAGCGGCCACACCTGCTGCAGTACCTTTATTGTAGTTCTTTTACCATGCTCAGCATTTCATTCCCTTTACACCTCTCACGCTTTCCCGTGCCGCTCTTTTTAACCAGCAGCGCTGCCCCGACGCTCCCGCGGTGCAGCTCTTTTAGTGATGCGGGGCAGCGGCCACACCTGCTGCAGTACCTTTATTGTACCTCGTTTACCATGCTCAGCATTTTATTCCCTTTACACCTCTCACGCTTTCCGGACCCCTTTTTAACCAGCAGCGCTGCCCCGACCGTCCCGCGGTGCAGCTCTTTTAGTAATGCGGGGCAGCGGCCACTCCTGCTGCAGTATCTTTATTGTACCTCGTTTACCATGCTCAGCATTTCATTCCCTTTACACCTCTCACGCTTTCCGGACCCCTTTTTAACCAGCAGCACTGCCCCGACGCTCCCGCGGTGCAGCTCTTTTAGTGATGCGGGGCAGCGGCCACACCTGCTGCAGTACCTTTATTGTAGTTCTTTTACCATGCTCAGCATTTCATTCCCTTTACACCTCTCACGCTTTCCCGTGCCGCTCTTTTTAACCAGCAGCGCTGCCCCGACGCTCCCGCGGTGCAGCTCTTTTAGTGATGCGGGGCAGCGGCCACTCCTGCTGCTGTACCTTTACAATATTTCTTAAACCATTGTCAATATTTTATTGCGCTCACACTTCCCAGCCTTTCCCATGCTGCTCTGTTTAACCAGCAGCGCTGCCCCGACGCTCCCGCGGTGCAGCTCTTTTAGTGACGCGGAGCAGCGGCCACTCCTGCTGCTGTACCTGTATTGTACCTCGTTTACCATGCTCAGCATTTTATTCCCTTTACACCTCTCACGCTTTCCGGACCCCTTTTTAGCCAGCAGCGCTGCCCCGACGCTCCCGCGGTGCAGCTCTTTTAGTGATGCGGGGCAGCGGCCACTCCTGCTGCTGTACCTGTATTGTACCTCGTTTACCATGCTCAGCATTTCATTCCCTTTACACCTCTCAGCCTTTCCCGTGCCGCTCTTTTTAGCCAGCAGCGCTGCCCCGACGCTCCCGCGGTGCAGCTCTTTTAGTGATGCGGGGCAGCGGCCACTCCTGCTGCAGTACCTTTACAATATTTCTTAGACCATTGTCAATATTTTATTGCGCTCACACTTCCCAGCCTTTCCCGTGCTGCTCTGTTTAACCAGCAGCGCTGCCCCGACGCTCCCGCGGTGCAGCTCTTTTAGTGATGCGGGGCAGCGGCCACACCTGCTGCTGTACCTTTATTGTACCTCTTTTACCATGCTCAGCATTTCATTCCCTTTACACCTCTCAGCCTTTCCCGTGCCGCTCTTTTTAACCAGCAGCGCTGCCCCGTCGCTCCCGCGGTGCAGCTCTTTTAGTGATGCGGGGCAGCGGCCACACCTGCTGCTGTACCTTTATTGTACCTCTTTTACCATGCTCAGCATTTCATTCCCTTTACACCTCTCAGCCTTTCCCATGCTGCTCTGTTTAACCAGCAGCGCTGCCCCGACGCTCCCGAGGTGCAGCTCTTTTAGTGATGCGGGGCAGCGGCCACACCTGCTGCTGTACCTTTATTGTACCTCGTTTACCATGCTCAGCATTTCATTCCCTTTACACCTCTCACGCTTTCCGGACCCCTTTTTAACCAGCAGCACTGCCCCGATGCTCCCGCGGTGCAGCTCTTTTAGTGATGCGGGGCAGCGGCCACACCTGCTGCTGTACCTTTATTGTACCTCTTTTACCATGCTCAGCATTTCATTCCCTTTACACCTCTCACGCTTTCCCGTGCCGCTCTTTTTAACCAGCAGCGCTGCCCCGACGCTCCCGCGGTGCAGCTCTTTTAGTGATGCGGGGCAGCGGCCACTCCTGCAGCAGTATCTTTATTGTAGTTCTTTTACCATGCTCAGCATTTCATTCCCTTTACACCTCTCACGCTTTCCGGACCCCTTTTTAACCAGCAGCGCTGCCCCGACGGTCCCGCGGTGCAGCTCTTTTAGTGATGCGGGGCAGCGGCCACTCCTGCTGCAGTACCTTTACAATATTTCTTAGACCGTTGTCAATATTTTATTGCGCTCACACTTCCCAGCCTTTCCCATGCTGCTCTGTTTAACCAGCAGCGCTGCCCCGACGCTCCCGCGGTGCAGCTCTTTTGGTGACGCGGGGCAGCGGCCACTCCTGCTGCTGTACCTTTATTGTACCTCGTTTACCATGCTCAGCATTTCATTCCCTTTACACCTCTCAGCCTTTCCCGTGCCGCTCTTTTTAACCAACAGCGCTGCCCCGACGCTCCCGCGGTGCAGCTCTTTTAGTGACGCGGGGCAGCGGCCACTCCTGCTGCTGTACCTTTACAGTATTTCTTAAACCATTGTCAATATTTTATTGCGCTCACACTTCCCAGCCTTTCCCATGCTGCTCTGTTTAACCAGCAGCGCTGCCCCGACGCTCCCGAGGTGCAGCTCTTTTAGTGATGCGGGGCAGCGGCCACACCTGCTGCACTACCTTTATTGTACCTCGTTTACCATGCTCAGCATTTCATTCCCTTTACACCTCTCACGCTTTCCGGACCCCTTTTTAACCAGCAGCACTGCCCCGACGCTCCCGCGGTGCAGCTCTTTTAGTGATGCGGGGCAGCGGCCACACCTGCTGCTGTACCTTTATTGTACCTCTTTTACCATGCTCAGCATTTCATTCCCTTTACACCTCTCACGCTTTCCCGTGCCGCTCTTTTTAACCAGCAGCGCTGCCCCGACGGTCCCGCGGTGCAGCTCTTTTAGTGATGCGGGGCAGCGGCCACTCCTGCAGCAGTATCTTTATTGTACCTCTTTTACCATGCTCAGCATTTCATTCCCTTTACACCTCTCACGCTTTCCGGACCCCTTTTTAACCAGCAGCGCTGCCCCGACGCTCCCGCGGTGCAGCTCTTTTAGTGATGCGGGGCAGCGGCCACTCCTGCAGCAGTATCTTTATTGTAGTTCTTTTACCATGCTCAGCATTTCATTCCCTTTACACCTCTCACGCTTTCCGGACCCCTTTTTAACCAGCAGCGCTGCCCCGACCGTCCCGCGGTGCAGCTCTTTTAGTGACGCGGGGCAGCGGCCACACCTGCTGCAGTACCTTTATTGTACCTCGTTTACCATGCTCAGCATTTCATTCCCTTTACACCTCTCAGCCTTTCCCGTGCCGCTCTGTTTAACCAGCAGCGCTGCCCCGACGCTCCCGAGGTGCAGCTCTTTTAGTCACACGGGGCAGCGGCCACTCCTGCTGCTGTACCTTTACAGTATTTCTTAAACCATTGTCAATATTTTATTGCGCTCACACTTCCCAGCCTTTCCCATGCTGCTCTGTTTAACCAGCAGCGCTGCCCCGACGCTCCCGCGGTGCAGCTCTTTTAGTGACGCGGAGCGGCGGCCACTCCTGCTGCTGTACCTTTATTGTACCTCGTTTACCATGCTCAGCATTTTATTCCCTTTACACCTCTCACGCTTTCCGGACCCCTTTTTAGCCAGCAGCGCTGCCCCGACGGTCCCGCGGTGCAGCTCTTTTAGTGATGCGGGGCAGCGGCCACTCCTGCTGCAGTACCTTTACAATATTTCTTAGACCATTGTCAATATTTTATTGCGCTCACACTTCCCAGCCTTTCCCATACTGCTCTGTTTAACCAGCAGCGCTGCCCCGACGCTCCCGCGGTGCAGCTCTTTTAGTGACACGGGGCAGCAGCCACTCCTGCTGCAGTACTTTTAAAGGATTTTCGACCATTTTATTTTATACCCTTCACAGATGCGACCTTTGCCGTGACACCTTTGAAGCAGCACCCCTGCCCCAGGTGCGCCGCGGTGCAGCTCATTTTATCCTGAGGAAGTGGCTACTCCTGCTGCGGTGTTGTTGTTATTTCTCAGACCTTTCTCTATATTTTATTTCCCTCACACCTCCAGTCCTTTTACGTGCCGCACGTTTACCGTCAGCACCACCCCAAAGGTGCCGCGGTGCAGCTGTTTTAGTGAACCCACGCAGCGGCCACAACTGCTGCTGTACCTTTTGAGTATTTCTTAGACCATTCTCAATATTTTATTGCGCTCACACTTCCCAGCCTTTCCGTGCTGCTCTGTTTAACCAGCAGCGCTGCCCCGACGCTCCCGCGGTGCAGCTCTTTTAGTGATGCGGGGCAGCGGCCACTCCTGCTGCAGTACCTTTATTGTACCTCGTTTACCATGCTCAGCATTTCATTCCCTTTACACCTCTCAGCCTTTCCCGTGCCGCTCTGTTTAACCAGCAGCGCTGCCCCGACGCTCCCGCGGTGCAGCTCTTTTAGTCACACGGGGCAGCGGCCACACCTGCTGCTGTACCTTTATTGTACCTCGTTTACCATGCTCAGCATTTTATTCCCTTTACACCTCTCACGCTTTCCGGACCCCTTTTTAACCAGCAGCGCTGCCCCGACGCTCCCGCGGTGCAGCTCTTTTAGTGATGCGGGGCAGCGGCCACTCCTGCTGCAGTACCTTTACAATATTTCTTAGACCATTGTCAATACTTTATTGCGCTGACGTTTCCCAGCCTTTCCCGTGCCGCTCTTTTTAACCAGCAGCGCTGCCCCGACGCTCCCGCGGTGCAGCTCCCTTAGTGACACGGGGCAGGGGCCGAGAGCCCTCTAGGTGCGGCTCCTCTATAGCACTTTACCGTTTTCTATTTTATTTCATTGGCACCTCGCGCGTTGCGCCGGGCGCCTCATTCGGGGACATGCGCCGGCTCCCACAGCGCCCCGCCCGCCGCCGCTCCCCGGGGGCCTCCCCGCTGCTCTCGGGAGATCGCACACCGCACGCGGCCCAAGCCCCGTCTCGCCGACGGCACTCACCACCCGCCGCCCGCCGCCGCGTTCTCCCGCTCCCTACCGGCACGAAGCGGCGCTGCCGATGACGGAGCCGATGCGCGGCTGCCACGCCGCTCTCTCCGCGCCTCAGGGCCGGCGCCTTCGGCCGCACAGGGCGGCGTCCCCGCATCCGGGCCAGCCCGCGGAGCTCCTGCCGCCGCCGCCGCCGCCCCCCGACTGAGGGGCCGCGACGCCGGCGCCCCCTTTTATACTCCGCACCCCCTTTTCCCGCCACCGCCGCGGTGGGCTCCCCCCGCCTCAAAATCGCCCAGAAGCGCCCGAGGCGGGAACGGCGCAGCCCCACCGGCGCCTCGGAGAAGCTCTTCTAGTGACAAGGAGCAGCGGCCACTCCTGCTGCACTACCTTTATTGTACCTCGTTTACCATGCTCAGCATTTTATTCCCTTTACACCTCTCACGCTTTCCGGACCCCTTTTTAACCAGCAGCGCTGCCCCGACGTTCCCGAGGTGCAGCTCTTTTAGTGACGCGGGGCAGCGGCCACACCTGCTGCTGTACCTTTATTGTACCTCTTTTACCATGCTCAGCATTTCATTCCCTTTACACCTCTCAGCCTTTCCCGTGCTGCTCTTTTTAACCAGCAGCGCTGCCCCGACGCTCCCGCGGTGCAGCTCTTTTAGTCACACGGGGCAGCGGCCACTCCTGCTGCAGTACCTTTATTGTACCTCTTTTACCATGCTCAGCATTTCATTCCCTTTACACCTCTCAGCCTTTCCCGTGCTGCTCTTTTTAACCAGCAGCGCTGCCCCGACGGTCCCGCGGTGCAGCTCTTTTAGTCACACGGGGCAGCGGCCACACCTGCTGCAGTACCTTTACAATATTTCTTAGACCATTGTCAATATTTTATTGCGCTCACACTTCCCAGCCTTTCCCATGCCGCTCTGTTTAACCAGCAGCGCTGCCCCGACCGTCCCGCGGTGCAGCTCTTTTAGTGATGCGGGGCAGCGGCCACACCTGCTGCAGTACCTTTATTGTACCTCGTTTACCATGCTCAGCATTTTATTCCCTTTACACCTCTCACGCTTTCCGGACCCCTTTTTAACCAGCAGCGCTGCCCCGACCGTCCCGCGGTGCAGCTCTTTTAGTCACACGGGGCAGCGGCCACTCCTGCTGCTGTACCTTTACAGTATTTCTTAAACCATTGTCAATATTTTATTGCGCTCACACTTCCCAGCCTTTCCCATGCTGCTCTTTTTAACCAGCAGCGCTGCCCCGACGCTCCCGCGGTGCAGCTCTTTTAGTGATGCGGGGCAGCGGCCACTCCTGCTGCTGTACCTTTACAGTATTTCTTAAACCATTGTCAATATTTTATTGCGCTCACACTTCCCAGCCTTTCCCATGCTGCTCTTTTTAACCAGCAGCGCTGCCCCGACGCTCCCGCGGTGCAGCTCTTTTAGTGACGCGGAGCAGCGGCCACTCCTGCTGCTGTACCTTTATTGTACCTCGTTTACCATGCTCAGCATTTTATTCCCTTTACACCTCTCACGCTTTCCGGACCCCTTTTTAACCAGCAGCGCTGCCCCGACCGTCCCGCGGTGCAGCTCTTTTAGTGATGCGGGGCAGCGGCCACTCCTGCTGCTGTACCTTTACAGTATTTCTTAAACCATTGTCAATATTTTATTGCGCTCACACTTCCCAGCCTTTCCCATGCTGCTCTGTTTAACCAGCAGCGCTGCCCCGACGCTCCCGCGGTGCAGCTCTTTTAGTGACGCGGAGCGGCGGCCACTCCTGCTGCTGTACCTGTATTGTACCTCGTTTACCATGCTCAGCATTTCATTCCCTTTACACCTCTCACGCTTTCCCGTGCCGCTCTTTTTAACCAGCAGCGCTGCCCCGACGCTCCCGCGGTGCAGCTCTTTTAGTGACACGGGGCAGCGGCCACACCTGCTGCTGTACCTTTATTGTACCTCGTTTACCATGCTCAGCATTTCATTCCCTTTACACCTCTCACGCTTTCCGGACCCCTTTTTAACCAGCAGCACTGCCCCGACGCTCCCGCGGTGCAGCTCTTTTAGTGATGCGGGGCAGCGGCCACACCTGCTGCTGTACCTTTATTGTACCTCTTTTACCATGCTCAGCATTTCATTCCCTTTACACCTCTCACGCTTTCCGGACCCCTTTTTAACCAGCAGCGCTGCCCCGACGCTCCCGCGGTGCAGCTCTTTTAGTGATGCGGGGCAGCGGCCACTCCTGCTGCTGTACCTTTTCAATATTTCTTAAACCATTGTCAATATTTTATTGCGCTCACACTTCCCAGCCTTTCCCATGCTGCTCTGTTTAACCAGCAGCGCTGCCCCGACGGTCCCGAGGTGCAGCTCTTTTAGTGACGCGGGGCAGCGGCCACACCTGCTGCACTACCTTTATTGTACCTCGTTTACCATGCTCAGCATTTCATTCCCTTTACACCTCTCACGCTTTCCGGACCCCTTTTTAACCAGCAGCACTGCCCCGACGCTCCCGCGGTGCAGCTCTTTTAGTGATGCGGGGCAGCGGCCACTCCTGCTGCTGTACCTGTATTGTACCTCGTTTACCATGCTCAGCATTTCATTCCCTTTACACCTCTCAGCCTTTCCCGTGCCGCTCTTTTTAACCAGCAGCGCTGCCCCGACCGTCCCGCGGTGCAGCTCTTTTAGTGATGCGGGGCAGCGGCCACTCCTGCTGCAGTACCTTTACAATATTTCTTAGACCGTTGTCAATATTTTATTGCGCTCACACTTCCCAGCCTTTCCCATGCTGCTCTGTTTAACCAGCAGCGCTGCCCCGACGCTCCCGCGGTGCAGCTCTTTTGGTGACGCGGGGCAGCGGCCACTCCTGCTGCTGTACCTTTATTGTACCTCGTTTACCATGCTCAGCATTTCATTCCCTTTACACCTCTCAGCCTTTCCCGTGCCGCTCTTTTTAACCAGCAGCGCTGCCCCGACGCTCCCGCGGTGCAGCTCTTTTAGTCACACGGGGCAGCGGCCACACCTGCTGCTGTACCTTTATTGTACCTCGTTTACAATGCTCAGCATTTTATTCCCTTTACACCTCTCAGCCTTTCCCGTGCCGCTCTTTTTAACCAGCAGCGCTGCCCCGACGCTCCCGAGGTGCAGCTCTTTTAGTGATGCGGGGCAGCGGCCACTCCTGCTGCTGTACCTTTACAGTATTTCTTAAACCATTGTCAATATTTTATTGCGCTCACACTTCCCAGCCTTTCCCTTGCTGCTCTTTTTAACCAGCAGCGCTGCCCCGACGCTCCCGCGGTGCAGCTCTTTTAGTGACGCGGAGCAGCGGCCACTCCTGCTGCTGTACCTTTATTGTACCTCGTTTACCATGCTCAGCATTTTATTCCCTTTACACCTCTCACGCTTTCCGGACCCCTTTTTAACCAGCAGCGCTGCCCCGACCGTCCCGCGGTGCAGCTCTTTTAGTGATGCGGGGCAGCGGCCACTCCTGCTGCAGTACCTTTACAATATTTCTTAGACCATTGTCAATATTTTATTGCGCTCACACTTCCCAGCCTTTCCCATACTGCTCTGTTTAACCAGCAGCGCTGCCCCGACGCTCCCGCGGTGCAGCTCTTTTAGTGATGCGGGGCAGCGGCCACTCCTGCTGCAGTACCTTTACAATATTTCTTAGACCATTTTCAATATTTTATTCCGCTCACACTTCCCAGCCTTTCCGTGCTGCTCTTTTTAACCAGCAGCGCTGCCCCGACGGTCCCGCGGTGCAGCTCTTTTAGTGATGCGGGGCAGCGGCCACTCCTGCAGCAGTATCTTTATTGTACCTCGTTTACCATGCTCAGCATTTCATTCCCTTTACACCTCTCAGCCTTTCCCGTGCCGCTCTTTTTAACCAGCAGCGCTGCCCCGACGCTCCCACGGTGCAGCTCTTTTAGTGATGCGGGGCAGCGGCCACTCCTGCTGCTGTACCTTTATTGTACCTCGTTTACCATGCTCAGCATTTCATTCCCTTTACACCTCTCACGCTTTCCGGACCCCTTTTTAACCAGCAGCGCTGCCCCGACGCTCCCGCGGTGCAGCTCTTTTAGTGACACGGGGCAGCGGCCACACCTGCTGCAGTATCTTTATTGTAGTTCTTTTACCATGCTCAGCATTTCATTCCCTTTACACCTCTCACGCTTTCCGGACTCCTTTTTAACCAGCAGCGCTGCCCCGACCGTCCCGCGGTGCAGCTCTTTTAGTGATGCGGGGCAGCGGCCACTCCTGCTGCAGTACCTTTACAATATTTCTTAGACCGTTGTCAATATTTTATTGCGCTCACACTTCCCAGCCTTTCCCATGCTGCTCTTTTTAACCAGCAGCGCTGCCCCGACGGTCCCGCGGTGCAGCTCTTTTAGTGACGCGGGGCAGCGGCCACTCCTGCTGCTGTACCTTTATTGTACCTCGTTTACCATGCTCAGCATTTCATTCCCTTTACACCTCTCAGCCTTTCCCGTGCCGCTCTTTTTAACCAGCAGCGCTGCCCCGACGGTCCCGCGGTGCAGCTCTTTTAGTGACGCGGAGCAGCGGCCACTCCTGCTGCTGTACCTTTATTGTACCTCGTTTACCATGCTCAGCATTTTATTCCCTTTACACCTCTCACGCTTTCCGGACCCCTTTTTAACCAGCAGCGCTGCCCCGACCGTCCCGCGGTGCAGCTCTTTTAGTGATGCGGGGCAGCGGCCACTCCTGCTGCTGTACCTTTACAGTATTTCTTAAACCATTGTCAATATTTTATTGCGCTCACACTTCCCAGCCTTTCCCATGCTGCTCTGTTTAACCAGCAGCGCTGCCCCGACGCTCCCGCGGTGCAGCTCTTTTAGTGACGCGGAGAAGCGGCCACTCCTGCTGCTGTACCTTTATTGTACCTCGTTTACCATGCTCAGCATTTTATTCCCTTTACACCTCTCACGCTTTCCGGACCCCTTTTTAGCCAGCAGCGCTGCCCCGACGGTCCCGCGGTGCAGCTCTTTTAGTGATGCGGGGCAGCGGCCACTCCTGCTGCAGTACCTTTACAATATTTCTTAGACCATTGTCAATATTTTATTCCGCTCACACTTCCCAGCCTTTCCCATGCTGCTCTTTTTAACCAGCAGCGCTGCCCCGACGGTCCCGCGGTGCAGCTCTTTTAGTGATGCGGGGCAGCGGCCACTCCTGCTGCAGTACCTTTATTGTACCTCGTTTACCATGCTCAGCATTTCATTCCCTTTACACCTCTCAGCCTTTCCCGTGCCGCTCTTTTTAACCAGCAGCGCTGCCCCGACGCTCCCGCGGTGCAGCTCTTTTAGTCACACGGGGCAGCGGCCACACCTGCTGCAGTACCTTTATTGTACCTCGTTTACCATGCTCAGCATTTTATTCCCTTTACACCTCTCACGCTTTCCGGACCCCTTTTTAACCAGCAGCGCTGCCCCGACGGTCCCGCGGTGCAGCTCTTTTAGTAATGCGGGGCAGCGGCCACTCCTGCTGCAGTATCTTTATTGTACCTCGTTTACCATGCTCAGCATTTCATTCCCTTTACACCTCTCACGCTTTCCGGACCCCTTTTTAACCAGCAGCACTGCCCCGACGCTCCCGCGGTGCAGCTCTTTTAGTGATGCGGGGCAGCGGCCACACCTGCTGCAGTACCTTTATTGTAGTTCTTTTACCATGCTCAGCATTTCATTCCCTTTACACCTCTCACGCTTTCCCGTGCCGCTCTTTTTAACCAGCAGCGCTGCCCCGACGCTCCCGCGGTGCAGCTCTTTTAGTGATGCGGGGCAGCGGCCACACCTGCTGCAGTACCTTTATTGTACCTCGTTTACCATGCTCAGCATTTTATTCCCTTTACACCTCTCACGCTTTCCGGACCCCTTTTTAACCAGCAGCGCTGCCCCGACCGTCCCGCGGTGCAGCTCTTTTAGTAATGCGGGGCAGCGGCCACTCCTGCTGCAGTATCTTTATTGTACCTCGTTTACCATGCTCAGCATTTCATTCCCTTTACACCTCTCACGCTTTCCGGACCCCTTTTTAACCAGCAGCACTGCCCCGACGCTCCCGCGGTGCAGCTCTTTTAGTGATGCGGGGCAGCGGCCACACCTGCTGCAGTACCTTTATTGTAGTTCTTTTACCATGCTCAGCATTTCATTCCCTTTACACCTCTCACGCTTTCCCGTGCCGCTCTTTTTAACCAGCAGCGCTGCCCCGACGCTCCCGCGGTGCAGCTCTTTTAGTGATGCGGGGCAGCGGCCACTCCTGCTGCTGTACCTTTACAATATTTCTTAAACCATTGTCAATATTTTATTGCGCTCACACTTCCCAGCCTTTCCCATGCTGCTCTGTTTAACCAGCAGCGCTGCCCCGACGCTCCCGCGGTGCAGCTCTTTTAGTGACGCGGAGCAGCGGCCACTCCTGCTGCTGTACCTGTATTGTACCTCGTTTACCATGCTCAGCATTTTATTCCCTTTACACCTCTCACGCTTTCCGGACCCCTTTTTAACCAGCAGCACTGCCCCGACGCTCCCGCGGTGCAGCTCTTTTAGTGACGCGGAGCAGCGGCCACTCCTGCTGCTGTACCTGTATTGTACCTCGTTTACCATGCTCAGCATTTCATTCCCTTTACACCTCTCACGCTTTCCGGACCCCTTTTTAACCAGCAGCACTGCCCCGACGCTCCCGCGGTGCAGCTCTTTTAGTGATGCGGGGCAGCGGCCACTCCTGCAGCAGTATCTTTATTGTAGTTCTTTTACCATGCTCAGCATTTCATTCCCTTTACACCTCTCACGCTTTCCGGACCCCTTTTTAACCAGCAGCGCTGCCCCGACCGTCCCGCGGTGCAGCTCTTTTAGTGATGCGGGGCAGCGGCCACTCCTGCTGCAGTACCTTTACAATATTTCTTAGACCGTTGTCAATATTTTATTGCGCTCACACTTCCCAGCCTTTCCCATGCTGCTCTGTTTAACCAGCAGCGCTGCCCCGACGCTCCCGCGGTGCAGCTCTTTTGGTGACGCGGGGCAGCGGCCACTCCTGCTGCTGTACCTTTATTGTACCTCGTTTACCATGCTCAGCATTTCATTCCCTTTACACCTCTCAGCCTTTCCCGTGCCGCTCTTTTTAACCAGCAGCGCTGCCCCGACGCTCCCGCGGTGCAGCTCTTTTAGTCACACGGGGCAGCGGCCACTCCTGCTGCTGTACCTTTATTGTACCTCGTTTACAATGCTCAGCATTTTATTCCCTTTACACCTCTCAGCCTTTCCCGTGCCGCTCTTTTTAACCAGCAGCGCTGCCCCGACGCTCCCGAGGTGCAGCTCTTTTAGTGATGCGGGGCAGCGGCCACTCCTGCTGCTGTACCTTTACAGTATTTCTTAAACCATTGTCAATATTTTATTGCGCTCACACTTCCCAGCCTTTCCCTTGCTGCTCTTTTTAACCAGCAGCGCTGCCCCGACGCTCCCGCGGTGCAGCTCTTTTAGTGACGCGGAGCAGCGGCCACTCCTGCTGCTGTACCTTTATTGTACCTCGTTTACCATGCTCAGCATTTTATTCCCTTTACACCTCTCACGCTTTCCGGACCCCTTTTTAACCAGCAGCGCTGCCCCGACCGTCCCGCGGTGCAGCTCTTTTAGTGATGCGGGGCAGCGGCCACTCCTGCTGCAGTACCTTTACAATATTTCTTAGACCATTGTCAATATTTTATTGCGCTCACACTTCCCAGCCTTTCCCATACTGCTCTGTTTAACCAGCAGCGCTGCCCCGACGCTCCCGCGGTGCAGCTCTTTTAGTGATGCGGGGCAGCGGCCACTCCTGCTGCAGTACCTTTACAATATTTCTTAGACCATTTTCAATATTTTATTCCGCTCACACTTCCCAGCCTTTCCGTGCTGCTCTTTTTAACCAGCAGCGCTGCCCCGACGGTCCCGCGGTGCAGCTCTTTTAGTGATGCGGGGCAGCGGCCACTCCTGCAGCAGTATCTTTATTGTACCTCGTTTACCATGCTCAGCATTTCATTCCCTTTACACCTCTCAGCCTTTCCCGTGCCGCTCTTTTTAACCAGCAGCGCTGCCCCGACGCTCCCACGGTGCAGCTCTTTTAGTGATGCGGGGCAGCGGCCACTCCTGCTGCTGTACCTTTATTGTACCTCGTTTACCATGCTCAGCATTTTATTCCCTTTACACCTCTCACGCTTTCCGGACCCCTTTTTAACCAGCAGCGCTGCCCCGACGCTCCCGCGGTGCAGCTCTTTTAGTGACACGGGGCAGCGGCCACACCTGCTGCAGTATCTTTATTGTAGTTCTTTTACCATGCTCAGCATTTCATTCCCTTTACACCTCTCAGCCTTTCCCGTGCCGCTCTTTTTAACCAACAGCGCTGCCCCGACGCTCCCGCGGTGCAGCTCTTTTAGTGACGCGGGGCAGCGGCCACTCCTGCTGCTGTACCTTTACAGTATTTCTTAAACCATTGTCAATATTTTATTGCGCTCACACTTCCCAGCCTTTCCCTTGCTGCTCTTTTTAACCAGCAGCGCTGCCCCGACGCTCCCGCGGTGCAGCTCTTTTAGTGACGCGGAGCAGCGGCCACTCCTGCTGCTGTACCTTTATTGTACCTCGTTTACCATGCTCAGCATTTTATTCCCTTTACACCTCTCACGCTTTCCGGACCCCTTTTTAACCAGCAGCGCTGCCCCGACCGTCCCGCGGTGCAGCTCTTTTAGTGATGCGGGGCAGCGGCCACTCCTGCTGCAGTACCTTTACAATATTTCTTAGACCATTGTCAATATTTTATTGCGCTCACACTTCCCAGCCTTTCCCATACTGCTCTGTTTAACCAGCAGCGCTGCCCCGACGCTCCCGCGGTGCAGCTCTTTTAGTGATGCGGGGCAGCGGCCACTCCTGCTGCAGTACCTTTACAATATTTCTTAGACCATTTTCAATATTTTATTCCGCTCACACTTCCCAGCCTTTCCGTGCTGCTCTTTTTAACCAGCAGCGCTGCCCCGACGGTCCCGCGGTGCAGCTCTTTTAGTGATGCGGGGCAGCGGCCACTCCTGCAGCAGTATCTTTATTGTACCTCGTTTACCATGCTCAGCATTTCATTCCCTTTACACCTCTCAGCCTTTCCCGTGCCGCTCTTTTTAACCAGCAGCGCTGCCCCGACGCTCCCACGGTGCAGCTCTTTTAGTGATGCGGGGCAGCGGCCACTCCTGCTGCTGTACCTTTATTGTACCTCGTTTACCATGCTCAGCATTTCATTCCCTTTACACCTCTCACGCTTTCCGGACCCCTTTTTAACCAGCAGCGCTGCCCCGACGCTCCCGCGGTGCAGCTCTTTTAGTGACACGGGGCAGCGGCCACACCTGCTGCAGTATCTTTATTTTAGTTCTTTTACCATGCTCAGCATTTCATTCCCTTTACACCTCTCACGCTTTCCGGACTCCTTTTTAACCAGCAGCGCTGCCCCGACCGTCCCGCGGTGCAGCTCTTTTAGTGATGCGGGGCAGCGGCCACTCCTGCTGCAGTACCTTTACAATATTTCTTAGACCATTTTCAATATTTTATTCCGCTCACACTTCCCAGCCTTTCCGTGCTGCTCTTTTTAACCAGCAGCGCTGCCCCGACGGTCCCGCGGTGCAGCTCTTTTAGTGATGCGGGGCAGCGGCCACTCCTGCAGCAGTATCTTTATTGTACCTCGTTTACCATGCTCAGCATTTCATTCCCTTTACACCTCTCAGCCTTTCCCGTGCCGCTCTTTTTAACCAGCAGCGCTGCCCCGACGCTCCCACGGTGCAGCTCTTTTAGTGATGCGGGGCAGCGGCCACTCCTGCTGCTGTACCTTTATTGTACCTCGTTTACCATGCTCAGCATTTCATTCCCTTTACACCTCTCACGCTTTCCGGACCCCTTTTTAACCAGCAGCGCTGCCCCGACGCTCCCGCGGTGCAGCTCTTTTAGTGACACGGGGCAGCGGCCACACCTGCTGCAGTATCTTTATTGTAGTTCTTTTACCATGCTCAGCATTTCATTCCCTTTACACCTCTCACGCTTTCCGGACTCCTTTTTAACCAGCAGCGCTGCCCCGACCGTCCCGCGGTGCAGCTCTTTTAGTGATGCGGGGCAGCGGCCACTCCTGCTGCAGTACCTTTACAATATTTCTTAGACCGTTGTCAATATTTTATTGCGCTCACACTTCCCAGCCTTTCCCATGCTGCTCTTTTTAACCAGCAGCGCTGCCCCGACGGTCCCGCGGTGCAGCTCTTTTAGTGACGCGGGGCAGCGGCCACTCCTGCTGCTGTACCTTTATTGTACCTCGTTTACCATGCTCAGCATTTCATTCCCTTTACACCTCTCAGCCTTTCCCGTGCCGCTCTTTTTAACCAGCAGCGCTGCCCCGACGCTCCCGCGGTGCAGCTCTTTTAGTGATGCGGGGCAGCGGCCACTCCTGCTGCTGTACCTTTACAGTATTTGTTAAACCATTGTCAATATTTTATTGCGCTCACACTTCCCAGCCTTTCCCATGCTGCTCTTTTTAACCAGCAGCGCTGCCCCGACGGTCCCGCGGTGCAGCTCTTTTAGTGATGCGGGGCAGCGGCCACTCCTGCTGCAGTACCTTTATTGTACCTCGTTTACCATGCTCAGCATTTTATTCCCTTTACACCTCTCACGCTTTCCGGACCCCTTTTTAGCCAGCAGCGCTGCCCCGACGGTCCCGCGGTGCAGCTCTTTTAGTGATGCGGGGCAGCGGCCACTCCTGCTGCAGTACCTTTACAATATTTCTTAGACCATTGTCAATATTTTATTCCGCTCACACTTCCCAGCCTTTCCCATACTGCTCTTTTTAACCAGCAGCGCTGCCCCGACGGTCCCGCGGTGCAGCTCTTTTAGTGATGCGGGGCAGCGGCCACTCCTGCTGCAGTACCTTTATTGTACCTCGTTTACCATGCTCAGCATTTCATTCCCTTTACACCTCTCAGCCTTTCCCGTGCCGCTCTTTTTAACCAGCAGCGCTGCCCCGACGCTCCCGCGGTGCAGCTCTTTTAGTCACACGGGGCAGCGGCCACACCTGCTGCAGTACCTTTATTGTACCTCGTTTACCATGCTCAGCATTTTATTCCCTTTACACCTCTCACGCTTTCCGGACCCCTTTTTAACCAGCAGCGCTGCCCCGACGGTCCCGCGGTGCAGCTCTTTTAGTAATGCGGGGCAGCGGCCACTCCTGCTGCAGTATCTTTATTGTACCTCGTTTACCATGCTCAGCATTTCATTCCCTTTACACCTCTCACGCTTTCCGGACCCCTTTTTAACCAGCAGCACTGCCCCGACGCTCCCGCGGTGCAGCTCTTTTAGTGATGCGGGGCAGCGGCCACACCTGCTGCAGTACCTTTATTGTACCTCGTTTACCATGCTCAGCATTTTATTCCCTTTACACCTCTCACGCTTTCCGGACCCCTTTTTAACCAGCAGCGCTGCCCCGACCGTCCCGCGGTGCAGCTCTTTTAGTAATGCGGGGCAGCGGCCACACCTGCTGCAGTATCTTTATTGTACCTCGTTTACCATGCTCAGCATTTCATTCCCTTTACACCTCTCACGCTTTCCGGACCCCTTTTTAACCAGCAGCACTGCCCCGACGCTCCCGCGGTGCAGCTCTTTTAGTGATGCGGGGCAGCGGCCACACCTGCTGCAGTACCTTTATTGTAGTTCTTTTACCATGCTCAGCATTTCATTCCCTTTACACCTCTCACGCTTTCCCGTGCCGCTCTTTTTAACCAGCAGCGCTGCCCCGACGCTCCCGCGGTGCAGCTCTTTTAGTGATGCGGGGCAGCGGCCACTCCTGCTGCTGTACCTTTACAATATTTCTTAAACCATTGTCAATATTTTATTGCGCTCACACTTCCCAGCCTTTCCCATGCTGCTCTGTTTAACCAGCAGCGCTGCCCCGACGCTCCCGCGGTGCAGCTCTTTTAGTGACGCGGAGCAGCGGCCACTCCTGCTGCTGTACCTGTATTGTACCTCGTTTACCATGCTCAGCATTTTATTCCCTTTACACCTCTCACGCTTTCCGGACCCCTTTTTAGCCAGCAGCGCTGCCCCGACGCTCCCGCGGTGCAGCTCTTTTAGTGATGCGGGGCAGCGGCCACTCCTGCTGCTGTACCTGTATTGTACCTCGTTTACCATGCTCAGCATTTCATTCCCTTTACACCTCTCAGCCTTTCCCGTGCCGCTCTTTTTAACCAGCAGCGCTGCCCCGACGCTCCCGCGGTGCAGCTCTTTTAGTGATGCGGGGCAGCGGCCACTCCTGCTGCAGTACCTTTACAATATTTCTTAGACCATTGTCAATATTTTATTGCGCTCACACTTCCCAGCCTTTCCCGTGCTGCTCTGTTTAACCAGCAGCGCTGCCCCGACGCTCCCGCGGTGCAGCTCTTTTAGTGACACGGGGCAGCAGCCACTCCTGCTGCTGTACTTTTAAAGGATTTTCGACCATTTTATTTTATACCCTTCACAGATGCGACCTTTGCCGTGACACCTTTGAAGTAGCACCCCTGCCCCAGGTGCGCCGCGGTGCAGCTCATTTTATCCTGAGGAAGTGGCTACTCCTGCTGCGGTGTTGTTGTTATTTCTCAGACCTTTCTCTATATTTTATTTCCCTCACACCTCCAGTCCTTTTACGTGCCGCACGTTTACCGTCAGCACCACCCCAAAGGTGCCGCGGTGCAGCTGTTTTAGTGAACCCACGCAGCGGCCACAACTGCTGCTGTACCTTTTGAGTATTTCATAGACCATTGTCAATATTTTATTGCGCTCACACTTCCCAGCCTTTCCGTGCTGCTCTGTTTAACCAGCAGCGCTGCCCCGACGCTCCCGCGGTGCAGCTCTTTTAGTGATGCGGGGCAGCGGCCACTCCTGCTGCTGTACCTTTATTGTACCTCGTTTACCATGCTCAGCATTTCATTCCCTTTACACCTCTCAGCCTTTCCCGTGCCGCTCTTTTTAACCAGCAGCGCTGCCCCGACGCTCCCGCGGTGCAGCTCTTTTAGTCACACGGGGCAGCGGCCACACCTGCTGCTGTACCTTTATTGTACCTCGTTTACCATGCTCAGCATTTTATTCCCTTTACACCTCTCACGCTTTCCGGACCCCTTTTTAACCAGCAGCGCTGCCCCGACCGTCCCGCGGTGCAGCTCTTTTAGTGATGCGGGGCAGCGGCCACTCCTGCTGCAGTACCTTTACAATATTTCTTAGACCATTGTCAATACTTTATTGCGCTGACGTTTCCCAGCCTTTCCCGTGCCGCTCTTTTTAACCAGCAGCGCTGCCCCGACGCTCCCGCGGTGCAGCTCCCTTAGTGACACGGGGCAGGGGCCGAGAGCCCTCTAGGTGCGGCTCCTCTATAGCACTTTACCGTTTTCTATTTTATTTCATTGGCACCTCGCGCGTTGCGCCGGGCGCCTCATTCGGGGACATGCGCCGGCTCCCACAGCGCCCCGCCCGCCGCCGCTCCCCGGGGGCCTCCCCGCTGCTCTCGGGAGATCGCACACCGCACGCGGCCCAAGCCCCGTCTCGCCGACGGCACTCACCACCCGCCGCCCGCCGCCGCGTTCTCCCGCTCCCTACCGGCACGAAGCGGCGCTGCCGATGACGGAGCCGATGCGCGGCTGCCACGCCGCTCTCTCCGCGCCTCAGGGCCGGCGCCTTCGGCCGCACAGGGCGGCGTCCCCGCATCCGGGCCAGCCCGCGGAGCTCCTGCCGCCGCCGCCGCCGCCCCCCGACTGAGGGGCCGCGACGCCGGCGCCCCCTTTTATACTCCGCACCCCCTTTTCCCGCCACTGCCGCGGTGGGCTCCCCCCGCCTCAAAATCGCCCAGAAGCGCCCGAGGCGGGAACGGCGCAGCCCCACCGGCGCCTCGGAGAAGCTCTTCTAGTGACAAGGAGCAGCGGCCACCCCTCCTGCTGCAGTACCTTTATTGTACCTCGTTTACCATGCTCAGCATTTTATTCCCTTTACACCTCTCACGCTTTCCGGACCCCTTTTTAACCAGCAGCGCTGCCCCGACGGTCCCGCGGTGCAGCTCTTTTAGTGATGCGGGGCAGCGGCCACACCTGCTGCTGTACCTTTATTGTACCTCTTTTACCATGCTCAGCATTTCATTCCCTTTACACCTCTCAGCCTTTCCCGTGCCGCTCTTTTTAACCAGCAGCGCTGCCCCGACGCTCCCGCGGTGCAGCTCTTTTAGTCACACGGGGCAGCGGCCACACCTGCTGCAGTACCTTTATTGTACCTCTTTTACCATGCTCAGCATTTCATTCCCTTTACACCTCTCAGCCTTTCCCATGCTGCTCTGTTTAACCAGCAGCGCTGCCCCGACGCTCCCGAGGTGCAGCTCTTTTAGTGATGCGGGGCAGCGGCCACACCTGCTGCTGTACCTTTATTGTACCTCGTTTACCATGCTCAGCATTTCATTCCCTTTACACCTCTCACGCTTTCCGGACCCCTTTTTAACCAGCAGCACTGCCCCGATGCTCCCGCGGTGCAGCTCTTTTAGTGATGCGGGGCAGCGGCCACACCTGCTGCTGTACCTTTATTGTACCTCTTTTACCATGCTCAGCATTTCATTCCCTTTACACCTCTCACGCTTTCCCGTGCCGCTCTTTTTAACCAGCAGCGCTGCCCCGACGCTCCCGCGGTGCAGCTCTTTTAGTGATGCGGGGCAGCGGCCACTCCTGCAGCAGTATCTTTATTGTAGTTCTTTTACCATGCTCAGCATTTCATTCCCTTTACACCTCTCACGCTTTCCGGACCCCTTTTTAACCAGCAGCGCTGCCCCGACGGTCCCGCGGTGCAGCTCTTTTAGTGATGCGGGGCAGCGGCCACTCCTGCTGCAGTACCTTTACAATATTTCTTAGACCGTTGTCAATATTTTATTGCGCTCACACTTCCCAGCCTTTCCCATGCTGCTCTGTTTAACCAGCAGCGCTGCCCCGACGCTCCCGCGGTGCAGCTCTTTTGGTGACGCGGGGCAGCGGCCACTCCTGCTGCTGTACCTTTATTGTACCTCGTTTACCATGCTCAGCATTTCATTCCCTTTACACCTCTCAGCCTTTCCCGTGCCGCTCTTTTTAACCAACAGCGCTGCCCCGACGCTCCCGCGGTGCAGCTCTTTTAGTGACGCGGGGCAGCGGCCACTCCTGCTGCTGTACCTTTACAGTATTTCTTAAACCATTGTCAATATTTTATTGCGCTCACACTTCCCAGCCTTTCCCATGCTGCTCTGTTTAACCAGCAGCGCTGCCCCGACGCTCCCGCGGTGCAGCTCTTTTAGTGACGCGGAGCGGCGGCCACTCCTGCTGCTGTACCTTTTTTGTACCTCGTTTACCATGCTCAGCATTTTATTCCCTTTACACCTCTCACGCTTTCCGGACCCCTTTTTAACCAGCAGCGCTGCCCCGACCGTCCCGCGGTGCAGCTCTTTTAGTGATGCGGGGCAGCGGCCACTCCTGCTGCAGTACCTTTACAATATTTCTTAGACCATTGTCAATATTTTATTGCGCTCACACTTCCCAGCCTTTCCCATACTGCTCTTTTTAACCAGCAGCGCTGCCCCGACGCTCCCGCGGTGCAGCTCTTTTAGTGATGCGGGGCAGCGGCCACACCTGCTGCTGTACCTTTATTGTACCTCTTTTACCATGCTCAGCATTTCATTCCCTTTACACCTCTCACGCTTTCCCGTGCCGCTCTTTTTAACCAGCAGCGCTGCCCCGACGCTCCCGCGGTGCAGCTCTTTTAGTGATGCGGGGCAGCGGCCACTCCTGCAGCAGTATCTTTATTGTACCTCTTTTACCATGCTCAGCATTTCATTCCCTTTACACCTCTCACGCTTTCCGGACCCCTTTTTAACCAGCAGCGCTGCCCCGACGCTCCCGCGGTGCAGCTCTTTTAGTGATGCGGGGCAGCGGCCACTCCTGCAGCAGTATCTTTATTGTAGTTCTTTTACCATGCTCAGCATTTCATTCCCTTTACACCTCTCACGCTTTCCGGACCCCTTTTTAACCAGCAGCGCTGCCCCGACCGTCCCGCGGTGCAGCTCTTTTAGTGACGCGGGGCAGCGGCCACACCTGCTGCAGTACCTTTATTGTACCTCGTTTACCATGCTCAGCATTTCATTCCCTTTACACCTCTCAGCCTTTCCCGTGCCGCTCTGTTTAACCAGCAGCGCTGCCCCGACGCTCCCGAGGTGCAGCTCTTTTAGTCACACGGGGCAGCGGCCACTCCTGCTGCTGTACCTTTACAGTATTTCTTAAACCATTGTCAATATTTTATT